>NC_139716.1:33587049-33612049 GCF_964188405.1 Protomyctophum parallelum
GGAGGGGGCCTGGAGGAGGGAAAACTGAGGCAGAGCTGGAGACTTCAGGGGGACGTCCGGGGGGCTGGGACGAGGCAGCAGAGGTGTCGTCTGGGGGGCGGCCTGGAGGCCGGGACGAGGCTGCGGAGGTGCCGTCCGGAGGGCGGCCTGGAGGCCGGGACGAGGCTGCGGAGGTGCCGTCCAGAGGGCGGCCTGGAGGCTGAGACGAGGCGGAGGACCGTGGAAGCGGAGCCGGGTATGCTGCAGGCGCTGAACATGATGCTGCAGGAGACGCCAGGGGTGCTGCAGGCGGAGCCACAGGAGAAGCTGCCGGCTCTGGAGCTGAAGCTGCAGGAGACGCCAGGGGTGCTGCAGGCGGAGCCACAGGAGATGCTGCAGGCTCTGGAGCTGAAGCTGCAGGAGACGCCAGGGGTGCTGCAGGCGGAGCCACAGGAGATGCTGCAGGCTCTGGAGCTGAAGCTGCAGACGACGCTGCAGACTTAGGAGACGGGACCCCAGAGGCAAGCTGCAGCGGCGGGGCCTCGGAGGCGAGCTGCGGCGGCGGGGCCTCGGAGGCAAGCTGCAGGGCCTCAGAGGCGAGCTGCAGCGGCGGGGCCTCGGAGACGAGCTGCAGGGCCTCAGAGGCGAGCTGCAGTGGCGGGGCCTCAGAGGCAAGCTGCAGCGGCGGGGCTTCAGAAAACGCTGCAGACGGGACCGCAGAGGATGCTGCTGGCAGAGGCGACGCCGGAGTTGCTGCAGGCAGAGGCGACGCCGGAGGTGCTGCAGGCAGAGGCGACGCCGGAGGTGCTGCAGGCAGAGGCGACGCCGGAGGTGCTGCAGGCAGGACTGCAGGCGGAGCTGCAGGCGGGACTGCAGGCGGAGCTGCAGGCGGGACTGCAGGCGGAGCTGCAGGCGGGATTGCAGGTGGAACTGCAGGCAGAGCTGCAGGCGGGACTGCAGGCGGAGCTGCAGGCAGAGCTGCAGGCGGAGCTGCAGGCGGGACTGCAGGCGGAGGAGGCAGAGCTGCAGGCGGAACTGCAGGCGGAGGAGGCAGAGCTGCAGGTGGAACTGCAGGCGGAGAAGGCGGTGCTGCAGGCAGAGCTGCAGGCGGAGGAGGCAGAGCTGCAGGTGGAACTGCAGGCGGAGAAGGCGGTGCTGCAGGCAGAGCTGCAGGCGGAGGAGGCGGAGCTGCAGGTGGAACTGCAGGCGGAGGAGGCAGAGCTGCAGGCGGGACTGCAGGCGGAGAACAGGAGGAGGATGCTGCAGGCTCTGGAGACGGGACCCCAGAGGACGCTGCACACCCAGGAGGCGAAGAGGATGCTGCAGACTCTGGAGACGGGACCCCAGAGGACGCTGCACACCCAGGAGGCGAGGAGGATGCTGGGACCCCAGAGAATACTGCACACCCAGGGGATGAGGAGGGTGCTGCAGGCTCTGGAGATGGAGAGCGGAGCGGCAGAAAACGGAACGGAGACAAAGTCACTGGGAGCGAGGAGGATGCTGCAGGCTCTGGAGACGGGACCCCAGCAGACGCTGCACACCCAGGAAAAACACCCCCGGGGTCCCGCTGCCGTAGTGCTGGCCCGTGACGGGGCTGCACCGCTGCAGGCGGGAGTGCATCAGGACGGGAAGGGGCTGCAGGCGGGACTGCAGCTGGACGTGACGGGGCTGCAGGCGGGACTGCAGAATGACGGGACTGGGCTGCCCGGGTGGGCTTGGTGGCTGGGAGACCCCGGGACACACCCCCCCGCCTGTTGACACAACGGGGACCTCCCCGAGCCAGGCGGGTGCCATAATACGGATTTGTTGCATGAAGTTGTTCAGAACAAACAGGAACTTTCTCATCGCTGGGAAAACAGGGAAGATAATCCATACACTGCCGGTTGGCACCAGGGCTAGTGGGACGCAGGTTGAACACTCCAACCCTAATTGAGTGAGCTGGCTGGGAAGCACTGGGAAAAGAGCTGTTGTCCAAAAAATCCGTAAGCCTCCCACGAACAACATCAAAATGGGGGACAAAATGGCTTGTCCATGGCCTCTCTTTAAACCACTGCTGGTGGGTCACAATCTCCTCTTGGAGAGAAAAACGCTGGTTAGGTGGAGAGGCCATGAGCCGAGCCACCACATTCTCAAACAAAGTAACCTTCCTCTTAAGAGTTTGTAGCTGTGCTGGGTTCATATTTATGGTCAGTACATTCTGTTATGCTAAGCGGATGACCGAACCCAAAATGCAAGCCACAAACAGGAAGTTCAAAATCAAAGTATTTATTAAAGTCCAGGGCAGAACAAAAATGGTAAACAGAGAAAATGAGTAGTAGCTGTAATCTCAGGAAACTCAGGAGAGCCCAAACATTTCCAATATACAAAAATAACTACTAAGTCCAAAAGGCAAAACATACCAGGGTACAAGGCAGTAGTTTAAAAAGTCCAAAAAGCAAACCTTAAGTCGAAACAAAACCGAGAACCAGGAACTTCGGGGTACCGCTCAGGGAACAATGACAATGTACTGACAGTGAGTGTTTGTAAAGAGTCCAGTCTTATAGTGGGAAGGTTGATTGATCAATTGTTCACAGGTGGAAATGAATGTGACTGTAGAGTGGAAGGGGGAAGTGAGTGTTGCCAGGTCTGACAGTCTGTGGAGAGGTTGCCAGGTCTGGCAAGGTAAGCGGAGGGACAGATCCTAACAGGAGGCATATGGAAGGAGGTAGGAGGTAGGAGACAGGAGGCATATGGAAGGAGATAGGAGGTAGGAGACAGGAGGGATTGAAGGAGAAACAAGTTAGGAGACAGGAGGGATGGAAGGAAGGAGATAGGAGACAGGAGGTATGGAAGGATGGAGAGGACGGTTAGAACATGGTTGTAAAACACAGCCATAAACACTGAATAAATATTAGTGCTGTCTGTCTGTCTGTCTGTCTGTCTGTCTGTCTGTCTGTCTGTACATAATAACCAGCAGAAAATCAATGCCTCACAACCCAAACCACAGTGAAGTGACAACATGTCCATGACGATACGATATAAGATACCCTTTTACCTTTAACTCTGAGAGTGTAACGAATGGAACCAAATGGACCCTCGCAGGTCTGTAACTCTGAGTGTAACAAATGGACCAGCTATAGGGTCCATTTGGTTCCATGATGTGTCACACTCTTGAATAAATTAACCCTCACAATGTAACTTGTTTGCTGGCTGTGATGTCATCACCCCGCCAAAATGCTGTGATGTCATCACCCCGCCCACATGCTGTGATGTCATCACCTCGCCCACACGGCCACCTCCCCAAACGAGATTGGTGGAGAGTAAATAAAGGTCAGAGAAGTACGCACACGCACACACACGCACACACAGTGTTCTTTGATTGGTCTGTTTTGGGCGACTCACTTCCTGGGGGAATAAACTGCTTCTGAGTCTTTAGGACACGCACAGGCTCGCACACACACACTCCCACAGGCCGTGGTTTCATTCCACCGTTGCCATTGGTTACTCCCCGGAGACCGCTAGAGAGACTGTGTTTGTGTGTGTGTGTGTGTGTGTGTGTGTGTGTGTGTGTGTGTGTGTGTGATTGCGTGTATGTGTGTGTATATGTGTCACTTAATAGTTTTCTTTACTGGCCACAGCACTTTCTGGAACTGTATGCACATGACATGCATGTGTGTGTGTGTGAGTGCGTGTGCGTGCATACGTGCACGCATGGGTGGGCGGGTCCGATGGTGCATGTGTGTTTGCGCGTGCATTCAGGGAGGCAGTCGTTAAGCCGACAGGCGCATACAGGTTCTGACTTGTGAAACATCCTATTGAGTAAGACACAGTAAGGCACGTGTGCTTATGTGTGTGTGTATGTGCATGTGTGTCTACGCAAGCGCGAGTGTCTTCACGTGTGAAGGTCGGTCACCTCGGAGCTCCAGAGAGCATTCCACGCATAGTATGGCCTGTGCGTGTGCGTGAGCGTGCGTGTTACTGTATAGTGTATAATATTCTTCCAGTCATTGCAGCTTCTTCAGTCCATTCATCATTCAGTGATAAGCTACGCGCACACACGCACACACGAAGCTATACTCTGCACTTAAGCGTGTGTGTGTGCGTGTGCATGTGCGTGTGTGTAAGTAAAACACCACAGTTAAGTACAGTAAGGCAGTAGCTTTGGGAACCGTCCCAGAGCCATGTGGTTCCAACAGGTCATAAAGTGTAGCTCCTGTTTCTGTTGCGGAGAGGAGGGTGTGTGGTATGAGATGTTTCTGTAGCGGAGAGGAGGGTGTGTGATATGAGGTGTTTCTGTAGCGGAGAGGAGGGTGTGTGATATGAGATGTTTCTGTAGCGGAGAGGAGGGTGTGTGATACGAGATGTTTCTGTAGCGGAGAGGAGGGTGTGTGATATGAGATGTTTCTGTAGCGGAGAGGAGGGTGTGTGGTATGAGATGTTTCTGTAGCGGAGAGGAGGGTGTGTGATATGAGATGTTTCTGTAGCGGAGAGGAGGGTGTGTGATATGAGATATTTCTGTAGCGGAGAGGAGGGTGTGTGATATGAGATGTTTCTGTAGCGGAGAGGAGGGTGTGTGATATGAGATGTTTCTGTAGCGGAGAGGAGGGTGTGTGATATGAGATGTTTCTGTAGCGGAGAGGAGGGTGTGTGATATGAGATGTTTCTGTAGCGGAGAGGAGGGTGTGTGATATGAGATGTTTCTGTAGCGGAGAGGAGGGTGTGTGGTATGAGATGTTTTGTAGCGGAGAGGAGGGTGTGTGGTATGAGATGTTTCTGTAGCGGAGAGGAGGGTGTGTGATATGAGATGAAATCTGAATTCTCAGAAACACTGGAAACTGGTAAAAGGTGCATTTATTAAATGTATGAAATCAAGCATCCTTAATAAAACTGTAGGCTAATCTAGCAGCCAGTAGGCCAGCATTGGGCCTGTGTGTGTGTGCACGCTCACAAACAAGCCTCTGCTTATTAAGATATAGACGCAAGGAGCTTAAAATGAATGTAGCCATACTAATTTGATAAAACATTCACTCGGAATCGTGGCTAAAGACTCGAGACTCGACTCGGACTCAACCCCGAAAGAATCGAGACTGGACTAAGACTCGACCTCCCGGGCATCTCTGCAAAGGACACTTGGACACAATAACTGTGGGGTAGCCCGGGATGGAACTGTTCTACCAGCCACTCTACCAGCTGAGCCCCGGGATGGAACTGTTCTACCAGCCACTCTACCCCCTGAGCCCCGGGATGGAACTGTTCTACCAGCCACTCTACCCCCTGAGCCCCGGGATGGAACTGTTCTATACCGGCTCAGGGGGTAGAGTGGCCGGTAGAACAGTTCCATCCCGGGGCTCAGGGGGTAGAGTGGCCGGTAGAACAGTTCCATCCCGGGGCTCAGGGGGTAGAGTGGCCGGTATAGAACAGTTCCATCCCGGGGCTCAGGGGGTAGAGTGGCCGGTATAGAACAGCTGGTATAGAACAGTGTTAAACCCACCGAGCACGCTCAGAATTGTGGTGGACTCGGGAGGGAGTTATGTAATGTTTTAATAACATCAGATTAAGGTAAAGAAAACGGTTGGTCCGGAATTCTCCTTTAAAGAGGCTATATTTATCACTTTAACTCATATTTGACATTAATTGTACACTAGAGACCTTCTCTCCCTCCCTTCCTTCCTTTCCTTTCTCCGCTTCCCCTCCCCCCCTCCTTTCCTTTGAATTCTCCGATGGCCTTTAATTCTCATCTCATCTGCCATTCCTTCTGGAGCCATTAGACAAATAGCACCACACAATGAGCATGCTGACACACCTTTCCTATATGACGCCTGCCTGTGTGTGTGTGTGTGTGTGTGTGTGTGTGTGTGTGTGTGTGTGTGTGTGTGTGTGTGTGTGTGAGGGTGTGTGTGTGTGTGTGTGTGTGTGTGTGTGTGTGCGCGTGCGCGTGCGTGTGGGTGCGCTTACTTGTATTACTAACCTGCCAGAGTCAAAGTTTCCCACAATTGATTCCAACAAGCTGGCTATTAGGCTACTGGGAAAGTGTGTACGTCACAGTGCATGTGTTCACGATAACGCACGTACCGGTGTGGCTGCTAATTCCCCCGTCCGGGTGGACCCTAACTCTTATGGGCTGGACTGGGACTCGAAAAACCCTGTTGTAGCCGGCTATGTGTCTTTTTTAATGGAGTTTTTCCTTAACAGGCGAACGGTTAATTAGCCGGCAAGACCTGAGGTAACCGGTTAATACAATGTCTCCATTGGCCAGCCTTAGGCTCGGTGGCCAAATAGCCTACAATACAAATCTTTGGGGTCTTGACATGAAATAGTTTGAGAACCACTGACATAGAAACATAGGACTTTCAGAAAACTGGATTTATTAGAAGCCTTTTTATTTTTTTAGAATCGGCCTCAGGTCTAAATGGGAAATAGCAGATCTACAAGCTCACTTTGTGACGCATTGGAAGCATGTAGATCTGCTATTTCTGGAAATTGGAAAATGTGGATTTGTACGGACAATTTTCAACATGGAGACGATTATGACAACATAATTGTGATTATCTCAAACAATTGTGATTAGGCGATGATGCAGTATTTGTGACAGGCCTAACTGTATGTCTCTGTGTGTATAAGACCCAAACCAATGCAACTCCCTGCAACAAAACAAACTACACCAATGCAACTCCTTGAAACAAAACAAACCACACCAATGCAACTCCTTGCAACTGCCATTGGGAATAATGATTGCAGGTAGTTGCATGGCGACCCTCGGGTGTGGTATAGGCCCGCAGGGGTGCTCACACTTTTTTGACTGGAGAGCCACTTTCAAAATGACCAGTTCAACAAGATAATTATTGTCCCTTTGCTGGAAATTGTTTAAAGTTACATAAGACACACTTGGAACCGATGGAACGGGATGGTATAGGTTCTCTTGCATATTAACTTAGTGTTTGTGTGCAAGTGAAGCACTCTTGAACACAAAGTATTGCATTGTGGGTTTGAGCTGACAGGCCCTTTTTGATGTCAAGTCACCTTAATTCATGTGATATTTGAAAGGTGTGTCATGTGGTCTATAGCAGCACAGCCTTTGTGATCTGCTGGTAGACCACGATCTATACCTTTTGGGCACCACTGGGTTAGGGCTGTGTAGTATGTTACACCGATCAAGCTGGTATCAAATGTCACATGACGACAAGTCTGCAGGAAGCAGATTGTGCATGCACGCGTGCACAAACACACACACACACACACACACACACACACAGCACACACACACACACACACACACACAGAGGGCGAAATAAAGAAGACCACAGTTCATTGATAAACCACACACACACACACACACCACCTATACATAAGCACACACACATAAACAAAATAAGAAATAACTGTACAAGTCGACTCAAATGACTCGCAAAGCATAAACAAACAGAAGTCAACTGAGGGGAATATACTGCACGCACGCGCGCGCACACACACACACACCCCCCCACGTATACACAGTGTCACACACACACACACACACACACACACACACACACACACACACACACACACACACACACACACACACGCTACACATGTGTTTACATATAAGCAAAGAGGAACCTGACAGAACTGGATTTAAAGCCCATTCAGACCCATTAGTCCCATTCTATAAATGTCTTCTAAAAAACAGCTTTCTGAACAGCCTATGCTTCTATGTCAGTGGTGCTCACACTATTTCACGTCAAGGACACCCAAAATTATATGTAATTGGCCGCCGACCCCCCATCTCAAAAGATGTTGTTCCAGGGACTCAGATTTGAGTTAAAAATCTATATATATTCCATGATTTGTACAAATCTTCTAGATGAAAAAGAAGCAGATCTATAAGCTCGTAGCCTTGCACGAAGTGACACGCTACAAGCTTGTAGATCTGCTATTTTTGAATAGCCCAAAGTATAAAATAACGTTGAAAGTGGTTAATATCTCAAATAACACAGATGCTTTCCTGGTGTTAATGGGTAAAACATGATGCCCATTCTACAAAAATAAATCAGAAAGTTCTCACACATTTTCCAAAGTTGTTCAAAAATAGCAGATCTACAAGCTTCACTTCGTGCCGGGCTGTAAGCTGCTGTTTTTGAATAGCCAACCCCTAAAACTCGAAGGCTTTCCCGCATATTAACATGGTTAAAACTAAAGTACAATATAGTTTGTTGTTGCTGGGCCCTGAAGCCAACCCTGCAGAAGTCTCTAGACAGGGCGCTACAGCAGAATGCTGCGTGCAGTACTTATACTTAACATCAGAAAGAGTACACATGTTACCAACACGATTCAGTATGAGGGAATGCCGAGGGTGAGCCAGAAAACAGCAGCCAGGAGAATGAGACTATAGCAGGACACTGAGCCAAAGACACCAAGAGCTGCCAGCCAGCGAGTTAGTGCTGTGGGAACCAAGTACCAACACACGGGCACGGGTCACGAGGACGTCCCACATTAACCCCTTCAGGACGGGAAGCCTTTTGGTGTTTTATTTAAAGCATTATGTTATACTTTAGCTATTGGACAAATAGCAGATATACAAGCTCATAGTGCTACAAGCTTGTAGATCTCCTATTTTTTTTAAATCATGAAAATGTGGCGAAGATCTTTGAATATATATATATATTCTTTCAGAGCGAAAGTTTTTAACTCAAATCTTTGCTTCTGGGAGGGTCCCTGGAACAACATATTTTCAGATGGGAAAATAGGAACTGTGACTTTGTTATCTGGTGGGCGGGGCCAGATAACAATAGGTGGGCGGTGTCAGACAACGTGGAGAGAGACACAAAAGTGAAAAAGAACAATGTAGGAAGCGGTTACATTATCACCACCATGCACACTCACTTCCTCCACACGCACGCACGCGCGCACACGCACACAGACGTACACACACAGCATGTCACTGTCACACCAATCTGGGAACCCATCGTTAAAAAGGGGGGGGGGGGGGGGAAGCACCCTCTGCTGCTGTTTGTATGTTGGCCCGTTCGGTCCGTGCTCAGCCCCTCCACTTCCTGTGGTAAGGCTAATTCATTCCCACTAACAACAACAACGTATGCACGTTCTGAATGCCCCCCGCTGACAGATTCAGTAGCGCAGCTCGGAATCCGTTCTTGAGAGATGATTACTGTCACACAGACAGCGCATAGCGACCGTTTAGAAATGGCCCCAAACAGGGTTCAACTGCATGTGAAGCCTCGCACGCCACAGCCTCATGTTTGACATGCATTTATATTTTATAGGCTATGAACGGACCTCAATGTAATGGGATTTCTATCTCTGGGACCCCGATTTATATTGTAGAATCAATGATAACTTACAGTAACTCTGAGGGTGTACTGGTTCCTAACTATCATTTAACTAGGGACCCTGTGGAACTCCCTCAAGGACCCCTTGGGGTCCGCGGACCCCACTTTGAGAACCACTGGAATAATCTACATTTTCTAGGTCCCCATTTAAGACCACAAACTACTTGTGACAGACTAGACGTTCCCTCCATGTCCCCTCCCTGTTTTCCAACAAATTCTGTCCAAAACGCACACAAATCATCGTTACACATGATCGCTGAGAAACCTCTTTTAACCATTCGAAGCGCTAACTGAACCATTGTTCTCGTGAGGATCCAGTTAAATGATCCATTTCTAAAATTATACTATATACTTGTGGGGACATTTGGCTCGCACAAGTATAGCAATTACCGCACACGTCAGCACACGCACACACACACACACACACACACACACACACACACACACACACACACACACACACACACACACACACACACACACACACACACACACACACACACACACACACACACTGCCTATAACCAAATCACAGCTAAACCCACAGTCAAATCAACACGGCTCATTTAGCAACACTAAACTGGTCAACACAACACTGAGGATTGTCACCGTATAGTCAACGCTAAAAGGACACAGATCCAGATTAGAATGCGTCAAAGAAAATAAACGAAACTATAGCAGATCCACATGCCCATCACGTGCCCCAGACAGTACAACGTGACGTGAGCTTGTAGATCGGCTAATTATGTTGCTTTTGTGCGACACTGTAGCGCGATATTTAGTAGGACATTAATTTACAATAACACACCCCCCCCCCCCCGACAGATATGGTGACACACCCAATGGGCACGATACTGTTGCTGTGTGTGCATGTTTGTGTGTGTGCGTGCGTGCGTGTGTGTGTGTGTGTGCGTGTGCGGGGTGATATATTGCAACCGTGTATAATTCCCTCCCTTGGGACTCGCGTGATAGATAGATAGATAGATAGATAGATAGATAGATAGATAGATAGATAGATAGATAGATAGATAGATAGATAGATAGATAGATAGATAGATAGATAGATAGTGTTGATTTCGTCGACTAAAACTATGATGAAAAAGTGCTTGTCGACTACCTTCTTTCACTGACAAAAACTAAATGGAAACAAATTAAAACTACGCTATAATGACAAAAACTAAGACTAAATATATTGATAATTTCGTCAACAAATAAAAACTAGACTGTTAGGAAGGGACTAGTGAACAACAGATCCATATAAGTCATTTTACACTTGGTTGCATGCTGAAAATAGCAGATCTCACAACACGTGACGCTGCGACTCATTGAGAGCTTGTAGATATTTACAGGCGACAAGTATTCTGAGGCACGGCTGGACTTCTGGGCGTCAAGGGCACCCTAGGGTGCCACAGCACCCACGTTGAGAAGCTGTGACCTGTAGGACCACAGGTCAACCAAGAACCTGTCATTTATATTTCCATTCCCCCAAAAAATATACAGAAAAACAGGGCATAATCTGGACAAAGTTAGAATGGAGATCTGATAAAATGTTTAAGGGGGAGAGTGATGGGGGGGGGGAGGGGGAGACACACAGCAAAGGTCGTCGGCAACAGGGACTCGAACCCGCGACACGCTGTCAGGCTGGATTTACCATCCTAGGTGCCTGGACTGCTCGGCCGGCCCAGGCCTGTAGAGTCTGCCGTTCTGACTGCAACGTGGAGCTCATTCCACGCTTTGGGAGCCGTGCAGTAGGGCTGGGGCGGTATGGGATTTTTATTACCGCGGTTATTGCCGGCCCCCATACCGCCGTTTTTTTTTGTTTTATTTTGAATAATAAGAAAGCTAATAAAAGTTACAGGTATGGTGTGTGCGATTACCATAATGACGGTAATCATTAAAGGACCACTTTTGAACCTATCTTCATATAATAGGTCCTCACTAATAATCATGATCTACTCGGTCTGTGTCACATAGGAGGCCTAATCTAATTGAATACCCCTGCCATAAAGCATTACACTTGTTTACAAGAGGGTCCACCATTTTCAATTCATCATATCATTTTGTATACACTATGCACTTCTATAAAGCCAAAAACAGGAAATCATCATAAACTTATACAGTGAAGGGGTGGGTGGAGTCAAGGGATTTACATCTTAATGACAGTTGGTAGGGCGTTCCACATTTTTGTGGCATAGGAGTGAAATGAATTTAGGTGGACCCTCTTGTAAACAAGTGTCCACTCACAGTTAACAGTCTTTGTATTGAGTTGTGCTTGAAATGTAGTGTAGTTCTGCAAACTGTTAATAAATATTTTAATCAATCAATCAATCAATCCTTGTTTGTGCCGAATCTGGGTTGCACATGGTTTTTTGAACTCCCTCTGGTGTTGTTGTGTTGCTGGCATGATTAGACTGACTGAGCGTCACTGTTTATTATGATACACTTTTCATTTCATAAAAAAAAAAAAAATCATTCCATAAAATAAAATAAATCATTTCATAAAAATAAAAAAAAATTAACCGCGGTAATGAACCCGATACCGCGGTATGCGTTACATACCGGCGGTATGGCGATATTGCGGTTATTGCACCCAGCCCTACCGTGCAGTAAAATGAAGAGGAGAATATAGAGGAAAGGGGAGCACAGGGTGGGGGGGGGGGGGGGGGTCTGCCCCTGAACCCCCTTCTGCATGTCTGAATAACTTCCTGTACATGTTCCCACGCTCAGAGAGAGAGAGAGAGAATGAGACAGAAAGAGAGAATGAGAGAGAGGGGGAGAGAGAGAGAGAGATAGAAAGAGAGAGAGAGAGAGGTTAGTATTTTCTCAACAAATTAAGAAGCAGCAACTTGACAAGGGAAATAGAATAGCGTGTGTGAGGAAATACCCTGATAAGAGGGAGAGAGAGACAGAGAGAAAGTGAGATAAGGGAGAGAGAGAGAGCAGTTTGATAACAAATGACTGCTAAACATCCAAAAAAGTGCTGCATGCGCTCTTGGCTTCAACAGCTCTGTACACCACGGCCTGCTTTGACAACGTAAACGCTTTCTCACGCCAATAGAACTCCTAATAGTACTGACATGACTCGAGAGAGAGAGAGAGAGAGAGAGAGAGAGAGAGGGAGAGAAAGAGAGAGGAAGAGAGAGAGAGGGAGAGGGAGAGATGGAGAGCAGAACAGAGGAAGTGTCATCACTTCGTTTACATTCAGCGGAATAAAGTTTGTCACCGGGGCTCCCTGAGGGCTACCAGCTGCCCTGAGAGAGACAGAGAGAGACAGAGAGGGAGAGAGAGACAGAGAGAGACAGAGAGGGAGAGAGAGAGAAACACACACAGAGACACAGAGGAAGACTAATGGATAGAGGGATTAGCCACACGGAAACAGGGCTAGTATTGAACGGTTAAGAGTGTGAAAGGGTTTAAATAAGAGCAGACAACTGAAGCTAGACAGACAGACGGTTGGTTTGGGCTCAGGTCTCGCTCCCCGCACCAGCCAGGCGGCCACTCGACCACAATGTTCCGGGAATCAGAGCTCAAAAGAGTTCAGAATCCGGACATCCACAAAATCAACAAAAAAAAAGTTTACAGGCGCAAATGCGTTTGACTTGAAAGGGCTGCTATAACATCCAAAAAGATTTAAGCAGCCTATTGTATCATAATAATTATGTCCAAAACTGTAACTTTTTCAGGATTCAAATTCAACAGCTTTATCGAGCTCGCAGATCTCCTATACTTTGGATGCTTTTGTGTAACGCTGTAGTAGTGAAGTATGGCATTCAGTTACGAAATCCAGAATGAAAAATTTACCCCATTCAGGACGGGAACCCCTTTTGGTGTTTTACTTTAGCTATTGACAAATATCAGACCTACAAGCTCATAGGTGCTTGTAGATCTGGTATTTTTGAAAAATCGTGAAAATGTGGCACACATCTTTGAACAAATACATTCTTTCACACTTTCACAGCGAACATTTCAAACCTTTGCTTCTGGGAGGTCCCTGAAACAACATATTTTGAGATGGGGGTCCGCAGGCCAATTACATAATACATATACGTATATTTTGGAGTTCTTGACATGAAATAGTTTGAGAACCACCAATATAGAAACATAGGTTTTTCAGAAAACTGTCTTGGAAGACATTTTGTAGAATCCGGTGTCAGTTCTAAATGGGTTAAACTATGGAGATAAGTGGTTTCTGCCCGACAGCGACGATGTACAATGTGAGCATACATGATGGCTGTGACCTCATGTCAATGACAGTTAGCCGTTATCAACACTGACTCAGGCATTCTGGGAACAAACACACACACACACCCACACACAAACACAAACACACACACACAAACACCCACACACCCACACTTGTGACCAGCAACTGAAAAAGTATACAAAGATGAAGAGAGGCAGAGAGAGAGAGAGAGAGAGAAGAGACAGAGACAGGGACAGAGACAGCCTCACGATGAGTGCAGGCATGTGTTCCGACATAACAAGAGTCCGACAGTCGGGGCAATATGCATCGCAAAGGCAGAAGAATGCTGGCTATAGAGGGTCACAGTGCCACCCCCGACGAGCGGCCCGGAAGACAATTTCAAATTAATTTGTCCCATAGACTTTTCATAAAGTATTTATTTAAAGACCTTTAAGCCTCGGTCAAGATCGTGACAACTCATGACGACAACAAACACAATGTTTTGGGCCGAACAAATAATTATAAAGAAGTAGAAAGGGGCAGAGTAAAACACTTTTTTTGTTTTTCTTATTTTATAATTATTTGTTCGGCCCAAAAAAGTGGTGTTTGTTGTCATGAGTTGTCACGATCCGAGTTGTCTATGGGGAGAATGCATTGGAAATTGTCTTCCGGGCCGCTCGTCGTCATGAAAGGGGCGGGACTGCGACGCTCTATGCAAGGCTAGAGAGAGACTGAGACAGAGAGACAGAGACAGACAGAGAGGGAGGGGGGGGGGGGGGTTTGAGTGACAAGCTGTTGATAAGACAACACAAGAGCCAACCAGCTCTGTGTTAAAAAGGTGACAGGAGTGAAGGATGGAGACGAATGATGGAAAAGAGGATGGAGACGAATGATGGAAAAAAGAACAGGAACGGAAAGGAAGGATGATAGAAAAGGAGAGAAGCGAGGGATGAAGGATGAGAGATATAAACAAGTCAGGAGAAACACCAGAGAGAGAGAAGGTCAACATTCAAAAGTCTAACCTCTCCTATATGGATGTATAACCATCTCTGACAGAAAATGCTTTTTTTCCACATATATGGCCGTCAGTCCATCACGACTTGTGACACGCTCCATATATGGCCGTCTCCATATATGAAGTTATTAATATAAGTTATTAGCGCAGCCGCGCCCGGCAGCCGGCGAAAACTAGGCAACAGGCCCGAATAATTAAGGCCCGGACCTACCTCATCAAACCCTGTACACTCAAGACACTGCCCCTGCTGCCACCCTTAGATCTCCACATATGGAGCTGACCTGTTCTGACATTCCATATGCGGACCTCATCAAACCCTGTACACTCAAGACACGCTCCATATGGCCAGTGCTCGCCCAGCCGTCTCCTGTCACCCAGGCTGATGCGTGCACGCAACCTTGCCCTCAGGGCGTCTTACTGGTAGCTTCAAAGATGGTATTACTCAAAGTGTTAATGTAACACAGCTCTGTTTACACCATTATTTTATTCCCATTTATATTCAATATGTATTTGTACACATTGTTCCATCTTGATTGTCCTGTTCCACTTCTGCTTTGGCAATGTAAACGTACGTTTTCTCATGCCAATAAACTAAAGCTCCTTTGAATTGAATTGAATTGAATTAAGAGAGAGAGAGAGAGAGAGAGAGAGAGAGAGAAAGAGAGAGAGGAGATCTATCGGAAAACTAATCTAATCTAAATCTAATCTAATCTAATCTGTACGGACAGAAAGCTTGTATCTCCAGATTTAAACTAACTAACTAACAAAACAAAAAAAGAATCAAAGGTTTTATGGTCATGATTCACCAGAATCCTGGATGGCTTGATTCGAGGCTTAAATTATTTCATATTAACTAGTCCTTACCCCATCGAAGATAGATCACAGCCTATTATTGATCTATTATGATGCATTTTGAGTGGTGCACAAGTGGTGCACAAAGCAAGCAAAGCAAAGTCTCTGCCTCTCGCTCGCACGCACGCACGCACGCAGCTCTGATACCAACAACGACCCCCATGAGCAGATATGTTGTTCATGTAATCATGTACAACAGAACTTCAATGCTTCACACCGCACATATCACACGATCAACATCATTTACAATCCATAAATCCCATTATAATCACAGAATCACCCATAACGGAACAACAATCACATATAAACACAGAATTGCCCATTACAGAACTAAATGCCACAGGGAGGAGGCTATGGGGGGGGGGGGGGGGGGTGGAGGTCATTTGAACGCTGACATCTGAACAACCATACTGTGTCCGCTAGTACTAGAGTGAACCAGAGCAGTGACTGCTTAACAAGGACCACCTGATCGTGTAAGTGAGTTAATTTGCAGCCAATGAGAAACAGACAGACTGATTAGTCAAAGAGTATAATCAATTAACTATTAGTATTAGCGAATGAATGGGGGTTCCACCACGAGAGATAATTAGAGGTAACCTCCTCCTGCTGCGCTGGATTTATATGTTAGATATTTTTTGGTAAAACTGAATGGGGATTGGATCGATGGAACCGGAAAATGGCCGCCACGGCTATGTCCTTTAACATAACAGCTCCAGAATGATAGAAGGTTTGTGTGTTCTCATCCTAAAATGAAGGACAACGTGTCATTTTTGCTGCCATTTCACGAGGATCTCGCCAGAGTCTCCTTTGTCACTCCCAAGAGGCAGATATAATTCTCTCAGCGTCTGACGTGATGTGTCTGGGTCACATACAGGTGGCCTGTCCTTGTGTCTGGGTCACTAACAGGTGGCCTGTCCTTGTGTCTGGGTCACTAACAGGTGGCCTGTCCTTGTGTCTGGGTCACTAACAGGTGGCCTGTCCTTGTGTCTGGGTCACTAACAGGTGGCCTGTCCTTGTGTCTGGGTCACTAACAGGTGGCCTGTCCTTGTGTCTGGGTCACTAACAGGTGGCCTGTCCTTGTGTCTGGGTCACTAACAGGTGGCCTGTCCTTGTGTCTGGGTCACTAACAGGTGGCCCAGCTGTCCTCGCATGACTCTGACTAGACGACACTGCGGATCCTAAGCTTCAACTTCAGCTTTTCAGCTTCAGCTTCAGCTTTTATTCTTAAATAAATAAGTCTGTCTCTCAATGTAGACATTTAGCAGGTCAAGCAGGCCTATCCAGAGACTTACAATTAGCAAGGTAATCAGATGCACAGAATGCAGGGAGACAGTGTAGTGCCTCAAAGAAAGTGTGCGTGTGTGTGTATATGCGTGCATATACACACACCAGGGGGGCAGTCAGCCAGATATTTCGTGAAGCCTCATTTGAAATCGGTAGTTCATATAATGGCCTGTTGTGGCGCTGGACCGGACCCAAAAAGCCCCATAGCTCCATAGAGGCCCATGTATTTTGGCCCAACTTCACCTAGACTGTATTACCTTAATAAACATGGTCATGAATACTTTCTTCTTCCAGTCACTAGTTTAAAGTCTCATTTCTAATGTCATAATATTCTTTTTGGAAAATTATGGTCCCATTAATTAAAAAAATGACCATAAAGAAAAAAAACCATCGCGTATGTTCTGAGGGGCGTGGCTACCATTACAGTCTATGATCGGGATTCCCCTCCCACTCGAGTCAAAATAAAAACCAACGGAGAAGAAGGGGGGAAGTCCCGCCTCGTTGTCTGGGCAGCCAATGACCAGCTGGTATACAAAACGGAGCCAGCCAATGGCCAGCTGGTACCAAAGATGGCGACTTACATCAGGAATTAGCATATTATTACAGGCTTCATTTTACGTTCATGTTAGACCCGGGGAACGCTTTGTCCATATTTTTTACAGTCTATGACACACACACACACACACACACACACACACACACACACACACACACACACACACACACACACACACACACACACACACACACACACACACACACACACACACACACACACACACACACACACACACACACACACACATACATACATACAGTACATACATACACACATATACTGTATACACACACACACACACACACAGCTAAAATCTAACATGACAAAGATGCTTTCCCAGATGTAATGGGTTCATCATGGGTTTACCTCTGGTTGACATTTGACCTCTGAGGTCAGAGACAGAGAGAGAGAGAGCGAGATAGGCTGAATACAAGTACTGTAACAACTAACAACTAACAACAGTCCAAACATTTCGGCAGCCTCTCTGAGAAGAGAAATGGTGTCATGAGTGTAAAAACCTCTATTAATTATAATCAGTAATAATAGAAGGATATCTGTGTCTGTGCCTGGCCTCGTTCTATCCAACCGCAGAACCATGGATATGTCTCCAGAGAGCTAAAGACACACTCCGTGATAGCAGGGCATATGGAAGCTGGCATATATTGTTGATTTTGTACAGCACATTTTGATAGTCGTTCGAGTAAGATTTCATTTCGATTTTGTAATATTTTAGTCATTCTGAAATGTTTGTGTTGGTCTAGTTTTAGTCGACTAAATGTCTTTTTGAAATGTTTTGATTTAGTTTTCAATGGAAGCACAGCGACATGAAGACCCAAAGATACATCCAACGTTTCTAGCTGCTTCAAAAGATAGCTGCAAAGCTAACAGCTACAAAGCTACAACAAAGAGCTGGTTTCAACTTCAGGTACAAACAAATATGCTGTGTAGCTTTGTCGTCTTTGTATCTTTTGCATCTGCCAGTGTTAACGGTGCATAATAAAAAGACAGGAATATGTTTATCTAGAGGTAATGACCAGTGTTCCTTTGGCTCATACTGGACTGTACAGTGTAATGAAATGTGTTTATCCATCTATAGGGCCATTGTTTCCGAGCACCGCAACCTTATATAGCCATGATGATAGTGGATGGAACCTTTGTACCCCTCACACTAATGACTGGCTCCGTACTTTGCTTACCACTGTTCAATTTGACAGCACATTTTGATTTTAGTTTCAGTCATAGTCTTTTGAATAGTTTCCATTTAGTTTTGGTCACATTTTAGTCACCCGGAATGTTTTAGTGTTGGTCTAGTTTTAGTCGACTAAATATCATAAGAGTTTAGTCGACTAAATCTAGAGTTGATTTAGTCGATTAAAATGTATTTTGGCGGGTCTTGATGCCATCATAATGGCCGATTTCACACTCGCTGAAAATAGCCGATCTACAAGTTGCGCATCGCGCATTTTCAGCATGCAAATTGCATGCAAGTGAAAAATGACTTATACTGGATCTCTTGTCCACTATTCCCTTCCTAACATTTTAGTCTTTATTTGATTTTATTTGTTGACGAAATTGCCAATATATTTGGTCTTAGTGATCATAGCTAGTAGTTTTCATTTAGTTTCCGTCAGTGAAAAAAGGTAGTCGACAAACATTTTCCGTCATAGTATTAGTTGACAAAATCAACACTGATGCCATACCAGCCTTGCCAGATTCTGTGAGAGAAATAAGCAACCATGTCTATGAAAAACAAGCCCAAAAGACGAGACCATTAGAAGGCCACAACAAGAGCACCTTAACACCAATATGCAGGCTATTTGAACAGCTTACAAGCTTGTAGATCTGCAATTTTCAAACAAATCTTCACGAAAAAAATATGTTGGCGCCCGCTGGCCTAGTGGTCCAGGCGCATGCCACATATAGGCTTTGGCCAGACAGCGCGTCACGTGTTTGAGTCCGGTTCATGACGACCTTTGCTGCATGTCTCTCCCCTTCTCTCTCTCCCTCTTCCCTGTCATTCTTCACTTGATACTATCAATAAAACAAACAAAAAAATGTATTCAAAAGAATACATTATATTCATTATTATCTTTTAAAGCTTTTCATTTTCCCAAAAAGGTTTTTGAAAAAAAAACACTATCGGTCACCAGAAGCAGAGACGTGTAATTTCAACGAGTCCAGCATTCATTAGAAGGACAATATCAGTCACCAGAAGCAGAGACGTGTGTTTTGAACGAGTCTAACATTCATTAGAAGGACAATATCAGTCACCAGAAGCAGGGATGTGTGTTTTCAATGAGTCTAACATGGCGTAAAATGGCGTAAGATTTATATCAAATAATGAATCAAGCAAGTTAATAACAGTCTGGGGTGAAACAGAAGCCTGAGTAGACGTGAAATGACCCCAAACATGTTTGAAAGTGGAAACATGCCTTTAATGAGACAGCTTTAATTGAGTGGCCCTCCGGTTACAGTAAAGCCTCAATCCTAGATCTTCAGCGAGCCGTCCAGACAGACAGACAGACAGAGGTGTGTGTGTGTGTGTGTGTGCGTGCGTGCGTGCGTGCGTGCGTGCGTGCGTGCGTGCGTGCGTGTGTGTGTGTGTGTGTGTGTGTGTGTGACATTGTAGCGTACTTCTTTAAGAGCCTAACTCTGTCATAAAGTGTGTCACGCGTGAACCTCAGGCTACCAACGACCTACTGTAGGCGTGTACATGCACATACACGCACACACATTTTAATTCCTTAATTGGAGTCCACATTTATAGTACATTACAGGCAGGGCTCCGATATGTTTCTGTAGCCTCTGATGTGTAAAATAAATCTACAAAATCAATTTCATTATTTCAACTTCCCTATAAAATAAATCAATGTATTAAAAAACATTTTTTAAGTACTTTTTTCATGAATTTAAATGTAGGGGTTAGAGGTTGGGACAGCCACCTTCCAATAGGAAGTGACATATAAAGGATGTTTTTTTTTAATATATATATTTAATTTGATATTATCTCAATTAATGTATTGTGATTAATTCGACCATACTATGACATGACTACAGTGAAAAGTTTGAATGCTAAATTGTTTTTTTAATATGTGTTTTTCATTGTGGGACTGCAACTTGAAGGACACACACTCGCCAGCTGGGAAGATCAACATACATGACATACCATACATGCCTTATGGTAAACACACTGCCACAAATAGAGAGAGAGAGAGAGAGAGAGAGAGAGAGAGAGAGAGAGAGAGAGAGAGAGAGAGAGAGAGAGAGAGAGAGAGAGAGAGGGAGAGAGAGAGTCTATGAGACAAGACAGATACCGCGTGGGGGGGGGGGGGGGGGGGTAATTGAGGGATAGATTAATGGACAGACTGAGAGGCCACAGGGGATGAGAGAATACAGAACAGACTGATAGAACGGAGAGAGTGAGAGAGGGGAGAGGAGAGGAGAGGAGAGGAGAGGAGAGGAGAGGAGAGGAGAGGAGAGGAGAGGAGAGGAGAGGAGAGGAGAGGAGAGGAGAGGAGAGGAGAGGAGAGGAGAGGAGAGGAGAGGAGAGGAGAGGAGAGGAGAGGAGAGGAGAGGAGAGGAGAGGAGAGGAGAGGAGAGGAGAGGAGAGGAGAGGAGAGGAGAGGAGAGGAGAGGAGAGGAGAGGAGAGGAGAGGATGAAGTGATAGAAGAGAGAGAGACAAAGTACAAAGTTCTCACATTATTATTTTTTACGGGGGAAAGATTTACATATTGATGTAGCATTAATATGACATGAGGTTCTATAAAGCAATAATGTAAATCAGGTTGGTGCCGTGGATGCAAAACAGTTTATTAACAGAAAGGTGACATCTGAGACAATAAATGTTTGAGAAGCACTGGGTTAACCCATTTAGGATTGAGAGCAGAGTCTTCTAAATGAGTGAGCGCGTGCGTGCGTGCGTGCGTGCGTGCGTGCGTGCGTGTGTGCGTGCGTGCGCACTGACCATGTTGCCTCCACCGGTCCAGTAGAGGTAGAATCCATCGGGGTCAACCTTCAGAGTGATCAGGGTGGGCGGGGTGTTACTCTCCTGAAACACAGCACGTACAGGGTTAATACACATGCGCACACATCTAATAAAAGGTCCATAAACAACTACACACTTTAGAAACAGGCTCCAGAAACGACACTTTTTTTTGTCAAATACATTTTTATTAACAGGTTATGAACTATTATATTGGTACAGTACGTATATATTATTATTTATTTATTTTAGAAACGTTTTTCCACTACACCCGCCAGACATTTTTGTATAAGCCCCATCTCAAAAACTAGTGGGTCAAACTGCACAATATGTCAATTTGAAGCTATGACATGAAAAAACGAAAATGAAATAAAATCATTGTCATGTTTGCTCACATATTCTGCCATATTAGCACCTCAGTGTCTTATTGTCATATTCTAATACAGACCCAATGCTTTTTTACTAATAAATAACCAGGACAACTTCGTGGTGAATGTTGAAAACCCGGACACGGTAGTGTTTTGGAGATATTTGTCGGGAATAGCTTGAAAAGAGGGACAATCCCAGAACAAAGTGCGAGTGAGCATGTTCTGGTGTCACTGAGAGCAGTGTTGATTTCGTCAACTAATACTCTATGACCAAAGAAATGTTCATCGACTATCTTTTTCCACTGAGAAAAACTAAATGGAAACAAAATTAAAACTAAGCTACTGTATGGTGACTGAAACTAATTAAATAGAGGGTATGCGCGTGACATCATCACCAAACCCGGAAGTTATGCAGGAATGCCTACTGAGTGGCAAAAAACGACTTTCTGGCCTTGACAGACCATACATCCAAACAGAAAAGTCCTATTTGATTGCATTAAACGACATTAAACAATGTTAAACTCACTTTGCATGATGCTTTGCCACTCGATGGGCCATTCACTTTAAGCATGCACATACCCTATAGACAAATTCGTCAAACAAATAAAAACGAGACTAAAATGTTAGGAAGGGACTAGTGGACAAGAGATCCAGTATAAGTCATTTTACACTTAAAATCAGTCATTACGATGGCATCAAGGCCCCGCCGAAATACATTTCCGTCGACTAAATCAGCTGTAGATTTAGTCGACTAAAATCACATGATATTTAGTCGGCTAAAACTAGACTAACACTAAAACATGGGACTAAAACTAAATTAAAACTATTCAAGAGACTAAATGACTAAAACTAAAATCTAAATGTTGCTGTGGTGTTGCAGCGAGCGCTGCAGTTCAGATCAACTCTCTGGTGATCTGAAGTGCACGGCAGTCAGCCGCATGATCTCAGGTTTGTTAAGGAGCCACGGCTTGACAAGAACTGATGTTTATCTGCAGTGAAAAGGAAGCTCTGTAGAGCAGAGACTATACAGAGAACACTTCAGAACACTGCAGTGGTTTATTTCAACCCTTTTCATATCAAGGTCCATTATGTATTCAGCCTTCGAACCACGGACCACCTGATGATGACATTTAGGGCTCTATTTTGGTCCATGCTAATTGCTAAACCCCTTATCCCTAAACTTCTTTGCCTTTCTTTACTATTTTGAAAAACATTTTGAATAGTAAAAAAAAAAAAAAGGGCAAAGAAGTTTAGGGATAAGGGGTTTAGCATGGACGAAAACATAGCCCTTAGTGGCTTAGTCTCTCAGAACCAAAACCTTTTTTGTTCTCGTCCACAATTCCATGCTATGTTGATGTTGGTATAGGAGAGATAACAGGCAAAACGTTTATCATCAAAATAATAATTATTCTATATTCTCTAATATTGTGTAGACTTCTTGAAGATTAAGTCATGTTTAACAATAATTCAACTCTTGAGCGTAAAATGTAGTGTTTAATTTTACACTCTCAAGAGATAAAGATGTAATAAGGGTCCATTTGGTTACCAACTCTTCATCATTTAGCTGGGGACCACCTGGAACCCCACTCAAGGACCACTGGTGGTCCCTGACCCTGGACCACTAGCTTTGTATAGAGAACACTGTTCAGTCTAGTCTAGTGGACGAACAACATGTGTGTGAGAGAGAGAGAGAGAGAGAGAGAGAGAGAGAGAGAGAGAGAGAGAGACAGAGAGACAGAGAGACAGAGAGACAGAGAGAGAGGGGGGCAGACAGACAGTAACAGATGTTTTCATGGTAGCAGAACATCACATGGCTAGGCTAGCCCGTTAGCCTGACATGCTATCATCTTATTCGTATATACACACACCATAATTATATATGAGAGCCTGCCACATAATAATACTTATTATTATTATATTAAATGGGGGTCGTCATATAATCAGAGTAGTCTTATATTCGGGTCAATACGGTATATCTGATTGACATTTATACCACTCGATCGCCGATCAAGTCATTTGGAGTGAAAATTGTCCGATTTAAATCGGTGGCCAATGTGTTTACCTATGTGTTGGTTAATGAGCACCAGTTTGAGTACCAGTAGGTACTGCTTGGGAAACTATTTACATTATGAAGATTTATTTCATAATTTAACTCAACTCCTACTTATGTTTGTCCTAATCAAAACAAAACTTGATTTGTGACTTTAATTACTAACTTTCATGTGCAGTTCTGTAGCTTCTGTGGAGACGTGCACGCACGCACGAACGCACACACACACACACACACACACACACACACACACACACACACACACACACACACACACACACACAGAGCGGTATATATATCCTGTGACGTGCCGGTCCCAAATGGAACTCGACCATTAGTCAATGGGTAAGCCTGCCCCTCCCACCGCATACCCTACTAGATCATCAATTTATAAGAAATCGGACCATAATTTATACACTATAGTGTGTGTGTGTGTGTGTGTGTGTGTGTGTGTGCGTGTGTGTCACGGTGTTTTCCCCACTATATCGTAGTTGGATAAACAAACAAACAGATTATGCAGTGTGTGTGCGTGTGTGCGTGCGTGCGTGCAGAACGTGACACAATCCAAACACGGACTCTAAAAATATCATTTCCGTGATGCTGATTACAGCAGATTCATTAATAATAGCGTATTCGTGTGCAGCCGGGTCAACAAAACGTCGACATGTAAACATTGGCAACCTTAAAGCCAAAAAGCAGGGAGGGGACGTAAACAATGATTCATGATTACTGTGTATTCAAGACCACTGGTTCAGTTCAGGCCATACATGGGCAGCTGGTGGCCCGGGGGCCACATGCGGCCCCCACCGTCACTACGTTAACAGGCAGCTGGCGGCCCGGGGGCCACATGCGGCCCTCACCGTCACTACGTTAACAGGCAGCTGGCGGCCCGGGGGCCACATGCGGCCCCCACCGTCACTACGTTAACAGGCAGCTGGCGGCCCGGGGGCCACATGCGGCCCCCACCGTCAACATGCGGCCCCCACCGTCACTACGTTAACAGGCAGCTGGTGGCCCGGGGGCCACATGCGGCCCCCACCGTCACTGAGTTAACAGGCAGCTGGTGGCCCGGGGGCCACATGCGGCCCCCACCGTCACTACGTTAACAGGCAGCTGGTGGCCCGGGGGCCACATGCGGCCCCCACCGTCACTACGTTAACAGGCAGCTGGCGGCCCGGGGGCCACATGCGGCCCCCACCGTCACTACGTTAAAGGGGAATACCACTAATTTTTAACATTAATTACTATGTCATTAATATGCCTTATTAGAGCTCTTGTGTGGAAATAAAAAAATAAAAGTCCCCCCATTTGTGTTGACTAGAACTGGAGGTTTGAAAAAAATCATTAACATGGTGAAGTACATATTGATGATGTCATCGAGATGTATTTCACCATGGTAATGATTTGACATGGTGACGTTGA
>NC_139716.1:33617049-33622049 GCF_964188405.1 Protomyctophum parallelum
AAGAGTTTGGGACCTGTGGAGCGTTGTCCCGGCGTTTTTAGCGAAGGTACTTCCAGCTTCCCTGCATCGGCTGATCTGAGTGCTCGGGAGCGTTTGTAGGGTCCGATCAGACTTGCAAGACATGGGGGTGCCATACCTTTTATTTGCTTTGAAGGCCAGCATCAGAGTTTTGTACTCTGTGCGGGCGGTGACCGGGGGACAATGGAGGGAGCGGAGAAGGGAGGAGACATGTGAGAATTTTGGCTGGTTGAAGACCAAGCGAGCTGCGTCATTCTGGATCAATAAAGGCTTAAGTGCACATTCCGGTGATGCCAGTAGACCAGGGGTGTCCACTCAGTCTAGATGAGGGGGGCGTGTCCACTCAGTCTAGATGAGGGGGGCGTGTCCACTCAGTCTAGATGAGGGGGAGTGTCCACTCAGTCTAGATGAGGGGGGCGTGTCCACTCAGTCTAGATGAGGGGGCGTGTCCACTCAGTCTATGCATGTCCCAGGGAGAGAGAGACATGTGCATATCCCAGGGAGAGAGAGACATGTGCATATCCCAGGGAGAGAGAGAGACGGAGGAAGTGAGGGAGGAGTGCAGCCAAAATGACTCTGTACGTCAATCACTCTTCGCCCACACTTCACATGTGGCAGTGGTTGACCTTCCAACCTATCTCTCTCTCTCTCTCACTCTCACTCTCTATCTCTCTCTCCATCTCCCTCTCTCTCTCTCTATCTTTCTCCCCATCTCTCGCCTCCGATCGGCCCCATTTCCCCAGATTGTCATTGTTCTAGGTTAATTCCTATTCCTCCAGATCACACCAGCTGCAAAGCTTGTCAGCGTGACGAGGCATAATGCGTCTTGTGATTCATGTCTCTCTGGTTATCCGACGATAAATTAATTAATACACAATATCCTAGATCAGTCAGTGGCTCTGGCAAAATCGCATCCAACGACGACAAAATATTCTTTCGTTTTGGGTCTGAGAGGCTAAATGTCAATGGTGGACCCTGGGTCAAATGATCAATGGACTTTGATAAATAAACAGTTGAAAACCACTGCCCTAGAATAGATCAAGTGTTCTAAAACTTTTCAAGCCCACCCCCCCCCCCCCACACACACACACACACACACACACACACACACACACACGCAGCACCATAGTGTTCCGACGTTCAGCGGGAAATAGCAGATCTACAAGCTATACAACAAGCAACACAGAGTTGACCTCTCTCTCTCTCTCGTCCGTCAACTTGTCCTCTGCTGTTTCTCGAACTGATGTTAAGAATCCTTCACACACTGCTGTCTGACTGTAAGTCTGCAAGTCTGCCTGCCTGTCTCACCCTCTATCTATCCATCTATTCATCTAGATCAGATATATACATTAGGCAAAATAAAAATATATATTATAAAAAAAGTGGTCAAACATTTGGCTTTTATTTTTTAAATAGCCTATCTACGGTCAACCACAGCGCCTCTCAGACACGCCCCAAAACAGAGTGCTGCTACAGAGACAAATGTTAGAACACAGATGTATGCCAGTCAAGTAGCAGGACAGGACCGCTGCACTCATTCCTGTCTGTGTTTTATAGAACGCCAGCCAGCCAGCCAACCAGTCAGGCAGCCAACCAGTCAGCCAGCTAACCAGCCAGCCAGCCAGCCTGGCAGTCACCAGCCAGCCAGACAACCAGCCAGCCAGCCAGCCATTGCCAACTAGCCATTGCCAACTAGCCAGCCAGCCAGCCATTGCCAACCAGCCAGCCAGCCATTGCCAACCAGCCAGCCATTGCCAGCCAGCCAGCCAGCGGCATGGTGTCACACACAAGCCAGCATTCCGTCGGCACTGCCAGGTTATTGTTTGCACAGAAATGTCTACAAGCATAGCCAAACGGCAACGTGTGTGCGACAGAACACACACACACACACACACACACACACACACACACACACACACACACACACACACACACACACACACACACACACACACACACACACACACACACACACACACACACACACACAACCCAACGCAACCAAAACAAGCGCAGAGCGAGTCTCATGCAGTAAATGTAAACATTGAAACCAAAACGGTTGTTTTCTTTTTTTTTCGTCCTATTTTTTGCGATGTAACATTTTCTTACAATCCCCACGAGAGAGCAGGCTTTAGTTCAAATGGCGTCATAGCTTTGGGAGTATGTTCGCACATTAACCCATTAGGACATGAGGCCGTGTCTACAAATGTCTTCTAAAACGGTTTTCTGAAAAACCTTATGTTCCTGTATCAGACTATCTATCAGTGGTGCTCAAACCTTTTCATGTCAAAGGACCCCAAAAATGATATGTATTTGGCGTGCCGTGGACACTAGTGGAGTATTCATTAGAGTGTGCCAAAAAACGATTGTAACTCGATTGTAAGCACCAGGCACTGCAATAATAATAATGAATTGCATTTTTATAGCGCTATTCTATGCACTACGTGCCTACTCAAAGCGCTTACAATGATTCATTCATTCATACATTGGGAGGTGAACAGTCGACGCCAGCGTCCTCACTTCCCATATTCACACACACCAATAGTGGCAAGCTCACAACGACCGACTCATTGGAGGCAATGTGGGTTTCAGTGTCTTGCCCATGGACACTTCGACATGTGGACAGGAGGAGCCGGGATTCGAACCGCCGACCCAGGGATCATTGGACGAGCTGCTCTACCTCCTGAGCCACAGCCGCCCTGTGGGGGTGTGGAACGTGCATCGAATTTGAAGTCGGTGGGACGAACGGTTCTCGAGTTATGTGGATTACATACATACTGTACGCGCACACGTACGTATACAAACGTACACACAGAGACGTGGTGCATGTATAGTTCAATGTACAGACTCGCTGAATCCTGCACCCCCAAAAATAAGATGACTTCGATGCAAAGGTCGGGTTTAACAGGAGCAGTTCACCCAAAACATGACCAATTTTCTATCAGTCACACACAGCCCATGAAGCCTTGGATTCTTGGAGATTGTTTAGTTTTTCATCTCATTCCAGAGACAATACTTTAATAACCAGTGGATTAATCTCCAGTGGGAAAATATCCATGGATTCAAGGCTTCAATGGGCTGTGTAATTGACTTTTAATTGTATTTGTTTTATCAGCAGTGAATTTCATCATTGTTTATATAGCTCATTGTGTATATTGCGTATAGCTTTTTATTTTTGGCCTTGACCCTGTCTTATAAGCTGCTTGCATTCTACGTATATGTATTATTATACTAGACCTGTACGTGCCTGTCGCAGTCGGCCACCGGCCTACTTGGGAACGAGGGAACCTAATGATATATGTTGTCTAGGGCCGGGACTAATTGCGATTAATTAACTACAGAAAAATGAATGCATTAAAAAAAATAACGCATTTTAATCGCACAATTTTTTTCACCGCGGAACGTTGTCACTGGACAGTTTTCAGACGGACCTGCGCACCAAGTGTCCGTGTCCTCTTCAGACAATAACACCACCAGACACCGCAGACAGTTCACCAGACTGGGGGAAGCCGCTGAGATCACTTTGCTTGTCCCCGTGGATTGGAAATGGATTTAAAAAGCTATCCGATGGTAGCGTGGATTACAGCACAGTTGTGTGCAATTATTCAATAAAGAATTATTACCCCTATTACTACAAAAACAATGTTTTATTGCTTAAACTTATGTATTCACTATTCATTGATTCACTAGTATACCAAAATCCATTTGAAAAAATTGCTTTCTCACTGTTCTCGGGTCAAATAATGATATGCGATTAAAATGCGATTAATCTAGATTAATTAATCGCAAAGCCTCTGATTAATTAGATTAATTTTTTTAATCGAGTCCCAGCTCTAATGTTGTCATAGCACCTGTTTTAACTGTCAGCCGGTGTCCCACATGCAAACTGAAAAGTGTACTTGGCAATCAATTCAGCCCACTGGCAGAGCCTGATTGGTTGAGCCTCAATTGGCTGAGGCAGAGGCTGGAAATTGCACAGGTGAAAGGAGTTGGCCCACTGGCAGAGTCTGACCAGAGCCTTTTGTGGTGGTTCTGGAGAACCGTGGGTCAGACCAACTCGATACCGGGCACTGCACTCCCTGTGGGGGTGTGGAAAGCATGTGTCGAATGTGAAGTCGGTGGGTCAAACGGTTCTCGAGTTACGTGCATTACAACCGTACACACACGCACACAGACAGAAAGAGACGTGGAACATTTATAGTAGGATTTTTTTTTTATTATTATTATTTTTTTTTTGGGGGTGGGGGGTTACATTATTCCTTTAACACATTTCGCCCGCCCCCCTCGTCCCCTTTGTTGAGCTTGTAGATCCACTATTATTGGCTATTTTTGGGACGATTTCCCCCCCACAATATGGAGCTTGTAGATCTGCTATTTTTGGCAGAATGTGGATGCTGGGGTTGACATGATTCAGTACGACGCTTGAGTAAATCCATAATTGATTTATGTGTTGATCTATATATGCTGTTTTAACCCTATTGTTATTAGCCCCCATATGAAAAGCACTATATTTGGAACATAAATTTAATAAATTTGCACATAAATAAAAGCATTATTATTATTATCATTAGATGTACTTTCTACTGTACTAACTACATGAATTCTAGTGGGCTTTAATTGAATTCTAAGTGAATTCTAGTTTGTTTTAATTGAATTCTATGTGAATTCTGGTGGGTTTGAACTCAATTCTAACTGAATTCTGGTGGCTTTTAATAGAATTGAAAACAGGCTGGGTTTGGGCTAGGCGGTAGGCGAGGAGGGGGTGGGGGGGGGGGGGCTCGGAAAGGAAAGTGTGTGTGGGGGTGGGGGGGGGGGCAATTGTTTGGCTCCAGCGCTCTCAACAAGCTCAAACAGGAAGTCATTCAAAATGAAGCACGAACGGACACACACACATATAACAGCTGTACGGCGCACACACACACACACTCGCGCGCACATAAGAGCTCACACGAGGCACAAGAGGACGAGGCTCATTTGCAACA
>NC_139716.1:33623507-33971007 GCF_964188405.1 Protomyctophum parallelum
CTTGAGTAAACTAAAGACCTGGAGGCGTGATCAATGCCATTTGGCTATTCTGAGTGGCCAAAGAGCATTGATCACTCCTCCAGGTCTTTAGTTTACTCAAGTTAGGTAATAAGACCTGGTAACTTAAGACACGCAAAATACAGCCCTAAATGTCATCCGTGGCTCAAATACGAGAATACATAATAGACCTTGACATGAAAAGGGTTGAAAAACACTGATCTACCTAGACAGCACTACAATACTAGTACTTTAGTATATCACAGACTCTGGGTCAGCCATAACCACCACTACAATATCTACCTATATCACTGATCCTGGATCAGCCATAAGCACCACTCTAGTTAAACAGCTCTATAATACTCTGCCTATTCACTGACTCTGGATCAGCCATAATCAAGTTACGCAGCACTACAATACTAATGTTTGCTCTTGGTAAAGCTGTTAATTGGGCATACAGTGGAAGAACACACACACACACACACACATCATCAAAGATAGAGAAGCATAGTTAGATAGTTAAGAGCTCATATCGGTCAGACAGACCTGTTAATGATTAATGAACAAACACACACATTTTTACAATGAGCCATTTCTCTCTCTCTCTCTCTCTCTCTCTCTCTCTCTCTCTCTCTCTCTCTCTCTCTCTCTCTCTCTCTCTCTCTCTCTCTCTCTCTCTCTCTCTCTCTCTCTCTCTCTCTCTCTCTCTCTCTCTCTCTCTCTCTCTCTCTCTCTCTCTCTCTCTCTCTCTCTCTCTCTCTCTCTCTCTCTCTCTCTCTCTCTCTCTCTCTCTCTCCTCTCTCTCTCTCTCTCTCTCTCTCTCTCTCTCTCTCTCTCTCTCTCTCTCTCTCTCCCCCCCCCCCCCCCCCCATATGTTTACACTGCCATGGCAATGTCAAAATGAAAACAATAAAAAACAAAAACAAAATATTCTCTCTCTCTCCGTCTCTCTCCCCCTCTCTCTCTGTGTGGCACATGCACACAAAAACAGTCATTATGGTCAAAACACACACACACACAGTGTGTGGGTTCAGAAACATGCGGAAGAGCGAGTGGAGAAACAGGATTCCACACATCCAGGAAGAAAGCTTCTGGTTTCACACATTATGAAAATGTAACTAAGTACATTTACTCGAATACTTTTAGTTTCACACACCATGAAAACGTCAACACAACACAGTAACTAAGCACATGTACTCAAGCAGTGATGCAGATAGGTTTTCAATGTAATGGGTCCCGGGAAAATTAGGAGTCATATTTTGTCATTTTTATAAATTGCAGCATTTAACTCCCATTTCACCAAATATGGTTGTATGTATGTATGTAGAAAATGTAGCCTATCTGAAAGAAATAAACAACTGACAACTTGAATATTTGCAAAGTATTATGCAAACAACAGCGCAAGTTGTAGTTTATAAATTATATATATATATTTTTAGCAGGTGGTCCCTGGGGGTTTGTGTATTCCTCTGACGACACACACACACACACACACACACACACACACAAACAAAGGTCAACACTGTGGTGGTTTGTGACGCGACAATGAGTAGCCTAAACATTGTAGGCAAAACGCTAGCCCCGCTTGGAACCTCGCACGGCTCACAAATTAAAGTTGGTCCGCGACTCCTCTGTAGCAACGTTCATTGTAGCTGTGAGAGAGATGTGTGTGTGTGTGTGTGTGTGTGTGTGTGTGTGTCTATAGTCCATGCTTTTTTCGTGATTTGCTTTTTTTTCGTGTCCTCCCAGTGCCCCCCCCCACTGTCCCCCCAGTGCAAAGTAAAAAGTTCCAGCACACAGTAAGCTGAATTATAAAAAGTGTGAATGGAGTTCTACCTAAAAAGCGTTTTTACGTGCCACAATCTGCCATTGACTCCCCAAAAAAGTATAGTGCTGAATAAATAGCCCACGATGTTAAGTTACACCTATTTCACGTTATTAACCTGGGTAAAATGTGCAGCATTGGGAGGTAAAAGGGAGACACTATATTGTGAAGGGACGACAGTATGAGGAGAGGTGTTGCTGTAATTGTCGATAGAAATGGCTGCGCACAATATTGAACAGTGAAAACTATTTGTGTCAATATGCCTGTATCAACGGAATAAAATGTTATAGCTATATAGGGGGGCCTCATATTTGGTCTTGAAACAGGCCTCCAGATTCCTAAGGCCGCCCCTGTGTGTGTGTGTGTGTGTGTGTGTGTGTGTGTGTGTGTGTGTGTGTGTGGTGTGTGTGTGTGTGTGTGTGTGTGTGTGTGTGTGTGTGTGTGTGTGTGTGTGTGTGCAGTGAAAAGAGGGGAGGTCTGCTACCCGCCCGCTTAGCTCCTCTATGATTCGCTCAGCTGTAGCTGTAAAGCCCTAACCACACTCCCGCTTCCCCTGCCAATCTCCACTTGAAACTATCAACAAATCTTAAACAATCTTAAAATAAATAAATAATAATAATAACTAGAAAAAGTGCCCCTCAGGGCACAGGTCTCCACACCAGGCCAGGTCAGGTCGTGGCCTCCTGGTGGCGCTAGAACTAAAGAATACATCGCATGGATGCACCTGGGACGTATCCTCAGTGATGTATCCTGAGGTCAACGGGGTTTCGGGTCTACCAACATCATAGCCCTCACTCAGGCGACCCAGCCGGGGTTGATCAAATCCCGACTTACGCCCCAGTAGCTACCCTCGATCAGACCCAGCTCTGTGGGTTGACTCCTGTCCGGGCCTACGAGTGCAAAACATACTCTCTCCCCATGCCTTCGGCCTGGTGGAGACAATAATATATATATATATGCTAAATAGATATTGCAAATAGATTTTTTGCGCCCCTAGACATAATATATGTATGTGTGTGTGTGTATATATATATACACACATACATATAATTATGTCTAGGGGCGCAAAACAGTCTATCTATTTGCAACACCATGCTCAAAGTTTCTAGTTTCACACATTATCAAAACGTCAACACAACACAGAGCTATGTGACGTAACTAGAACACCCTCAGTGCTGGATAGTAACCTTTGAGTACAACTTTGAGACAGGCCCTGCTTGTACTTTACTTGAGTATTTCCAATTTCCAATACTTTTACTTCCACTCGATGTCGGATCCAAATATTGTACTTTTACTCCGCTACAATTATTACTTAGTTACTTTGTAGATTTTTACAAAACACACGTTAACCACTACAAGCTCACAACGTGTCCACCATGTGACGCATTGTGAGCTTGTCGATCTGCTATTTTAAAATTATAAAATTTCTTAAAACGTCATCATGACGATGATTTTGTTCATGTGAGTAAACAATCACTTTGATTCAAAACACTGCACAGAGAGAGAGAGACAGAGAGAATAAAGGGGGGGGGTTGATGTGTCTGAACCTGATCCTGTGGGTAAAAAGTAAAAAACTGGCTGAACAGGAATTCTCCAACACAACACACACTGTGATTGGCCATCTGAAATGCCTGCAATGCCTGGCAGGGTCATTGGCTGTCACTATACTTATTACACCGATAGGTAGATTAGAGCAGTGGTTCTCAAAGTGGGGTCCTTGAGTAGGGTTCCAGGGGGTCCCCAGCTAAATGATAGTAAGGAACCAAATGGACCCTTGTGGGACTGTTACAATAGTACATTGTACACCATTTGTACACTCTCAGAGTTAAATTAACATTGGTTTTACAATATAAATTGGTGTCCCAGAGATAGAAATGCCGTTAAAATGGGCGTCTGTAGCCTAATGCATGCCAAACTGGGGGTCCTTGAAATGAAAACAGTTGAAAATGACTGCTAGAGGTAGAGCCGCACAAATGGGGGGTCCGCAGGCTAATAAATGTCAATTTGGGGGTCCTTGACATGAAAACATTTGAGAACTAATGGATTGGAGCAGTCACAGTGTTTCCCACGCTTTTTAACTCAAGACCCCAAAAAAGAAATGAGACGTTTTCCCCGGACGCACAAAAATACGAGCTCAAATATATATATATTTCGAAACAATAATAATTTAAAACAAAATGTAGGAAACAAAAGCAATTTAAGGGACCCATACAAATGTGTCTGCGACCTACAAATGAGTCCCGATCCACTGTTTGGGAACCAGTGGATTAGAGTGCCAGGGGTGACCAAAAGGTAGATCGAGATCTACCAGGATGTGCAGGTAGAGTATAGACAACATGAAATGTGGTCAACCTGCACAAGCAGACATTCCACTTTTTCTTCATTAGACAACATGAAATGCCCATAAGAAAATGTAGAGAGAGAAGCAGGGGGAGAGGGGAGTTGCACCACTAAGTTCACACGGGTGTGATTCTTTTAAATGTAGCTGATCTACATTTTTATCTAAATCTATCTAATCTTTTTGAGCAAAATCACTTTCTTTCACTTCCTTTTGCATTCTGATAGGCTGGGAACATAAGACGATAAGGCAGGCGAAAAAACACCACTTTAGTTTTAGTCCTATTTTAGTCATCTGAAAGGGTTCAGTCTTAAGTGCTTTACAGAGTCGGAACGTAATCGGCGCAAGAAGACAAATACGCAACGGCGGGTGAGAGAAATGTCTCCCCTTGCATCACGTCAGTTACGTGATCCGTCCCGATCCATCCGGACCACACCAGAGGGTCGCCATGCATCTTCTTGCAACATGCAATAATGCAACCATTATTCCCAATAAGGAGTTGCATTGGTGTGGTTTGTTTTGTTAGTTGCAAGGATTTGCAGGTAGTGTGGTTTGGGCCTTAGTCTGCCATTAGTCGACTAAATATCAAAATCTTAGTCTTAGTATTTTAGTCTTAGTCGACAGAATCATCAGTGCATCTGACATGGATGATAATATCGTCCTGTGTTGCCTTCTATTTACAATTTAAGTTAGGCATTTCCAGACTTAATCCAGAGCGATTTACAGTAAGCAAGAACAACACATGGAAATAGTCATCAAGAATCAGGCGTATAAGCTAAGAACCTAACATCCGTCTAACAGTAGAATATCATAATGAAACTACGTGTATACACTACAGAGTGCTATGTGGGGACACCATACAAATGAGGATATGTCATCCATGTAAACGAGGCTAGTGGCTTGTCGGCAGGAAGAATGTCAGATAGATGTCTATCGGACATGCCTGTGGTGTTGACTGTTGATGGACATCTATCCAGGAATGAGACATCCTCATGGCACCGAGCCAACCGCTAAACTACATTTCTGTTCTGCATTTATACATATTTACATAGATTGTGCATTACATTCACCCATCACTCACGCATTTTGGAGTGGTACCACCGGTTCCCTCCTCTCGTACAAGACAGCACATTTTGTGTTTTTGACCTCTAGGCCTGACCATTCTAAAAAGCGGTCTGTCCCGGAGAGCATGTTTTTAATTGTGCTCTCTTCCCTAGAGGCCAAAGAAATGTCATCCGCGTATCCACACACACACACACACACACACACACACACACACACACACACACACACACACACACACACACACACACACACTGATGATGGCAGAGGAAACCATGCAAGGCAGTGGCACCAACCTGCACATCAGGAGCAATTAGGGGTTCAGACTGAGTGTTGCTCAATGACACTTCTACACTAACTCTGGGTGAGCCCGGGATCAAACCAGGAGGCTCATAAATCCTATTTCTACTGGGGGATCCCCACACACACACACACACACACACACACACACCCTGACAAGCACTTGGCATTGTAGGAATTATTACATTTTGTTTGACTCTGCTATTTTCACAATATGTGCCTTTTTCTCGGGTAACGTTTCACATTTTGGCCAATTGTTTGACCGTTTGTTTGTAGTACAGTCTATTGATTACTTTTGACACCAATCATCTAACGATTTCTTTCAGTAAGTCCTTAAATTGTAACTTGTGTTGCACATTAAGCTAATCGTCTGGGACCCTCCCCCCGATCCTTTGGGGATAGGACGCCCTGGGCCGGTTGAGAATCAATGTTTTAATCCATCGTTAAATCAATAATCTATTGACTCGTACGTACACTCTTAGAGTTTAACAGACTGGCTCTGTTTTATCTATGGATTATTTATATCGATAATAACCTAGTAGCGTATGAATAGTCCAAGGCATGTACTACTGTCTGGAGACACTACACTGTCAGTCTCTCTGCAATCTATGATCCTATAGTTTACTGAGACACTGTGACTACACTGTCTCTCTGCATTCTATGATCCTATAGTTTACTGAGACACTACACAGTCTCTCTGCATTCTATGATCCTATAGTTTAGGCTACTGAGACACTACACCGTCTCACTGCACTCTATGATCCTATAGTTTACTGAGACACTACACTGTCTCTCTGCATTCTATGATCCTATAGTTTACTGAGACACTACACTGTCTCTCTGCATTCTATGATCCTATAGTTTACTGAGACACTACACTGTCTCTCTGCATTCTATGATCCTAGTTTACAAAATAATTGTATACATTTCAGACATAGGCCTATATGATAACTTGTGAAATGCGACGTTCTGATACTGCATGATGAATAGCCTACATTTACTTTCCAAGTTTCCATACCACTATTTTGAATTCCTAACATCTACTAACGGAGCATTATGTACAAATAATACATATTGATAATAATGACAATGTCACTCAAGTAACTTATTCAAGTAACATTTTGAAGTGGTGTAGTTGTAACTCGTACAGAGAGTACCTGCAGCATCGATACTTTTACTCCAGTAAAACATTGCGAGTATACTTCTCCCCCAGAATCCCCACCCACCAAACATTCAAGTCATTATTTTTAGGTAAAAATAAATAGAAAATAAACTCACCTCGTCCCATTTGATGAACTTGCTGCCTTTCTTCAGAACTTCGTGCACGGAAACGGGTTTGAGCTGCAGAGCGTGCACGCCCGGCTTGGCCCCGGCCATGGCTGCTCTGCTCTGGCTGGCTGGCTAGGGCTCACCCCGGGCGGGGACGCCTCGAACCCCGGCTACAGCGAGCGGCAGGAGTCGGTCCTCCTCTCCGGTCCGGAAAAAAAGAAGAAGGAAAAAAATAGAAAAGTAGAAATACTCTAAATTCCTCCCCTTGTGAACTGAGTGAGTGGTGTTGTTCACTCACTTCTTGTTTCTTTCTTCCCCAGGCACTCGTGTGTGTCTGTGAGGAAGTTTAGTGATTCCGTGGCCAGCCTGCTGCTGGAGATTTAGATTTAGATGTAGAAGTTATTTAAAAGAGAGGGAGAGTTAAAAACCCAACAAGACAAGTTGACAACAATCCGTAGAGATTGAGAGAACACGTTCGTAGAGACAGTTGAAGCAGGCAGCAGCAGCGCCGCAGACTGACTGAGGATTGCGAACTGAAACGCCTCCAGTCCGCCAGACACACAAACACACACACACACACGCACACACACACACCAGACACTCCGCGCGCTGCGCGTCCCCGCCGCGTGAACAAATTGTTGTTTCTAGAGGATTATATTATGTTGTGGTCCTTTAAAGAGAGAGAGTTGTCCCTTCTCCTTCCATCTCATTTTTTTCTGACTGTTGGATGCTCTCTCTCTCTCTCTCTCTCTCTCTCAGTCCAACGTCCGTCCCTCCTCGTGTCTTGTTCCTACACGCCTCTCCCTCTCTCTCCCTCTCTCTCTCTAACTTTCTCTTCTCTCTCTTCACTTCCTCTGACTCTCTCTCTCTCTCCTCTCCCACCGCGGAAGGAATCTTTTCTAAAGCATGCACAGGGCGGAGAGAGAAAGAGAGAGAGAGAGAGGGGGGGGGGGGTAAAGTCTGAGCTCTCTCTCTCTCTCTATCTCTCTCTCTCTCTCTCTCTCTCTCTCTCTCTCTCTCTCTCTCTCTCTCTCTCTCATTACTCGTAACATTTTATGTACAGTCCATATGCTAGTATAGGCTAGCTCTTGCTGCAAGGGAATTAAACAATGGTAGATTGTGTAAAACTATTCAAGATCAGCTATATTTGCAAATGGCCGAAATGTATACAGGGCTGAAGTGGTTAATGTATGTTTTGCAATAATAATCGAAATCTACAAAGTAACATAGTGGTGCAGATAACCAAACCAATTGTGCATTTTATGATTAAAGCATGAAACTTTCAGCATAAGGTGTGACTTCAGACTGGAACCACTTGGCTGACCTCTGGTGACTGTGTCACTTTTTGCCCCATTATTTCCCATTATAAATATAACCCTAGCCTATATAAGTTTTGTTCTAACGAATGAAAACTTAAACCCCAATAGTCTACAGAAATGGTGATTCCTGTTCACTTTTATGATATAAATGTTTATGACATTGTTATAACATTAAAATCACACCCGTGTAAAGTGAGTGGTGCAACTCCGTACAACAAAACCGTTATTGGTTGAAGGCGCGCTCTAATCAGGGAGTCTTATAGTCTCTGTAGCTGATGGGTGCAGATTCTTGAAGATCAATGGAAAAAGGGAATATCCTCTCTGCTGTGATTTCGTTTATTGAAATAAAGAAACTCATAAGAAATACAAGAGAGTGATATTCCCCTTTTTACATCCTTCTTGTGAACAATGGGTTGTAGAAGTTCTCCCAAGCACTGTATTGAGAGACTATAGGCATGGTACTTTCTCACAGGGTAGGAGACAGTATCACATTCACATCCTAAAGACTATAGGCATGGTATACTTTCTCACAGGGTAGGAGACAGTATCACATTCACATCCTAAAGACTATAGGCATGGTATACTTTCTCACAGGGTAGGAGACAGTATCACATTCACATCCTAAAGACTATAGGCATGGTATACTTTCTCACAGGTATAGGAGACAGTATCACATTCACATCCTAAAGACTATAGGCATGGTATACTTTCTCACAGGTATAGGAGACAGTATCACATTCACATCCTAAAGCCATTTAACCACACCAGAAGGTCGCCATGCAACTCGCAACATGCAACTACTTGCAACCATTAATAGACTATTCCCAATTTCAGTTGCAAGGAGTTGCATTGGTTTGTTTTGTTGCATTGGTTTGTTTTGTTGCAAGGAGTTGCGAGTAGTTGCAAGGAGTTACAGCTGGTGTGGGCCTAACACATGTGTGTGTTTGGGCCTAACAGCCACAAGCATCCGATAACACTCGATGCCTGCTTTTATCACAGACATGTTCATCAATGTTCCAATGCAGCCAATGTGCATCACGCCGTGCTTTCGGATTCCAAGACGGCCGATCTACCTCATGCCACTGCTGCCCCGTCACTCCACTGGATTAGACATGTCAAGGTCCAGTGTGGTGTGCATACTTTGTGCAAAGCTCTTTAGTGATTTCTTAAGTGTGAACAATCAATATATGGACATAGATCCAGATAAGTTACTTTGTTGTGGTTTATACTTGGTCTCTAAAGCCCAAACCACACCAAACGGTCGAGTCGGGACGAAACCTTTTTTAAGGTCAACCACACCAATGCAACTCACTGACTTGCAAGGAGTTGCATTGGTGTGGTTGACCTTAAAAACAGTTTCGTCACGAAATATTACTATTTCCTGGTTTAGGCCTAATTATTACCTAATCTATTCAAAATATGCAAATGAGAAAAGGTAGTATAATTTAGTTATGGCAAGATATATATCAACATCATTTGGTGTAGACTCTAAAATAACCTTTATATGTTGACTAAAAGGAATAATATAGCTAATTCATAATTTGTATACTTAAGTTTTACATCGAAGAAAGGTTGCATGACTTCACCATGATAATAGATGAATTTCTGGATATCTCAAACATGGACTAACTCTTAACCGAATGTATGCCAAGAACGTGGGATTCTGTTTTATTCTCCACACTGTTTTATTCTGTGCCAGAACATAAAAAATATGTCTTTCTTTAATGTCATTTAATCCAGTAATTAAACATTTTTTAAATACTTTTTTGCTTTTTTTGCTTGTTAGACAGCCTACATATCCGGATCCGGAGTGCTCGCATGTGCACACACGCTTATTTGTCCCTTTTCTGCTCAAAATTAGACAATCTGGGGTCTTTAGGATCTTATAAAACCTGAAAACAAGCTAAGCTAACGCTGATGTGCGTTGCTGCTCCTCCATGAGCAACAACAATCACAATAACATTTTTTTTCACGCATTTTTATGGTACTGAAATATCTAAAATGAAACACATTACACACATAAAACCCCCAGAAAGGTGTTTCTTGTGTCCTAAACATCATTTTAATCTAAGCTCTGGCTGCAAAAGGGGTGAAGTGGCCCTTTAAGGGGTCAACCCCCCCCCCCCCCTCCCCCCCCCCCGGACCCCGTGGCGCCGGGCCTGGGTCTTCGGCAAAAAAGTTTGGGAACCACATGCTTTAATTAATTAAAAATGACTTTATATGGGATAATGTTACAGAGAGTAATAAAACGATGTCCTCGCTTCACCCTTGTATACCGTCAGATAAACATCGCCAAAGCTTTGCTTTAATAGAAACCAATCACATGTGAGGGAAATACAGTAATCTGATTACAAAAATAAATATTAAGCAACGTATCCCAGATAAGACTCACTTCTCCAAACAATTGAGTGCTGAATTCCCCAGGGGGACCGTGTGTGAGTGCGCGCGCATGTGTGCGTGCGTGCATGCGTGCACGTGTGTGCGTATTAGGGTAACCAGATGTCCCCCTTTGCGTGGGACAGTCCCTCATTTCCAAGACCTTTCAGGCGTCCCACAAGTTGAGACCCTGTCCCACATTGTGACTGACAGGCAGCATTGTTCAAATGCCCTATTATATAGTTAGTGAAAGTATGTTCTGACATACTGTCAGAACATACTGTACTTCCTTGTCCCCTGTGTTGTACCTGAGTTTCTGGTTCTCTGTTTTTGCATTTCTTTGCATTTTTGGACTGCTTCAAAAAGTTTGAACTTTCGGTTTACTGCTTTGTGCTTTGAAGAACCTTTGCATTTTCTGCATGCTGCTACTATACTCATTTGTGTTTGTAGGTTGACGGCATTCTGCTTTAATAAATCATTTAATTTGAACATTACTGCTCTTGTCCTGCATTTGGGTCCTACCCTTTGACTCATCGTGATATTGACTACAAGATCCTCCTCCATACATTTAAGGCCATTCATAACCCCCCCTGTCCCCCGTCCCCCCGTCTGGGTCTGACCTCGTCAACATTCTTCTCACCCAGTCTCTTATAGGTCTGCCTCCTCCATCACTCTGAAAGTCCTCCAGTCCCAGCCCGTCTGTCCACCATGGGGTCAAGAGCCTTCAGCCGCTCTGCCCCTCACCTCTGGAACTCCCTCCCCCCTGATATTAGAAACATGGACTCTATCACCACATTTCAAACCCACCTCAAAACCCACTTGTTTAGACAGGCATAGGCTGACCACTGTTGTCTCATGTTGCAAGCTGCACTTTCGTTTTTGCTCTTTAAAAGAAAAAAACATTTAGGCATGACGTCGAAAATAGCAGACCTACAAGCTATGAGCTTGTATAGATCTGCTATTTTTCAATAGCTAAAGTATAATACTTAGTTAAAACACCAAAAGGTGTTCCCGTCCAGAATGGGTTTTAACTGTTTTTAAACCTGTTGTATATACGGCGCCTTATGAATAAAATGTATTGTGTGATAGATAGGAACCTTTTATTTTTTAGATTATTTTTACATGAACGACTTGAACCATCCCTTTTTTTTTTTTTTTTTTTTTTTTACTTAATTTGTATTGATGAAAAGACAGAGACAAAAAAAAGGACAATACGGAAAAAAGAACAAAAGGAGGAAGACAAAAGACAAGGCTGCATCTTTCATATTACAAGATCCATTCATTGAAATCCTCTTGCATTATCGCTATAGGCTGAGAGAAGAGATCCCACTTTTCCCACTTTTTATAGAACTTATCCTCTAAGTATGAATGTTAGTTTTTCCATAACACAGTTCCTCACTCAGTAATGTCCATCCATTGGGGGGGGGGCGCACCCATGCATACCCTAAGGGCCTTTGTGTGTGGAGGTTGCATGTTCTCCCCGTGTCCCTTCTAGAGGCCTTATCAGTCGACGTCACACTGATAAGCACCATGCAGCATGCGCGCGCAGGCCGGCACCACGTGAACCCCAACTCTCATAAGATGCATTGGTCACCATGCCTCAGTTTTCTGCTTGTTCACGCTCGTTGGTCCTGTGTTGACGTGTGAACGTCATATCTCAGTTCTCTATGGTTAGACGATGTATGGCCTCAAAGGTCGAAGGTCAAGGTCACTGTGTGTCCTTGGGTCACAGAACAAGTTGTTCACATGCAGAACAACTTGTTCTGTGAAGGTCACAGAACAAGTTCATGAAATAACTTAGAAGTGTCCACTTTTGTCAATTGTCTAATGTGATCCTTTGCGCTATGCACTCCCTCTGCCAACCTGGGGAGAGCAACGGAACTGACTGACCTCATGCTTCCTGACAAGTCTCTCTGTCATTCACGTTCATTCACTGTGCGATCCGTATAGTCGCAGTCCTGGTCACGGACGATGCATGTGTGAAAAAAACGTGGCTAGTTTGGAAACACGTAAAATATTTTTGGCGAGGGAAAACATTTGAAATATTTCGCCTCTTAACGACGAGGCGCAAATATACGGAGGCCGTGGTTTGACTTTTGATTTATAGGCATGGGACACAGCCAGTGGTGGAAGTATTTACTGTACTGTACTTAAGTAGAATTTTGAGGTATTTGTACTTTACTTGAGTATTTCCAATTTCCGGTATAGGCTACTTTTACTTCTACTCCATTACATCTCAGAGTCAAAATTGTTACTTTTAATCCACTACAATTATTTGAAAACTTTAGTTACATTTTCATTTTGATTAGAAAACATACATTGTCTTCAACCCTACTGTACATTTTGGCATTTGAAAATAACTTTTCAAAAGATTTTGTGCACATTTTGAACTTGTGAAATGGGACATTCTGCAATATGAGCACTTGTACTTTTAATACTTTAGAAGTACATTTTGATGCCGATATACTTTTGTACTTTTACATAATATATATATTATATTTTTACATAAGTAAAACATCTGAGTACTTTTTCCACCACTGGACACATAGCACCCTTGAACCTGGTTGGCACATCGGAGCACGCCAGTGGCGTGGTGAGCTTGTAGATCGGCTATTTGTTTCGCCAGCAGGAATGAAGCCGTTGCAGCTCCGAACGGATCGAGCTGCCACAGAAACCTGCTTCTTCTTCTTTTTAACAACCAGGCAACAACATGGAATTCTCATAAAAAGAAAGAAAAGAAGCAAAGGATTTATTTTGGCATCAATTATATCGTTCCTCCATCTAACTAACACCCTCCTGCATGACTACACCCTGGCAGGAATGTCTGCTATGTCTGTCTGTCTGTCTGTCTGTCTGTCTGTCTGTCTGTCTGTCTGTCTGTTAGATAGGACTAATGTCTAAAGGTATATACGGTATCAGAATGTAATGAATGTAATGTATGTATGAAAGTATAGCAAAAGTAGAAAGTAATCGTTATGCAGAATAATATATAAAAATCTTTAGATTTTTGTAATAATAATTATAAAAATCTACAAAGTCATCCAATTGTAGTGGAGTCAAAGCCTATACGATATGTGCCTGTGAGATGTAGTCGAGTACAAGTAAATTGGAAATACTCCAGCTATTTTTGGCCTATTCGGTTTCGGCCCAAATAGGCAGAAAATATATCACTGAATAGTGTATGCAATTAATGCATTCAAAAGAGCTAAATAAATGTTTTATGGATCCATAATAGTGATTATTATTTAAGTTAAGTTTTGCCATAACCATAACATAACATTTGTAGAATCAAACTCAGGTTAATGGGTTAAGTGAGGATACTAAAACAGCTATATTCAGTTACACTTCATACCAATGATACTGTGCGGGTGTAGGTATGTTAAGTGATAACCACTTTCAACATGGCATTATAGGCAAAAGCTTTCTAAATCTTTCAAATTTTCCAAACATCTACAAGCTTGTAGCTCAACAATTTTTGCTATTTGTTGTACAACAAAGTGCTTAAGTGGAATTCTGGACTAGACCTGTATGGCTGGAAACATTGTGGTTGCATTTCTGACCTTTCAGATACAGGACTGTGTTACCAATTACCAAGTGATTGAGAGATTATTTATTCTGTACTTACTCTGTATAAACATACTATTTTAACTAGTGATGCACCGAATATTCGGCTGCAGAAAATGTTCGGCAGAAAATGGCTAAAAATTAATTTTCGGCCTATTCGGTTTCGGCCCGAATAGGCAGAAAATATATCACCGAATAGTGTATGCAATTAATGATTAATGATTGATTAAGGATGTTTCTGGGTCACACACAGGCGCGCACGCACACACTGTGCAAGGAGCTCTTGAATGATAACCTCAGCATGTTATGCATTCTGTCAATGGCAAAACACATGTAATATGCATAATAACCAACGTGCGTGCGTGCGCGCGCGCGCGCACACACACACACACACACACACACACACACACACACACACACACAGTTGCATTGTGTCTTGGACAAAGAAAGGACACCTGCAATTTCAATAGAACCTCTATTCAAGTCTGTCTGTCTGTCTGTCTGTCTGTCTGCGTGCGTGTGTGGGGGGGGACAGACAGACAGGGGGACAGACAGGGGGACAGGGGAGAGACAGACAGGGTGGGGGAGAGACAGACAGACAGACAGACAGACAGACAGACAGGGGGAGAGACAGACAGGGTGGGGGAGAGAGAGAGTGAGTGCAGAATGAATGACCTACAGTCTCTCTCTCTCTGACTCCCCCTACTCTCAATTAATTTACATTCAATTTAAATTAGCTTTATTCACTGTAATGAGATAACATTATGTTTATGTATACCACTGCAAATATGAAATACAGTCAAAACTCAATAATGTAGCCTATTATGTACAATATACTAGAATAAAGATATGTAACATACGTCTGTCTGTCTGTCTGTCTCTCTCTCTCTCTCTCTCTCTCTCTCACACACACACACACACACACACACACACACACACACACACACACACACACAGACACACACACACACACACACACACACACACACACACACACACACACACACACAAACAGATATGTTGCTCTTTCAAGGACACATGCACAAAGATCCACATTGTGTGAGGACACTAGTATATTCACACACACACACACACACACACACACACACACACACACACACACACACACACACACACACACACACACACACACACACACACACACACACACACACACACACACACACACACACACACACTAATGGGAGGGGGCTGACTCAATCAAACAGTCCAGATCAGATTACGACTCTAAAATGTCTGCCCAGTCGTCGGCTCAAAGCGCGGTCTGGGGACCCCTAGGGGTCCTCGATGGGGTTCCAGGGGGTCCCCAACTAAATGAGTTAAAATGGCATCACCATCATTCCAACTATATACTGTAAATAAGCCATTGAAAATAGTCGATCTAACATACTATCGCCTTCTTAAAGGACCACTTCACCACTTTTCAACCTATCTTAATAGGTCCTCACTAATAATCATGATAAAATGGCAAAAGAAATCCACTCAGTCTGTGTCTCAGGAGGGCTGTGGGCAGTTCAGAAACCTGTCCACCAGTGACATCATCGATGGGGAATCCAAGCTAATAGAAAAGGTAGGCTTTCTATAGTCCTGAAAAGTTGCAATGCAAAAACGGAAGACATCGTTCTCACGATAAGAAAAATCTAAACATCTTACAGCCTAATGATGATGTCACTGGTGGACGGGTTTCTGAACTGCCCACATCCCTCCTATATGAGACACAGACCGAGCAGAAACAAATTGTGCCATTTTATCATGATTATTAGTGAGGACCTATTATATGAAGATAGGTTGAAAAGTGGTGAAGTGGTCCTCCTTTAGCTATTGAAAAATAGCAGATCTATCAGGCCAAAAAAGTGCCTAAAGCCCTGCCCTAAAGTGCTCAGCCCTAAAGTGCTGGGTGGAGACCACTCCCCCCTCTAGGGGTGTAAACTCATTCCACTAAAAGGTTCAGCATGATCCTTTTCAATTAGGACTTTGGTGGCCACATGCAGTGTCAACTAACTATATATATATCCTCAAAAATTACTTAGGACCGATAGGCCATTAAGAAGGTGACGATACTGGCATACAGATTGTTATATTGTATTAACATATCATATTCCACCATACAAATTGGTTATGCATTCAGGACAGGAACCTCATTTGGTGTTTTAAGCATTATGTTACTTTAGCTATTGAAAAATTGCAGATCGACTCAGTTTGCTATAGAGATTGTAGATCTGCTATTTTTGAAAATGTGGTGCACATTTGTAATATACAGTATTCTTTCAGAGCGAACGTTTTTAACTCAAATAGTTTGAGAACCACTGACATAGAAACAGGCTTTTCAGAAAACTATATTATGCAGGCATGTTGTCAGGCAATCTGGTCGGGGTGCATGGTGCATAGCCTACTTAGTTTAGACTAGTCATTGGTTAGACATGGGTTAAGGTTAGGTTTAGGTGTGCTGCCCCGTGGGAGGTTAGGTTTATGGGTTAAAACGTTTTATTAATTAGAAATAAGTCCCGGGCCGGGTGGCAGCTTCAAAGTGTGTTTCCCTTCACGATTTCCGTTAGTGTGGAAATAAAATAAAAAATCTTTGAAGTGTCTCTTTCAACTTGGGTCAGGAGACCAGATGGCTGGAACTTAATTGTAGCTGTTGCTGTGGTTTTGCCGCCACCCTGTGGCCAGCCCGTGCAACTGCATGCCATCCTGTCCACATTGTGTGGAATGTTGAGCTGGTTTCTATTGCCAAAGGCCCCTGCCCCACCGGCCCCAATGGCTAACATGTGACCTCACGTCCTCACAAGTATATATAATATAGACGCCTTAACAGACGACGTCACACTGATAAGCACTAGCATGCGCGCATAGCGGCAGCACAAGAACCTCCACCTCTCATGGAGGGGAGAGCACAGATGGTGGAGGTGAACGGAACACTGTCCCCTCCCCTCCCAGTGAGCTGTGGTGTCCCACAAGGAAGCATACTAGGGCCTTTACTGTTCCTAATTTATGTTAACGACATGACTTCAGCTTGTGACTGCAACTTGTTCCTGTTCGCAGATGACTCAGCACTGCTGGTCTCGGACAGGAACAAACTGCAGGTTGAAAAGACCCTCAGCTCTGAACTCGGTAGAATCTGCACCTGGCTCGCTGATAACAAACTATCCTTACACCTGGGAAAAACTGAATCCATCCTCTTCGGATCAAATAGTAAACTCAGCAAGGCAGATGGCTTCTTGGTTAGAGTGGGTGACAATATTATCACACGAAAAGATCAAATTACCTACCTAGGTTCCATCCTGGAGGCTAATCTTTCCGGTGATAAAATGGCCACCAACGTAATCAAAAAAGTCAATCAAAGAACAAGATTCCTTTACAGGATCTCCTCACTGGTCAGCAAAAACACCTTGAAGACCTTAACAGGAGCCCTCGTACAAGGTTTCTTTGACTATGCATCCACCTCTTGGTACCACAGCACCTCAAAGGCCCTTAAAACAAGGCTCCAGACCTCCCAAAACAAACTGGTAAGGCTCCTACTTGGCCTCACCCCCCGAACCCACCTCACCCCTGCCCACTTTGACAGGCTGGGATGGCTTAGGGTCGTCGACAGAGTACAGCATCTTGCAATGGGTCTGGTCCACAAGATTCGATACACTACCAAGATACCCATGTACCTGTCTAAATACTTCCTTAATGTAAACGAAGTCCACACCCACAACACCAGAGGGAGTGCAACAAACCATGTACAACCCAGATTCGGCACAAACAAGGGACTAAATTATTTTCGCTCCTATGCCACCAAAATGTGGAACGCCCTACCAACAGTCATTAAGACATGTGAATCCCTTGACTCCTTCAAAACCGCTCTCAAAGGGCACCTACGGATGGCTGCAATTCGAAACTGGCCTCTGTAAAATCTGAATCCCCCCCACCCCCCCACCCCATTTCCCTCACTGTATATTGTATATTTTCCCAGTGCTTGTATATTTTCCCTTTTTTGCTTCCCATATGATGAATTCCTGTTCTGTTCTTTAGCTACATAGAAATGTCTATTTGTATGTCTCTAAATGGTTGTATGTCTTTAAATGTTTTGATGAATTGAACAATGTGGACCCTGTTGTAAACAAGTGTAATGCTTAATTGGGTCGTCCACTCACAGTTGACAGTCTTTGTATTGAGTTTGTGCTTAAAATGTACTGTAAATTCTACAAACTGTTAATAAATATTTCAATCAATCAATCAATCAATCTCATAAGATGCAATGGAAAAGTTCTAACTGCATTCACGTGTAAAAAAAATGCCCCATCAAACTTTCAGATGCTGTTTTTCTCCCAGTGTGGAGGAAGAATGATTAGGATTTGTATTGTGATCTCTCGCCCTTGAAATATATAATCCATTGGTTTCTGTTGTGTAGGCTACTGTGAACAATAATATAGCAATTCAAAACAGTTGTCCTAAAAAAAAACACACCTCCAGTCACTGTCATAAGAACGGGAGGTGCGCTCATGAACACGGCGGCAGAGCCTATTTGTGCAGGTCTGACTCTGCACACGCACCTGCAGCCCATCAAGTATAATTTATGCTTCGTCCCGCGATGTCGACGCGCACGCAGACCTCTACGCTCACAACAGTCGCATCTGCGATGTGAGCTTGTGTATCAGCTGTTCTCTGTGCGCAATACTGTTGGGCTTTGAAGTATAAATGTTTGTAAACAAATAATTGGTCTATACACAATACAGAAGAATAGAATACAATATGATATATACAACTTTATTTCAAATAAAACTCTCCACACTAACGCCAGTGTTCCAATGAGAACTGATGATGAAATGATAAATGAATATGCATACATGCATATTTCAGACTAGTTGTCTGGCTACCGGATACAGTAGACCGAATGTGTACATGTGAAGCTTTCTGCTTCCCTCAGAGACTGTCTACTTATTTATATCCATAATAATAAATGTTTCTATCTATCCATCCATCCATCCATCCATCCCTCGGTCTCGACCCCCTCCCATGCACACTCGGTCATGACTGGGACTCCTCCCATGCACACTCGGTCATGACTGGGACTCCTCCCATGTACACTCGGTCATGACTGGGACTCCTCCCATGCACACTCGGTCATGACTGGGACTCCTCCCATGTACACTCGGTCATGACTGGGACTCCTCCCATGCACACTCGGTCATGACTGGGACTCCTCCCATGTACACTCGGTCATGACTGGGACTCCTCCCATGCACACTCGGTCATGACTGGGACTCCTCCCATGTACACTCGGTCATGACTCGGACTCCTCCCATGCACACTCGGTCATAACTCGGACTCGACCCGACGACCTCCCTCGGACTTGGTCAGTTCAGGGAAATTAGTGATTTTGTACGCTCCTTTGAGAACTGTCAGGGTCAAAACCCGCTCGGAGCCATGGATGAATTCGGACATACTGACTGCAATGAAAACCAGAGACAACAAATGCTCTGAACTTCTTAAATGCAAGTCCAAGCTAGCCAAGCGCTTCAACAGTGATCTCCAAACCAAACTGTGCATCCTAAAAACCCAATGTAACAAGCTAAGAAACGGTGTAATTGCCATGACCAAATCAGCCAATCAATGATAAAGCCGAGGAAATCAAAAACAATCCTCGGGAGCTTTGGAAGCTACTAAACAACCAACTAGGCTGTGGTCAGAAACTAAAAACCAGGTTTACTAACATAAACATCAAATCGAATAACACCCTCATCACTGACAAGCTTGATGTAGCCAACCACTTGAACATCTTCTTTACAAACATTGCAACAATGCTGGTTAACAAACTGCCCTCCCACTCTGGGCGTTTTGGTGTAGAGCACATCAAAGCCTTCTACAAAAACCTAGGTGTTTGTAAAAATGATTTTAAAATGGCAATGGTAACAACTGAGGAGGTACTTAAAAAACGGAGTGCCCTCCAACCCCACAAGGCCACTGGCCATGACAATAATATTGTCATGGCCAGTGGCCTTGTGGGGTTTGGAGGGTATATTATACCCTCCAAATTTCTCAGAGACTCAGCCATTTCCACTCACCCACATAATAGTAAACCTCTCCATCAAACAGGGACAGGCCCCCCAAGATTTTAAACTGGCCAAAGTAACCCCCCTGTACAAAAAAGGGAGTAAATTAGAACCCGGCAACTACCGCCCTATTTCTATTCTAAGCTCCATCTCGAAAGTGATGGAAAAAATAGTCTATGAACAGGTTGAAAAGTATCTTGCCAGTTGCCACTAATAAATTGCTGTACGAGTTCCAATCTGGTTTCAGAACATCCCACTCCACTGACACATGCCTCCTCTATTTGAGCGACCACATCAAACACAAGGTGGATGCTGGAAAATACTGCGGCATGGTCATGCTGGACCTCCAAAAGGCTTTTGACACCGTGAACCACTCCATACTGGTTAACAAGCTTAAAGCTATTGGTTTTGATAGCACATCAGTGAGCTGGATGCAATCCTACCTGGAGGGGAGAGAACAGATGGTGGAGGTGAACAGAACACTGTCCCCCCCCCCCTCCCAGTGAGCTGTGGCGTCCCACAAGGAAGCATACTAGGGCCTTTACTGTTCCTAATATATGTTAACGACATGACATCAGCTTGTGACTGCAACTTGTTCCTGTTCGCAGACGACTCAGCACTGCTGGTCTCGGACAGGAACAAACTGCAGGTTGAAAAGACCCTCAGCTCTGAACTCGGTAGAATCTGCACCTGGCTCGCTGATAAGTTTGATAACAAACTATCCTTACACCTGGGAAAAACTGAATCCATTCTCTTCGGATCAAATAGTAATCTCGGCTTCTTGGTTAGAGTGGGTGACAACATTATCACACGGAAAGATGAAATTACCTACCTAGGTTCCATCCTGGAGGCCAATCTTTCCGGTGATAAAATGGCCACCAACGTAATCAAAAAAGTCAATCAAAGAACAAGATTCCTTTACAGGATCTCCTCACTGGTCAACAAAAACACCTTGAAGACCTTAAAGGGACACTTCACCCTTTTTGCAAAAAAATATATGTTAATGACGTTTAGAAGCTTTAGAACACTTTCCTGGAGATCTTTATGTGTGTAATATGTGGTTTTAGATATTTTAGATTGTAGCAGTGAGCCTGTTGTCTCTGATGTCATGGACACTGGGCTCACTTCCTTCCTGGACTACATGTTGTCTCAGTAAGACAGCTCTCCCCCTAACCACAAGGAGGAGCAGTGCACCAAAGAATTATGGGAATTGTAGTCCAGGAAAGTAGTGAGACCAGTGTCCATGACATCAGAGACAACAGGCTCACTGCTACAATCTAAAATAACTAAAACCACATATTACACACATAAATACCCCCAGGAAAGTGATCTAAAGCTTCTAAACGTCATTAACATATATTTTTTTGCAAAAAGGGTGAAGTGTCCCTTTAACAGGAGCCCTCGTACAAGGTTTCTTTGACTATGCACCCACCTCTTGGTACTGTCTAAATACTTCCTTAATGTAAACGAAGTCCACACCCACAACACCAGAGGGAGTGCAACATTGATTGATTGATTGAAATCTTTATTAACAGTTTGTAGAATTTACAGTACATTTTAAGCACAAACTCAATACAAAGACTGTCAACTGTGAGTGGACGACCCAATTAAGCATTACACTTGTTTACAACAGGGTCCACATTGTTCAATTCATCAAAACATTTAAAGACATACAAACATTTAGAGACATACAAATAGACATTTCTCTGTAGGTAAAGAACAGAACAGGAATTCATCATATGGGAAGCAAAAAAGGGAAAAGATACAATATACAGTGAGGGAAAATGGGGTGGGGGGGTGGGGGGGATTCAGATTTTACAGAGGCCAGTTTCGAATTGCAGCCATCCGTAGGTGCCCTTTGAGAGCGGTTTTGAAGGAGTCAAGGGATTCACATGTCTTAATGACTGTTGGTAGGGCGTTCCACATTTTGGTGGCATAGGAGCGAAAAGAATTTAGTCCCTTGTTTGTGCCGAATCTGGGTTGTACATGGTTTGTTGCACTCCCTCTGGTGTTGTGGGTGTGGACTTCGTTTACATTAAGGAAGTATTTAGACAGGTACATGGGTATCTTGGTGGTGTATCGAATCTTGTGGACCAGACCCATTGCAAGATGCTGTACTCTGTCGTCGACCCTAAGCCATCCCAGCCTGTCAAAGTGGGCAGGGGTGAGGTGGGTTCGGGGGGTGAGGCCAAGTAGGAGCCTGACCAGTTTGTTTTGAGAGGTCTGGAGCCTTGTTTTAAGGGCCTTTGAGGTGCTGTGGTACCAAGAGGTGGATGCATAGTCAAAGAAACCTTGTACGAGGGCTCCTGTTAAGGTCTTCAAGGTGTTTTTGCTGACCAGTGAGGAGATCCTGTAAAGGAATCTTGTTCTTTGATTGACTTTTTTGATTACGTTGGTGGCCATTTTATCACCGGAAAGATTGGCCTCCAGGATGGAACCTAGGTAGGTAATTTCATCTTTTCGTGTGATAATATTGTCACCCACTCTAACCAAGAAGCCATCTGCCTTGCTGAGTTTACTATTTGATCCGAAGAGGATGGATTCAGTTTTTCCCAGGTGTAAGGATAGTTTGTTATCAGCGAGCCAGGTGCAGATTCTACCGAGTTCAGAGCTGAGGGTCTTTTCAACCTGCAGTTTGTTCCTGTCCGAGACCAGCAGTGCTGAGTCATCTGCGAACAGGAACAAGTTGCAGTCACAAGCTGAAGTCATGTCGTTAACATAAATTAGGAACAGTAAAGGCCCTAGTATGCTTCCTTGTGGGACGCCACAGCTCACTGGGAGGGGAGGGGACAGTGTTCCGTTCACCTCCACCATCTGTTCTCTCCCCTCCAGGTAGGATTGCATCCAGCTCACTGATGTGCTATCAAAACCAATAGCTTTAAGCTTGTTAACCAGTATGGAGTGGTTCACTGTGTCAAAAGCCTTTTGGAGGTCCAGCATGACCATGCCGCAGTATTTTCCAGCATCCACCTCGTGTTTGATGTGGTCGCTCAAATAGAGGAGGCATGTGTCAGTGGAGTGGGATGTTCTGAAACCAGATTGGAACTCGTACAGCAATTTATTAGTGGCAAGATACTTTTCAACCTGTTCATAGACTATTTTTTCCATCACTTTCGAGATGGAGCTTAGAATAGAAATAGGGCGGTAGTTGCCGGGTTCTAATTTACTCCCTTTTTTGTACAAGGGGGTTACTTTGGCCAGTTTAAAATCTTGGGGGACCTGTCCCTGTTTGATGGAGAGGTTAACTATGTGGGTGATGACTGGAGCTATGGAAAAGGCTGAGTCTCTGAGAAATTTGGAGGGAATATTGTCATGGCCAGTGGCCTTGTGGGGTTGGAGGGCACTCAGTTTTTTAAGTACCTCCTCGGTTGTTACCATTGCCATTTTAAAATCATCTTTACAAACACCAAGGTTTTTGTAGAAGGCTGTGATGTGCTCTACACCAAAACGCCCAGAGTGGGAGGGCAGTTTGCTAACCAGCTTTGTTGCAATGTTTGTAAAGAAGATGTTCAAGTGGTTGGCTACATCGAGTTTGTCAGTGATGAGGGTGTTATTCGATTTGATGTTTATGTTAGTAAACCTGGTTTTTAGTTTCCGACCACAGCCTAGTTGGTTGTTTAGTAACTTCCATAGCTCCCGAGGATTGTTTTTTATTTCCTCGGCTTTATCATTGATAAAGTTACATTTGGCTGATTTGGTCATGGCAATTACACCGTTTCTTAGCTTGTTACACTGGGCTTTTAGGTTGCACAGTTTGGTTTGGAGATCACTGTCGAAGCGCTTGCACTTGGCTAGTTTGGACTTGCATTTAAGAAGTTCAGAGCATTTGTTGTCTCTGGCTTTCATTGCAGTCAGTATGTCCGAATTCATCCATGGCTCCGAGCGGGTTTTGACCCTGACGGTTCTCAAAGGAGCCATGATGTTTAGTACTGATGTAAATTTGGTTTTAAAGCCAAGCCATGCTTCTTCGACAAGTGAGCTCCTGAGCACATCGGACCAATCCAGACTCTCCAGTTCAAGGTTAAAGGCCTCACTAGAGTAGGTTTTGAGGTCCCTAGATATGACTGTTTTGTGACAGTCAAACTTTAGTTTTTGTATTTTGCGGGTACAGAAAATCATAAAATGATCACTGAGCCCACATACAATACATGTACAACAAACCATGTACAACCCAGATTCGGCACAAACAAGGGACTAAATTATTTTCGCTGATTTTATTTATGATGAATTCCTGTTCTGTTCTTTAACTACATAGAAGTGTAATTGTATGTCTCTAAATGTTTTGATGAATTGAACAATGTGGACCCTGTTGTAAACAAGTGTAATGCTTAATTGGGTCGTCCACTCACAGTTAACAGTCTTTGTATTGAGTTTGTGCTTGAAATGTACTGTAATTCTACAAACTGTTAATAAATATTTCAATCAATAAAAAAAACGCACTGTGACCTCTCCTTCTTTAATATACTCCTTGACACCACGTGACACCACCTGTTGGAAACCGTTGTGTCTTCCTATTACAGGCTGTAGTTTGAGTTTCTCACCAGAGCAGGAGAGTGAGGATTATCATCAGCATCTGTGAGTTGAAGTTTTAAGTGAAATGGTGTTGATGTCTCGTCTACTGCTATGTCACCAGAATATATGGAATGCCATAATCATAAGAAAGTGTGACTCCAATACTCTGCTTTTAAAACTTAGGTGGCTGCAATATTCGTAACTCACTCCAGTAAAAAGTCTTATCTCGACTCTTACCCATCTGTTTACTGTACATTTTACTGCTAGTTTATATGATGTTTTTGGTATATTATTGATTGATACTATCATCTTTTTAAACGTTTCGATTAACTGAATACACATGACCTTATGGAAACAAGCCATAGTGCTTTCTTTGGCTTCTATTTAATCATTGTTTATTCATCATCATTCATTATTCATTCATAGTAGCTGCCTCCAAAGTAGCAGCTAGGATACTCTTCCATCTGTCCACAACAAACATAACAATACATATCACATAATAAAACATAGCAAACATAAAAATACATATTATATAAACACACAACAATAACTAAAAAACAAAAAGATAGAATAGAGGGTATGCGCGTGACATCATCATTATACCCGGAAGTTATGCGGGTACACCTACTGAGTGGCAAAAAAACAACTACTTTCTGGCCTTCACAGGGCCATATACACAGAAAAGTCTTACCTCTGAATGCATTAAACGATGTTAATTTCACTTTGCCACTCACTTGATTCATGCACCTGACCTATGGAGACAACAACAACAATATGTTATATTACAGAATATCTTGTAACTTACTAACTGTATTGACTTACGTCCTACTAATCCCTAAATACTTTGTCTTGTAGTGAAAATAGCCAATCTTCAAGCTCACAGCACGCCACGATTTGACGCGCTGTGAGCTTGTAGATTGTCTATTTTTATTACATTTTAGGCAGAAATGTTTGAATGTTTGCCTATAATAGCATACCGGTATTATCCAAAATGGGGATGCCGCTGAAAATAAGGAAGTTGAAAGTGGTTAAGAATTAAACCATGTTCTTTGTTCAATCCCCCTTCTCTTCCAGGGATCAACATGGAGGCTACAGACATTATCAGACAGAACAAGACAAAACTTCAACACGTTCTAATGTCACAAATTAACTTCGTTGTCCAGTGTGTGCACGAAGAAAAGCTACTGGCAAAGTCTGAATACATGAAACTGAAAAGCATCTCTCTGCCGTCCAAGGCAGCCACAGACCTCGTGGACAAGATGGTTTCCAAGGGCGAAACAACGTGCAGGTCTTTCCTGCTTTTGCTACGAGACACCAAACTAACCGACGTCTGTCCTGGCCTGAAGGCAATGACGTGGTGCAATCCTCCATCCACACCTTCAACCCGCCCTAGCACACGGTCGTCTGAGGAGGATGTCGAGCTGTCGAGTTGTGAACACGTAGAGGAGCATCGACTGTTCTGTGAGGACGAACAGAGAGTCGTGTGTCGTATCTGTGACTCCTCTCACCATCCTGGTCACAAGCTGGTTCCGGTAAAACAAGCGGTCAACAACCTGAAGGACCAACTGGAGTCTGACCTCAGGACTCTAAAGGACAAGATGAACAAATACGAACAGTTTAAGAACAGATACACTACGGAAGTGGTTGAACACAACACGAAGCAGGTTTTGGCAACAGAGAAGCAAATCAGAGCCGAGTATAAAAAACTCCACCAGTTCCTGACGGAGGAAGAGGAGGCCAGACTGGAGGCTCTGAGGGAGGAAGAGAAGCAGAGGGCAGAGATAATTCAGGTTGTTGAGGAGCAGATCTCCTCTCTCTCCTTTTCAATCTCTGCCGTAGAACAAGAGCTGCAGGAACACAGCGTGTCATTTCTCAGCGGTTATGAAAACACTCGGAGCAGAACCAGAGTCCTTTGTACGCTGTCGGATCCACAGGATTCAGGGACTGAAGGAGCTCTGATAGACGAGGCCAAACACCTGGGAAACCTGACCTTCAACGTCTGGGAGAAGATGAAGGAGAGGGTCAAGTTCACTCCTGTCATTCTGGACCCAAACACGGCGTACGCGTATCTCTGTCTGTCCGAAGACCTGACCAGTGTGAGGAACACAGACAGAATGCAGCAGCGTCCTGACAACCCAGAGAGGTTCACTAATGGCGCTGACGTCCTGGGTTCAGAGGGTTACAGGTCAGGGACTCACAGCTGGGACGTCGAGGTCGGAGACCATCCTTGCTGGAATTTAGGTTTGGCTAAAGAATCCGTTGAAAGGAAGAACAATTCATACTCCTCGCCGGAATATGGAATCTGGTGTTTATGTCAAAAGGCTGGTCGCTACAGTAACGGGTGTAGTGACACCATCCCACTGCAGAGGAATCCCCGGAGGATCAGAGTCCAGCTGGACTATGACGAGGGGGAGGTGTCCTTCTACGACCCTGAAGACATGACTCACATCTACACTCATAAAGACACTTTCACTGATACACTCTACCCATATTTCTCTGTTGGAGAGGCTGGTGATGCTGAAACCACCGATATAAAATTATGTCCAGTACCAGTGATGGAAGTAATGCTCAGGTCTTTTACCTAAGTAGGAGTACCAGTAAGCCGCCCTGAGGGCGAGTCTGGGCGAGAGCTGTTGCTTGGGATCAACTTTGACAAAAGAATGCATGGTTCATGGCCATATAGCGTGTCTTGAGTGTAGAGGGTTTGATGATGTCAGCCTAGCACTTTACCCTTCTTATATTTATATGTTCACTGTGTTGTTTTTATACTGTGCTGAATAAATAAATACAAAATCTAAGGGCCTCCATGATGTCACGAGATGTCACGAGGCGTGACCATATATGGAGACCTGATGTCACAGGGTGTGACCATATATGGAGACGTGATGTCACGAGGCGTGACCATATATGGAGACGTGGTGTCACAAGGTGTGACCATAATATGGAGACGTGGGTGACCGATGGACGGATGGACGGACGGACGGGTGATGCAGGATTTCGTATGTAAATATTCACAAATGCGACCATTTACTATGAAGTGTAGAATACTGTTACGGGTAAAAGTGCTGATTCTTAAGGCAGCTCTAGACAGCACAGACGGTCGGCTGTCGGCCAGTTTGAAAGTGTCCGGAGCTTGCCTGAGGAAACTGTGAAAAACCAGTTTCACCACTTGAGCCGTATTACATCAGCTATAATCATGAAAGCAAGCCCATAAGCAATGTGAATTTAATTTATTTTTGAGGCTTTTAGGCTTCATAAACAAAACTTGCACAGGGCTAATTGAGGCACTATTCATCTCTGCTGTGGACTATGGGGACAAATATATACAGAAACGCATTAGCTACCACACTTAAAAGTTTGGACTCAGTTTATCATTCTGCCCTCAGATTTATAACAGGCGACAGCTATAACACCCATCACTGCATACTGTACAATAAGGTTGGTTGGCCCTCCCTTGCGACTATAGGAGAGACAATCATTGGTTTTTATTTATCTATAAAGCTCTAATTGGGAGTTCACCTTCTTATTTAAACTCCCTTTTACAATGGAAAACTATTTCGTATCAGACATACACAATCTCAAGATTATTAGTTGCTTGAGACCTCACATTCCTCCACTAAGTCTGGAAAATCTGCTTTTCAAGTGCTCTGCCCCGCACACTTGGCACACATGTGACCTTACAGACTTCACTCAAGTACAGCTGCTCTCTTTCTTCTCTTGGTCGCTCTCTATTGTACCCGTTTTAATAGATGTTGATTCACTATGTGATGAAATGTTCCTTTATTAATTTATTCTATTAATCTATGTTTTTTTCTTCCAGAGGTGAAATGTCCCTTTTTAGTCCAGTAATAATGTAATTTGACCTCAAACTAATTGCAACAAAAACAAACTCAGCTGATTTTGTATCTTACATATGTCCTGAATAACATACAAAAAGTCCCCTGAAATTGTCTGAGGGGAAAGGGTTGAAAATGACCTGTACAGTATGGCCACCATAGACATCCAATATAAGGCAAATAATTTCAAGATTTCCTTTTGCTTTAAGTAGCATGTGACATGTCAAACTAGGGTGTTTTCACGATGCTGAGTCCATTCCAAGCATTAGTTTTGCATAAAAACAGTCCTTGGGCTAATACCGGCCATAGCCACTTGCCCAAATGTGCTGACCTCATCACATTTGTGATGACGGCTATGACCGTTATTAGCCCAAGGAGTGTTTTTATGCAAAACTAATGCTTGGAATGGACTCAGCATCGTGAAAACACCCTAGTTTGACATGTCACATGCTACTTAAAGCAAAAGGACATTTTGAAATTATTTGCCTTATATTGGATGTCTATGGTGGCCATACTGTACAGGTCATTTTCAACACTTTCCCCTCAGACAATTTCAGGGGACTTTTTGTATGTTATTCAGGACATATGTAAGATACAAAATCAGCTGAGTTTGTTTTTGTTGCAATTAGTTGGAGGTTGACCCCTTTTTTCCCATATAATGCCTGTACTATTTAGAGAGGTTGATAATGACGTGCACATACGTGCAACAGCACAGACACAACACAACTCAGGGCCGGTCTCATAAAATATTTCAAACTTTAATCATTATAAACTGTTATATATATATATAAATACCTGGTCGTCTTATCAATAAGAACATTTTTCTTTAAATAGCCAAATAAAAATAACACGTAAAACCAAGCTGCAAGATGGTATATTAAAGGGATACTCTGCCGTTTAAAAAAAGTTCCATTAAAAAGAAAGAAAGAAAAACGTGTTAATCAATGGAATGAAGACAGGTGTTTCAGAGTAAAGGTGTGAAATGGAGACAGACAGGTGTGTCAGAATACAGGTGTGAATGCAGACAGACAGGTGTGTCAGAATACAGGTGTGAATGCAGACAGACAGGTGTGTCAGAGTAGGGTGTGAATGCAGACAGACAGGTGTGTCAGAGTAAAGCAGGATTTTGGTTGGATGTGTTGACATCTTCCTCTGAGACACACCCCCACCATCACCGCTCTGAGAGAGAGAGAGAGAGAGCCATGATTTGTCAGGAGCCTTTTACTTTACTTTATTTGTTAATTTGGACAGGACAATGCATATTAATGGACGTCACATGGACGTAAATACACCGGATATAGCACAGTTGCTCATTTTCATCCGCAGTCCTCACAGGAAACACAAAACAGACGGTCAAACAGTGGAATACATTTACATAACATTACATAGGGAACACAGCATAAGGAAATACACCTAAAATAATCATAAATGGTTGCAGCTTTGGTTTTCAAGCAACCATTTTTTCAGATTGTATTTAAAAGAGGGAAATGTAGCACAATCCCTTATACGCAGAGGAAGGCCATTCCATGCTACACAAGCCGGTACTGAGAGGACATTTTGGCCGAATGTTGTTTGCCGGTGCGGCACTTCGCAGTCTCCTCGAGTGGTGGCTCTGGTACCGATTCCTTTATCGGGCTTTCGTTTAATGAATTCACTTAGGGGGGGGCGGGCACAGACCATGTAGGGTCTTTCTTGTATATGACCCCAACCTGTTTGAAAATGTTAAAGTTATCAAAGCTAAAACAATGGAGTCTCCGGAGGATGTTACAATGATGATATGAGCGGGGCTTCCTGTCAAACGCTTTGAGCACACTCTTGTAGAGCTGTTCTATGGGTTTGAGAGTAGTCACGCCTGTGCAAGACCAGTTTGTGAAACAGTGTTCATTTCAATGTGTAATAGGATCATACAGTGAAGATACGATCTGGCCGCTCCAATGTCAGGAATGGTCTAACTTGTTTAACCTTTAAAATGTTTTTTAAAGGTTAGGGTTGAGTCTAATATGACCCAGAAACACACCTGAGGACTCCAACACAACTGGTCGAGTTGGCTGTGTCCGAGGCTTAAAGGTCTTTAAATAAATACTTTCCGAAACGCCTATGGGGAATTCTCTTCCGGGCCATGAAAGGTGACGGGACTGTGATGCTCTATTGAGCTCAAACATACATCAAATTCATACGTGAACGGCATTCATACGGCATTCCTGTGGAATGACCTTCCAAAAGACATAAAGGTTCCCCATACGGCATTCATACGGCATTCCACTGGTGCCGCCAAAATGTGGAATGACCTTCCAAAAGACATAAACGTTGCCCACTTGTTTTTGCTTGTTTTTAATATTGCGTGTGTTGGTAAGAGTTATTTTTTAATTGTATTGTATATACTGGTATGTATTATATATTTGAATTGAGCACAATTAATGGGCCAAAGATGGGAAACAAGCCCCCTGATGTTAGAGATGGACATAAAAACATGAAGCCATGGCAGGCAGGCACGCACGCACAGGCGCGCACACACACACACACACACACACACACACACACACACACACACACACACACACACACACACACACACACACACACACACACACACACACACAAAAGTACACTCACTTTCTGCTTTCTTCTTTAGTGGTACCAGTGCTGCTTTCGCCTGGAAAAAACCCCCAAAAGAAAACACAGTGAAAACATGTAATAGGTTAACTAGAACGGCACTCTGTCGAGTACCTACTTGCGTGTTGCACACAAGGTAGGCTACTGGTGCAAGCAGAGCGCGCAAGTACTGTCGACCGCTACAAACTTTCAAATCTCAGCCTCTCTGTAAAACATTGAAATTAATTACGAAAGTAATTACGATATGTTTCAGTATTGGTTGGGTAACAGCAGGTAACGTATGTATGTATACATGTACCGGTATGTAATTTGTAAGTTGAAAGTACTATACTGCGGTCAGCTGGCTTTTTTATATACGTATGCTTGTTTGGCATCAGTATATATTCCTCCCCCAAGCACAGGTGCATACTCACTCACAGAAGGATGTAAGCGAAGGAGGCCAATATTTAAACATGACTATTGGGCTGCAAATTAAATGCAAGGTCAGTGGGGTTTTTCCTGGTGATGACTGATCCTCTGACGCCCCCCTGTGGTTAAAGATTGAATCCATGGCAGTCTCAGAAACCTCACTCCCATCTCTGCTTCTCTCCAGAGCACAGCCTTCACGTCGTAAGCAGTCTGTTAGATTATACGTTTGTTATTAGGAACTCCCTGACGATTCTGAACCAGATTAGAAAGGGTGTCGCTCTGCCTAATGTTAATGTATACACCCCTATCGTCTATCATTTAAACCAGGTATTACAGATGGCGTATTTTCAGATTGGAGGAGGAGGGGTCTGAGCTGCATTGTAGATCTTTACATACTGTAGGCAGTAAACTGGACGCTTTTGCTCAATTGCAGACTAAATATCAGCTTCCTCAAGTACATTTCCGGTACCACCAAATTAGGCACTTTGTGTGAGTGATCATATCCCAGAATTTACAGTCAAACCCAAGGGCCACGGGATCTACTTATGATTTAATTCTCATACATCCAAACTCTAAAACATTTAGTTTCCAGCTTCGTTGCTGCCTTTGGGGCGTCGGTGTACTCTGGTCACCTCAGAGATACGTGGGCTGAGGAGCTGGGCGTTCCAATGTCAGACGCGTTGTGGGAGGAGGGCCTGCCTAGTATTCAGAGCTGCTCTATCAATTCTAGATAATTATATAGATTGATTCAATTTAAAGTACTAGACCGGTGCCCGGCTGTAGAGCACCGAGTCGGTAACGACTGAAGTTGGAGATTGCACGTGCGCACACGCACATGCACACACACAATAGCCGATCTACAAGCTCACAACGCTGTGCTGCAATGCGTTGTGAGCTTGTAGATGGGCTATTTTCAGCATGCAACCAAGTGTAAAATGACTTACGGTATTTTACTTATTCACAGTCTCTGTGGCGCAACCGGTTAGCGCGTTCGGCTGTTAACCGAAAGGTTGGTGGTTCGAGTCCACCCAGGGACGAGGAATATTTTGACAGCTACTGTATGTGTGTCGCTGGCTGGCGTTTAGTTTGTTTGCACAACAAGTGTCACTGTTGCGCAGCCAAACACACACACACACACACACACACACACACACACACACACACACTCTGACCTTCTTTATAGCGGTCCAGTCTTCAAGGATGTCGAGGTCTCTCAACATGTACACAATGAAAGGTCCTGAAAGAACAACACAACACAACAAATATATTTTAACCATTTATGGGCAAAAAACAATGAATATATAATTATATACTATATTTAATACATACCCTTTGTTATGCGGTTTTCAATTTTGTTTTGCAATTACACTTTTCACCAGAATCACGGATGGATTGATTCTACGTCCTTCGAAAGCCTACACGGGTTGTGCAAGGACACACTGTGGTTGTCCAGTAGACACTTTGAGTGGCAGTTCGGGGCAAACGCTCTCGCCAGAACATGATTTACTATTCTCTGCCTATCGGGTCGCAACTCGAAACGGCCCCGAGTCGGCTCGCTCGCTTTAGCTCGCTCGGTGGTGTCTCTCACGCGGCTCAAGTTCACTTGAGACGGCGGGCCTCTGCCGCGGTCTAGTACCCATACATGGGCAGTTGGCGGCCCGTGGGCCACATTCACTTAACCCATTTAGGCCTGACCTCAAAATTTTAAAGAATTCTTCTAAATCCTCCAGTTTTCTGAAATAAATATTTTCACGATTTTTCAAAAATAGCAGACCTACAAGCTCGTATGACCTATGAGCTTGTAGTCTGCAGTTGTTGGGAGGCGAGAGGTGCCTCCACATTGGCCACAGAATCAGGGCCAATTGTCTGAAATGTGCAATATAAATAAAGATTGATTGATTGATTGAGTATTAGTCGACGGAATCAACACTGTTACTAACCTGACACCAGCTGACATCGTTTCCTCCGGTCCGTTCGAGACGCCATGTTCTTCCTCTTGCACTTCTTCCCTTTCAGCTCGTCACTCCACCACTCTGAAAATACAGTGTAGTTTACTGTAGTTTATGGTTTAATCACTCCAACACTCTGAAAGTACAGTGTAGTTTACTGTAGTTTATAGTTTAATCACTCCAACACTCTGAAAATACAGTGTAGTTTACTGTAGTTTATGGTTTAATCACTCCAACACTCTGAAAGTACAGTGTAGTTTACTGTAGTTTATAGTTTAATCACTCCAACACTCTGAAAATACAGTGTAGTTTACTGTAGTTTATGGTTTAATCACTCCACCACTCTGAAAATACAGTGTAGTTTACTGTAGTTTATGGTTTAATCACTCCACCACTCTGAAAATACAGTGTAGTTTACTGTAGTTTATGGTTTAATCACTCCACCACTCTGAAAATACAGTGTAGTTTACTGTCACTCCACCACTCTGAAAATACAGTGTAGTTTACTGTAGTTTATGGTTTAATCACTCCACCACTCTTTTATTAATTGTATTGTATTTTTTTCTGTATCGTTTTAACTTTTTGTCTTGTTAATTGTTTCATTTGTTGTCTATTTGTATGTCTGATTCTTAGGTTACATTTTTCGTTCAATCTCTTATTTTTTCTGTGTAAAATTTGAAAAAGGAAACATCGAGTCAATTCAAAGAAAAGAAAGAGAGCAAAAGGATAATAAAATAGAGCATCGTCATGTTCATCAGGTATTATCCATGTGAACCGTATCTCTCCTGTTGGAGACTATACAATATGCTGACAGTGCCTGAATGCCTGACTGTTGCATCACTGATAGCCCAGTGACCTTATCCTCATTCACAGTCTCTGTGGCGCAACCGGTTAGCGCGTTCGGCTGTTAACCGAAAGGTTGGTGGTTCGAGTCCACCCAGGGACGAGGAATATTTTTGAGTGGTGCAACCACTCTGGCTGGGTCTGTCCCACTGTTGCGCAGCCAAACACAGACACATTAACTGTATATGATGATTTGGGGTGTACAGTAGAGGGCCCACACGGTAACTCTGTTGCATGCTGAAAATAGCCGATCTACAAGCTCACAACACTGTGCTGCAATGCGTTGTGAGCTTGTAGATGGGGTATTTCCAGCATGCAACCAAGTGTAAAATGACTTACGGTATTTTATTTATTCACAGTCTCTGTGGCGCAACCGGTTAGCGCGTTCGGCTGTTAACCGAAAGGTTGGTGGTTCGAGTCCACCCAGGGACGAGGAATATTTTTGAGTGGTGCAACCACTCCTATAGACAGCTACTGTATGTGTGTCGCTGGCTGGCGTTTAGTTTGTTTGCACAACCAAGTGTCACTGTTGCGCAGCCACACACACACACACACACACACACAAACTGTATATATGATGATTTGGGGTGTTACAGTACAGTGACAGTACAGTACAGTAGAGGGCCCAAACGGTAATGATCATAGCTTAGTTTCCATTTAGTTTTCGTCAGTGAAAATAGGGAGTGGACGAACATTTTTCGTCAACTACAATCAACACTGACTCATCAGTGCTTTGGCTTCAACGACGATAAGAGTTGTACACAAAAGTGGCTCAGGAGGTAGCCTCGCATCACCAGGCTTTCCACCTCGGAGGAAAGCCGGTCTGTGTTACTAAATCGCCCGTGTGATTCGGTCGGGAGCGGATGATATGTTACGTCATGTTGTTGTAGTCACTGATTTGCAGTCATCGGGCAAGAAACCACAAAATTAATAAGAACTATCATAAATAATTCCCTCATAATTACTTACTTACGCCTATTACCCCTTCTGGGGCTTAGGCCATCGACAAGAGTTCTCCAAGCATCTCGATCCTGAGCCAACACTTCCAGCTGTCCCCAAGTGTGGCCCATATTCTTTGCATCTGCCTCCAAGTCTCTGCGCCAGGTGTTTCGTGGCCGACCTCTCTTTCTTTTCCCTCATACCCTAACCCAATAAAAATAGAATTTCCCTGTTGGAATAACAAAGGTATAGAGAAGAGATGCTAAATAGTCTCTGGAAAGTACACTCTTTAAAAAAATCTGCTAAACTAACGCCGCATCAAGGATTTTATTGGGTAGGTAGGGGAATTATTTTGGGTAGTTCTTATTCCGGTTGTGGTTTCCTTCCTGATGACTACAAACCAGTGAGTTACCCTGTTTACTAATACTGCAGTCCTTTGGACTACTTGTTTACTAATACTGCAGTCCTTCAGACTGTTTACTAATACTGCAGTCCTTCGGACTACTTGTTTACTAATACTGCAGTCCTTCAGACTGTTTACTAATACTGCAGTCCTTCGGACTACTTGTTTACTAATACTGCAGTCCTTTGGACTACTTGTTTACTAATACTGCAGTCCTTCGGTCTACTTGTTTACTAATACTGCAGTCCTTTGGACTACTTGTTTACTAATACTGCAGTCCTTCAGACTGTTTACTAATACTGCAGTCCTTCGGTCTACTTGTTTACTAATACTGCAGTCCTTTGGGCTTTGGCCTGGGATCCCGACCGGATCATAAACCCCAAAAAGGAATGTTTCCCTGGCTAGGAGGTAAACAACGGGACGGTTTCGGTTTCAATGCCCCAGCCACCCGGCCCGGGGGAGGGAAGCCGGGCGACCCTCAATTACCCTCAAGGTGAATACCTTTTTCCTGGGCTGTGTGTGCTCCAGTTCCTGTTGATTTCATTGGATATCATTGGTCATCTGACCAGTTTCATTGGATCAAATCGACAGGAACTGGAGCACACACAGCCCAGGAAAAAGGTGAATAGAAGACAGTGGTGAGGTCCATTTTTCAACTTTAACTTAAATTCAAGCTTTATTTTTTTACGCTCCTCACAAGCTATGGGATCTGTAATCGTGGTCGCGGTCCCATAGCCCCAGATGGATAGCGTGTGCGTGCGTGCACGTGTGTGCGTACCAGAGGTGATCTGTCTATCTTCCTCCAGTCTTCTGATCTTGTCCAGTAGTTCTGTCTTCATGGCGTCAAACAGTAATGTGCGCTCGCTCTGTAACACACACACACACACACACACACACACACACACACACTCAGGTTGATACGTGTGTTCACGTGTGTGTGTGTGTGTGTGTGTGTGTGTGTGTGTGTGCATGCGTATGTGTGCGTGCATGTGAGTATGCATGTGTGTGTGTGCGTGCGTGTCATACCTCCAGGTGTTGTTGTGCTCCCTGAACTTCACATTCATACTTATGTTTGATGACCTGAAGACACAGCTCTCTGTACACTCCTACACACACACACACACACACACACACACACACACAGATAATAAAAGCATTGTCATGTTCATCAGGTATTATCCGTGTGAACCGTATCTCTCCTGTTGGAATCCTTTTCTTCTATACAATATGCTGACAATGCCTGACTGTTGCATCACTGATAGCCCAGTGACCTTATCCTCATTCACAGTCTCTGTGGCGCAACCGGTTAGCGCGTTCGGCTGTTAACCGAAAGGTTGGTGGTTCGAGTCCACCCAGGGACGAGGAATATTTTTGAGTGGTGCAACCACTCCTATAGACAGCTACTGTATGTGTGTCTCTGGCTGGCTGGCTGGCTGGGTCTGTCCAAGCACGAAAATTGCGTTTGGTTTGTTTGTGTACAGTGAGCCTATGAGTTGAGTATACAATCATAGAGTGCTATGTGGTACGTCTGCATACAATGCTAACTTATACATCTAAGCACTTCAATACGAGGTCTGCTAAGAGGATTTACAACCCCAGAAAGCCTATGGCTTGTTTCCATTGCGGTCCTTCATATTCAATTCATGGAAACTATACCAGTCGACTAGATCAATTCTAAAACCCTAACCACACCAAAGGGTCAAGACAGTTTTAGCGTTGTCCCTGCGGTGTGATATGTCTTGTTGACCCACGTTGACCCTAGTGATTCAACGCATGGAATTCAATGGCCCAAACCACACCAAAGGGTCGAGACGGTTTTAGCATTCATTCCTTGCAACCGTTTGGACCCAAGGAGTTTCATGGTGACCCTTTGGTGTGGTTAGGGCTTTAGTCAGGGACAGGCCCACATACTTTTTTTTTTTTTTTTGCTGTGCCTAACCGCTCCAATGACTGGTCGTGTGTGAGTGTGTATGTCTGTCTGTCTGTCTGAGTACAAACAGCTGCAATACAATAGTGTTGTTGAGCAGCCTGCACGGCTCAGTTCACAGCACAAGCCACAAGGGTGTGCTTTTTATTTTAATTTGAAATATTTTACAGTGTGGCTCCTGTTGGGCGAGCAGTCTACAAGAGGGTCTGTGTGTGTGTGTGTGTGTGTGTGTGTGTGTGTGTGTGTTAGCTACCTGCTAGGTGTGTGCGTAGCATCATGTTTCTCTGCAGAGAGGACAGAGGGTGTGTGTGTGTGTGTGTGTGTGTGTGTGTGTGTGTGTGTGTGTTAGCTACCTGCTAGGTGTGTGCGTAGCGTCATGTTGGTGTCTAAGGAGGACAGAGGGTCGGTGTACTCTCCTGCCTTCCCTGTGAGAACCTCGTCCAGTTTCACCTTCACCTGGCTCACACGCTCCCTGAAGAGCCTGCAAGTAACCAACCAATAAACACCTGCAACTAACCAATCAATAAACCCCATGCAATTAACCAATTAATAAACACTTGCAATTAACCAATCCATAACAACCTGCAAGAAACAAGACCAATGAATTAACCAATCATTAATATCCTGCGAGATAGAGATAGAAATGCTCTTCTCTTATGGGGGTCCTTGGAGTATATTTTCTATAGGGTTTCCCAGAGCCATAGAGTAAGACAGAGTTACGACATTGAGGGGGCAGAAAACAGCCTGGTCACGTGGTTCATGTTCTTGTGCGAGCCCATAGACTCCAATGCATTCCGTAAACTTCCGGTCGTCCCTTTTAAAAGTGACAAACCAATAGATGTCTATGTAGAAGAGCCTGGCCCCATGAAGTGAACGGAGTTGTCGTAACTCTGCCTCTGTCTATGGCTCTGGGGTGTCCGCAGGCTGATGAGTGTCCATTTGGGGGTCCTTTACATGAAAAGGTTTGAGAACCACTGACCTAGGGTAGGTAGGTACCCTCACTAAAAACATGACTCTATACTGCCTCCCCCTAGTCATCTGTGGGCTAAACATTGTATTAATCCACTTAACTCGAGAAGCCTTCGCCCCACCGACTTCAAATTTGACACAAGCGTTCCACACTACCACAGGGAGTGCGGTTGAGTCGGTCGGATACAGTTTTCCAGCGCGCCAGTGTGCTAGTGGACATAATGAGCCTAAGGCCTCTTTTACACAGCGACCATCTCCAGATAAAACGTCAAAGTCCCGTTGCGTTCTCATTTTTTATTGACCCTTTACACGCACACTTCATGAAAACGCTATAATGTCGCTAGGTGGCGGTAACGGGCTGCCAAATAGACCAGTCGCCCACGTTACGTACAAGAAGAAGAGCCAGCTCCCCCTTCACGCAACAGGCAGCACAGAGCATGCAGACAAAGCGTGCCACGGGATGGATATATATTTTATAATACATTAGGCTACATAAACGCTGCTGCTGCCTATCGCAAGGCATTTTATTTACATCATGATTTTACATTCACCATTGCTGATGAGCAGCACTTTGTAGGCGAGGAGGGAGGCTTGTTCATGCATCAATGTAATAAACATATGCGCTGTGAACCAACGTGAGCCATGATGTCATAAGTTTTGTCGGATTCACCGTTTTGCCTGTTTACATGGAGAAGGGATAAAACGGCGTTCTCAAAGATTTCCACTCTGGAAGGTGGTTTCACTTTTTGCGTTTTCACCTCCTGAAAACACCGTTCTCGTGTAAAAGGACATCAGCAAACGATACTTTATTTTGCCGTTTTATATGAACACCATTCTCGTGTAAAGACCACCTAAGTCCCTTCACCTGTAGAATTCCCAGCCTCTGCCTCAGTCAAATGATTGCCATGGCAAACAAAACAAAATATGACTCCTAACATCGTTGAAGTGGGACTGGCTGGGACTCATCTAAAAGACCATCCCTGCATCCCGGGACTCATTACATTGAAAACCTATATACATCACTGCAGATGGTTACAACGGGTGCTATGACAACAGGTATTGCATACTAGGTTTCCAACTTGCATCGTTCCCAAGTAGGCCGGTGGCCGACGGGCACAGGTCTTGTACTAAAATGATTAAACATGTTTGGGGTCATTTTAACGTGTGGGTTGGTCAGTTAATAATGTGTGACATGTCATCCATCCATCTTACTTGTCTTTGAGGTCGTGGAACTGTTTCTCCAGATCCACCATCTCCTCCAGACACTCTCCTCTTCTCCTCTCACAGTCCTCATCATCCATCTCTACAGAGAGAGAGAGAGAGAGAGAGAGAGAGAGAGACAGAGAGAGACAGAGAGAGACAGGGAGAGAGACAGGGAGAGAGACAGAGAGACAGAGAGAGAGATTGCGGTTACAAAATGTATGTTTTGGGTGAATTAAAAAAAGATTGCGGGACACTTTACACAGCGCTTCTTTCACCGACCATTATATCATTATGTGATTAATTCTTGTTTTGACAACAGTGATTTGCTTAACACATTCCCTCCTGTTACACTACATGAGATTGTGAGGCCAGTGCCAGTCAAATGCGCAAAATAGTAAAATACCACATTAGAAGAGACCCTGGGCAACCAGGAAGTGCATTGACAAGATCTGGGGCACAGTTAGTAACTAAAACATTTTGTATTTTTGGGCGAAAACCTGTGGTGTATAAAACGCTCAGAGTGGGTCCACTAGGGAAAGCAGGCTTTCGACCAACTCCACAAAGCCGTCATTGTATTGATTAGTAGCTAAAGTGTTGTGTTTATATTCGCAGAAGTCGAAAGTGCGTACGCAGAAAGTTCGTGTGCAGAAAGTTGCATGCGCAAAGACGTCCTTCTAGAGGCTTATTCACACTCCAACATACAAACTACAACATGAAGTCACTGAGCAGCAGTTATAAGTGACTCACCGCTCACCCAAACACATCTCTCTGTTTTTACTAAAACTACAACATGACATCCTGATCCGCGGTGGTAAGAGACTCACCGCTCACCCAAACACATCTCTCTGTTTTTACTAAAACTACAACATGACATCACTGATCCGCGGTGGTAACGAGACTCACCGCTCACCCAAAGACATCTCTCTGATTTTACTAAAACTACAACATGACATCACTGATCCGCGGTGGTAAGAGACTCACCGCTCACCCAAACACATCTCTCTGATTTCACTAAGCACCGTTTCAGTGGCCACCAATACACCTAAAACTGGAGTATGAATGGACGACCAGAGCTATTAAGCTCTCACCTGAACTCTCCTCCTCCTCCTCTTCATCCTCCTCTTCGTCCTCCTCCTCCTCTTCGCTGTCCTCCAGGTCGCTCTCCTCTCTCTCCTCGGTGCTCTCCTCCTCCAGCATCATCTCCTCCTCCTCCTCCTCCTCTGCTCCTCCTGCAGTGTGCGTGACGTCCTCACGGTGGCGCCGCAGCTCTCCGTTGGTCTTCGCCTCCTCCGTGGTGTTGCGCGTCTCTCTCCCCGACACCTCCTCCTCCTCCTCCTCCTCCTCCTCCATCATCTCCTCCTCCTCCTCCTCCGAGGGCTCTCTGACCGAGGGCTGCACCGGCATGGCTGTTTGGACGCACACACACACACACACACACACACACACACACACACACACACACACACACACACACACACACACACACACAACTAGTTTAGTTTTAGTTCTTTTAGATTTTTGTACATTTGTGTCAGATTTTCTCTTTTTTATTAGTGTTAAATTAGTTTTAGTATTAGTTTTTTTCTGCCCTTTTCAATCATGCACCTGACAAATATGTCAGGTGCAGCTAAGATTGTAAAGGGCCCATACATGGGGAAAGCCTATGCCCAGGTCTCGTGACATCACTATGACATAGCTCATCACTATGACATCATCAGGGATGATAGTAAATCAGGGCTCATATCATAGTAAATGCGACCTGCTGTCGCAATTAAGCCCATATAATGGAGATCCCTGATGTCATCAATATTAGTATATGGATATATGACATTCCATTATGTTGATCCTTCTCCATCCATCCTTACTCTTCGATGTCTCCCTTTTCTTCGATGGTGCAGCCGCACCCGACAGCCGGCGAAAACTAGAGTTCTCAACAGGCCCGAAGATTAGGGCCCAGGTAGGGCCCGGCCTTAATTTTCGGGCCTGTTGAGAACTCTAGTTTCTAGATCACCATATATGGAGCTGACCTGTTCTGACATTATCCATATGTTGATCTGACCTCATCAAACCCTGTACACTCACGACACGCTCGATATATGGCCAGTTCACACGATGAGGTCGCTTCTCGCCCTCAGGCGTCTTACTGGTAATAATACAAAAGCACTACTTGTCTTATACAGTATGTGTTACTTATGTAACAGTTTTCCTATGTTGATGTGAAATTGTAGCCTATATGTATTGATACTACTGTGAAGATGATCCAATAAAACTAAACTAGACAGACAGACAGGTACCTCGTGACCAGACAGACAGACAGACAGACAGACAGACAGACAGACAGACAGAGCCATCCATACGGCTTCCGTGACGTCATTGCAAGACAAGGCGCAAACGAGAGGGCAACGATGGTCTTTATGTACGTCGATCATAAAGCTAGTTTTTGTCGACTTGTCTAAATGTTACAACAGAATAAATGGAATATAAACGTGATATCTATCGCTAATCGACTTGGTCAAGTGCAACATTGAAAAGCGCACGCGCGCGCACACACACACACACACACACACACACACACACACACACACACACACACACACACACACACACGTCTGCCTTGGCTACATTGTTGCACGTTTAACTTTAGTATTATACTAAAGTCCGTCCATTGACGGATGCCATCTCAAATTCAATGTCAGCGCCAGCGCATAAAAGCCTAGCCTCGGTCGGTCCCCGGCTAAAGGCTTACTCAATACTCATCTGCGAAGAGGAAAAAGCCCTGCAGCGTTACTTACAGTAAAGCAGTGGTCTTACTTACAGTAAAGCAGTGGTCCTTGAGGGTTGTCTCCAGATAAATGATCAAAGTTGGTAACCAAATAGACCCTTAAAGATATTTAACTCTGGAGAGCGTTAAATGAAGCCAAATGGTCCATTTGGCTTAATTCTACGCTCTGCAGAGTTAAATTATTGTTAAACATCTGCAATAACTTAATTTACAATAAGTCTACACAATTAGAGCATTAGAAGAATTGTTATTTTGATAAATGTGTGCCTGTTATCTCTCCTATCGTACCGTAACATCAATACAGCATGGAATTGTGGACAAAATCTTATCCAACGACAACAACATATTCTTTAGTTTCGGATCTGAGAGGCTAAATGTCATCAAATGGTGGTCCGTGGCTCAAATGCTGAATAAAGAATGGACCTTGATATGAAAAAGGTTGAAAACCACTGGTGTACAACAACTACAGTACGTAGGATCCATCCACGGATTAACTGAAGAGCCAGGCGTATGGCGTAAACTAAACATAATATTAGTATTTCCTACGGGGAGCTTTACGTAAACAGCGCAACGTCATCCACTCACCTTGATACGAGCGTCCCGCTGGATTTTTAGGATTTTTACGCACAGATTATTAATAATAAATTAAAGTACAGTTAAAGGCGATGTATTCCATAATCATAAAAAAAACTACTTCCTCCTTCTTCACTTCAGTACAGTTCGACTCTTTGCCGGACTCTGTCGAGCAGCCAATCGGTGTTGAGAACCCGACGAACGACGTTGGCCAATGGCAATGCACGATGTGCACTCCGGTGGGTTTTTATCCAATCGTAATCCGAGGCCAGGTTGGGAGGGGGGTGCGGCCAATGGGATCGCTTCTAGAAGGTTAGACGAGTACCCGGGGAAAGCCTGGCTTTCTATTGGCTGCGCACGCACGCACGCACGCACACACACACACACACACACACACACACACACACACACACACACACACACACACACACACACACACACACACACACACACACACACACACACACGCACACACACACACACACGCACACACACACACACACACACACACACACACACACACACACACACACACACACACACACACACGCACACACACGCACACACACGCACACACACACACACACACACACACACACACACACACACACACACACACACACACACACACACACACAAATAGCACAGTTTCCGTATCCGCTCTCGACCCAGACCTCAGCTAGGACCTCAGCAGGCAGCAACCTTAATTGCACCTTGCAAAGAGAATAGATTCCCTATAGGTTTAGGGTTAGCTAGCCAATGATGTAATGCAGTTAGTTATACGACATAATACATTATATGTAATTTAATTGTATTACATCATTGCCTTACGGCTTAACAGTAATTAAAAGTAGCCTACATTATATATGTCATTCTAATTCATGTTAAAAAGGACAGTGTGTTGCAACATTGATTCATCCATTATGTGTCTATATATTGTCCATCCAGACTATAGGCCTACTGAATAACAAGATAATTATGAACTGTGTATAGCCTAATGATGTGATCCTTGTCACTCAGTCACTATTCAGGTTTTTACTCTGACCTGTAACTTTATAATCATATACCTTGTAATATAGTCTATGGTCTACACTCTACACTTTAATTATTACTGTAAGATTTTTTTTTTTGTGAAATTGTGCAGATCTACACGATGAGTTTGAAATGGAGATTTTATGGCTGGAGATCCAGCCATAAATGTTTTATGGCTGGATTTTGATCATTACTAGCAATTATGTTGTATTATTCAGTAAAATGTGGACATTAATCTGTATGTATAATGTATGTATACAGTCAACACAAATCCATACAATAGTCTCCTAAATAAGATCCCAAGTAAATACAGAAGTCTCATTGTTTTTGTTTTTCCTTTTCGCATATTTTTATTAAAGTTGCATAAAAGTGTAACAAAATTGGGCAAAAACAAGACCTTGTTTGATATTGCTACATTTGAATGTTGGTTTGTTTTGAATCATCGTCCTACAACATGGTCAGTACTCCACCAATCAGCATGATTTAGCCTCAAAGATAGTAACCACTATATAGCCTACTTTCCTTTTTGTTTTTCTACTTTTTTTTTTTTCTTTTTGCAATTTCCCCCAACAGTAAAAAAAAAAAAAAAGACTTCTCAACAACAGTCTAAGAAAGGTATTAAATCCAAAGCTGGATTTTAAGAAGAAAAAAAATCCATTCAAATTCGATTATCGATTGAGCTTGTCTGGCGCGATTCAATGCCCAAGACACCCAGACACACCCCCACAGGCAAAACCAATCGCTGGGTGATTCTCTGGATGGATTTTAATAAAACATTTTGTCAACTATGTTGAATATTAAAGTCATGGCCACGATAAAAAACAACTTCATTCAAATGAGCCTAACAGTATATTGTATTAAACACTCACTCACTTCTAGAAAAGAATGAGAAAGAAAAAAAAAAATTCCTTTCAAACCACTTCTTCCAAAATGTCTGAATTTGTTCTTTTTTTCCAATACATTTTCAAAACTGCTGCCACCAGGATTTTCAATTTCATACGTAAAAGAAGAAAAAAAAAAGTCTAGTCTTTAAAATCTTTCTAAAATTCTGACAACAGGATTGAATGAATTAAAAAAAAACGTATTTCAAAAATAGCCCTAAAAATAGCAAGACGCGATGGTCGTGAGCTCGACTCGTGAGATGATCGGCTATTTGGGCTATTTATGAACACACACACACATATATATATACATATATATATATATGTAGGGCTTAAGTGGTTTAGAAAGAAAAAGGAGCAAAAGAAGAGGAAAGGTTCTTAAGGTATTCCAACCTCCGCCATTATGATGTACGTTCGGGAATCGAACGTGCAGCTGTTAGCTGTGGTGGCGCTATACCTTGTTGCTTGTATGTTGTTTTGTTGGTTGGTTTGTTTGTTTCCTTTCAAAATGAATGCCTCCTATTTTATTTTATTTGGTTTACATAAACATAAATAACACCTAAGGCAACAGCTGATTTGCTTACAAAAAAGGGAGAGAGAGAGGAAGGAAGTCGAAGGAGAACTAGAAGAAGGGATGGATGGAGGGATGGATGTGTGGGTGGGTGTGTGGATGGATATGGATGAGAAGAGAATGGAGGATTGCCGGTACAGACATAACAGATCGGTAATAGGATAGTCGGTGCGCGACAACGCCATACGACAAAGTAGAAACATCAGGCTTTGAGATGGCAAGGTCGACGCAAGACAGAAATAGGTCAGTTCGGGGTGTGTGCAAGTGTGCATGTTTTGGGTGAAGAGAGACTGAGAGGGAGACCTTCATCGAGGTCTGTTGTCGCCGCAGGTGTATTGTGATCGGCCAAATCAGGGATCAACGCATTTTCTTAATATACACCTGGCACAGCCACATGTCCCATTGGCCGACAGTCCCCCCCCCCCACCCCATGCGATTTGATTGGCTCACAACCAGGAACAGATGGCTTCTTCTTGGGAGACGATTGGGCCGCTGTGGCGTGGCGGGACAACGTGCGAGACACCCTCGCGTGTGACAGCCCAAACCCCCCTTCCAAATAGGGTGTGCATTCCTTTCTGTCGGTCAGCGTTTTTCACTGCGTGATGGTATGTGTAAGGTTTTAACGAGAGCGACCGGTTGGGCCCTACCTTCCGCATTGCAATGTGGGAGATGAGACAAGTCCACGAATATATAAAGCGGTACCAACGGTCACCACGGCATACATTCAGACACCAACACGAAATGGCACTACCAACTATACGAGTGATTTGGGACACAGCCAGAGACAAGACATGGCGATTGTGCTGGCAGTGGCCACCCAAACGCAAAAAGTGGCGTTCTTGATTGTGTTTCGCGCACGCATGGGGCCCTTTGATTTGGTGTAGCACCACGGCCAAGGACGTCAGGCCCAAAAAGACACCACACATTCCAGGGCTGGTGATAAGGGACAACCTCCATGGCTTGCATGCATACATGCATGCGCGTGCACGTGTTTTTGTGTGTGGGATAATGGCACCCCGAACTGACCTTTCGCACGTGCACACACACACACACACACACACACACACACACACGACAGACGAGAGAGAGAGAAGAGTGAGAGTATGACGGAAAACAAGGCAGCTTTGTTTCTGGGTCCAACATTGTTTTTGTCTGCAAACAAAATAAAAGTACCGGCCCTATACGGAATCTACACTACTACCCCCACCCCCCCTCACAATGTTTTTTTACGAGAGGATAAAACAACTCTGCCTCAAAACTGTACCACGTTTCGAAGGAATCGCCAAAAATAGCCGATCTACAAGCTCACAGCGCAACGATTTGATTGGCTATTTCCGGGTGCAACGACAACCATACGCGCAGATATAAAAAGAAATCCGACGTAGCCCAACTGTCTACGTTGTCATTTCAAATGACCTTTGACCTCAAAATGGAGGAGAATCTAGGGGGTTCCGGTTCCTCCCTCGTTGGGCGAAATAAGAGGTAACAAATAACGCGTCCACATACCACAAGATTTGTAACAGACAGTCTCCAGCGCCGACAAATACAGACAGTTTGCAGGTGATTCTCAGAGAAGGGAAAGAAGAAACAGGGTGGCGTATCCCCCAGTGCACTGCATACGTTTGTTAAAGCCCAAACCACAGCATAGGGTCAGGTCGGGACGAGGCGGTTATTAAGGTCAAACACACAAAATGCAACTCATTGAGTTGCATTGGTGTGGTTGACCTTAAAATGGTGTTGTCCCAAGGAGTCCCTATGTGGTTCGAGCTTTAGACATACTAACAGTCCGACAGGCATTAGTCCGACAAACCGTCGCTCCCGTGGCAGGTTCAAACTAACCCATGGGGTTAGCTTTAGGGTTGGGTTTGGGGTAGGGTGTTGGACTGTTAGTACGTCGGACCAAACACACCCCCGTCCCTCTCTCAACCCACCACTCGAAAAAGTGTCAGGTCACTCAATGACCCCGGCCTAAAAGACCCCCCCCCCCCCCCCCCCCCCCCCCCCAACAAAAAAGGGATGCACCGATATGGTAACTCCGGGGCCGAACGACAAAAAGAAGGCCTATTGTTGTTCATAATAATCTTCGTTATTAAACATTAACAGTGTACAGCTTGGTAGGTTGTTGCATGTTACACTACACACCAAACAAACAAAACAAACAAAAAACACAAGAACACATAAAACACCGGCCACTGGCCATGGGTGAATGTCAACTCATTGGCGGTCAAAGGCAAAAGCATTGTCCGATACCCCGATATACAGGCCAATATATATAGATATGGGTGCATCCCCGAGACAAAAAACTGAATAATATTCATACTTTAGTTTAAACATAGTCGGTAGCTGCTTGCATCATTTACATTTCAACAAATCTCAGTGGTTGAGAAGTAAGCCGCTTAGATCCGATTGGCTGCTCTTGCGGTCATACTTCGTCCTCCCTCTCCTCCTCTTCTTCGGTCGTTGACGCTTCGCCTCTCTCCTTGACAGTTTCTCTCCTTTCAACTCTTTCCTTTCGCCTTGAACTCTCGGGCGTCACAGGAAGGTAGCAGTCAAGGAATCGAGGGACATAGGCGGCAAGGAAGGAGGGAAGGAAGGAGTGTGAATGAAAGGTGGAATAAAAAGAAAAGTAGAGAGAGAGAGACAGAGAGAGGCACTGGTCCTGGCTGGTCGCCCGGTGAATGTCTTTTCATTTTGCTCTCTTTGCCGTTTGCTTGTCGTTCGCCGTGTGTGTGTGTGTGTGTGTGTGTGTGTGTGTGTGTGTGTGTGTGTGTGTTTGCGTGCGTACGTGTGTGTGTGTGTTTGCGTGCGTACGTGTGTGTGTGTGTGTGTGTGTGTCGCCCACGTGTTTCCATTGTGAGAGTCCATTCATGGCTCTAATCGGGAGTCGGTCTACTCTAAAGCATTCAGACGCTCTGTGATCCGATTGGACTGCTAATTAGCCCCCGGGACAACGTTAACCACTTAAACCCCATGTTCATTTTCAGAGTCTCTGAGACTGTTCTTTGACGGTGTTTAGAGTCTACGCCAAATCGCATCGGCAAAAATTAAGTCGATCTAGTAGAGTAGCCATACTTGTAAAGTCGGCTATTTCTGTCTGGAATATGGACGCTGGGGTTCAAGTGGTCCATGTCAGACTCCGTAGTAGGACAGCGTCAGAACAGATCTACAAGCTAATAAACGAGTCACACACACACATAAGTCTGTGAGATCAGGGATGTCCGCACCGATACGTTTTTCCATTATTAAACACGGTTTTAAAAAAAAACTAAAAAAAACTTCCATTTCAGGAATAATCTCTTTTAAGGTGTAATGTTTCGTAGATGTAGGAAAATGATATGCGTTTGAAATCATTCAGAGAAAAAGAAAATGGGATCAGCGAAGCACAAAGGATTCTGGGAAAGCAGCGATAGATAGATAGCCCCGTCAACTGTCTAGACGGGGTCGTGTAGTGGTAAAACTGTTCAAAAACGGTTTAAGATTTTCAAACATTTTCTAAAATAGAGGTGAAAAACCCACCAATCTACAAGCTCACAGTACTCAGTGCAGCTGTGAGCTTGTGATCGACCGTATAAAACACGTTTACGTGGTTACCGAGCGAACAGCGACAGGTATCAGACCGATTCAAACCCCCGGGTCAACGGCCCGGGGACACAGGAACACTAACCACACAAAAAATAATAATAATAATAATCTGCCCGACAACACAGAAAATGCCTGGCATACTGGCGCAGTACTTTCTGTCACCGCTAGGTGGCAGACAAATGGTTAACGAAGAACCGAGGAACTTCAGAACTTTCCCGCATGTCAATCTGCCCCCCCATCGAAAAAGGATGAAAAAAAAAAGACAGGATGAGGATGTGAATGTGTGTGGGGTGTGTGTGTGTGTGTGTGTGTGTGGGGGGGGGTCATAGAAATGGAGGTGTGTGTGTGGGGGGGTGGGGTGTGGTGGTGGGGGGGGGGGGGGTTGGGGGCCAGGGTCATCATTTCTTCTGAGGCGTGGACAGCTTCTGCATTCCTCGGATTTTGTCCAGCAGTTCCGTGACAAAGTCCTGTACGGCAAACACAAGAGGGACAAGACGTGGAGAGGTTGAAAAGTAAAGCATTATAGATTGAGCTGAATGACAGAGAGAGAAAGAGCAAGAGAGAGAGAGAGAAGGACTTACCTCAGTAGGTTTATAACACTCAACCACTAGGTCCTGTAAGACAAAAACATGTGACAGTTTAGGTCATGGGTCTTCACTTGACCCCCACCTAGGAGATAAGTTCACATTCAAACTCCATGTTCAGTGGTGTAATGGTGATCTTTTTTTCCCTGTACCACGGAACATCACACTATGCGCATCACGGCATGCGCATAGCTGATAGCCTAAGCCCTAAGCCTATATTGTTAATAGTGTATGAGGGTTTTAGACGCACAAACACAAAAGTAGACTTAAAATAATCCGGCAAATGTTATTTACTGCACAGTATAGTGAAACTAAAATGTTTGCTTTGGACGAAACTCTTCTTTGATGTTGGAGAAAGCGTTATTGTTGCGTGCATAACGTCACAGAAGCACTAGTCTACTGGAGGCATACTGCTGTGCAGTGTTGCTTACGTGTATGAGAACATGCGCTCAGGTAAACAGTTAAAGCTATGCAAAGGTGGGTGGGGGCGCGCCCACCGCCAGTAAACCTAGACCACTCATCACTGGGTACTCGGTGCGTCTTGGAAAGTCTGGTGAGGCGAGGTTGGGTGCGTCTTCTCTTGAATGTAGGGGGACGTGTTCTAGTATAGCGTGCACGCACGTGCACAGTTCTGTTCCGTACCTGCGTGTGCACGTCACAATTATTTTTGGTATCACGGTGTGGTACTGCGTTCTACGAGCTATAATTGACTATAATTGAAAACACACGTCCTTGGTTCCGGTGACTGAGTCACAACGGTTATAAGAAGAGGGCGTGTCGGCTTAAATTAATAGGAAATACATAATTACTGAACCACAAAATGTGGGTACTTTTTCCGTGCCTGTGTACAGTACGTGCATGTGCGACGTGCGTGCGTTCATCTCTCCTTGACCCTGGCTGCCCGGTCCAGATCACTGGGCATGTCCAGCGGTGTGTGCGTGCGTATGTGCATGCGTGTGTGTGTGTGTGTGTGCATCTCACCTTGACCCTGGCTGCCCGGTCAAGATCACTGGGCATGTCCAGCAGTTCATCTACATCTATCTCCAGCTCAGGAATGGCCTCCTCCTGTTTAACACAAAGGGCAAAAAAAAGAATGTACAATTTGTACTTTTGAATACTTGAGTATACTCTAGTAAAACTGCCATGCAGTCAGTAATACGCCCCCCTTTGCGTGGGACAGTCCCTCATTTCCAAGTCTTTCCAGGCATCCCACAAATTAAGACCTTATAGCTGTCCCACATTGTGACGGGCAGGCATCAGTGTGATGCCCTAATAGTTAGTCCCCGAAGCAGGCTTTCTGTTGTAAAGCTCTCTCGTCGTTACTGTTCCTGCCAGATGGGTTTTTAAGCCTGCTAAAATAACATGAGAAATATCCCCTACCTAGGCTACAGTCAGTGTACCACCCATGACCAAAATGTGCATTTTAAAACAAAATGTGAGAGGCCAGAGCGGTTTAATGACGACAAAATGATAGGAAATATTAGGCCTATGGTCAAATATCACATCACGGCATATATTGCTGCTAACCCTGTTGTCCCACTTGTCCCATACTTCTGTCCCTCAAAAGAATAGTTTGGATCTGGTCATCGTAGCACAGTGGTTCCCCTGGTGGGGTCCGGGGACCCCTAGGGGTCCTTGAGAGAGTTCCAGGGGAATCCCAGCTAAATGATAGTTAGGAACCAAATGGGCCTTTATCGGTCTGTAACTCAAAGAGTGTACAAATGGAACCATTTATACACTCTTGAGTTAAATTAACTTTGATTTTACAATATACATTGCGGTCTCAAGAGATATAAATCAAATGGGGGACCGCAGGCAAATGAGTGTCATGTTGGGGGTCTTTGACATAAAGAGAGTTTGAGAACCACTGCCCTAGCAGTCAGCGCTACCAAAACTACCGCCTCACGAGTCACGACACTAGGGGGCAGCAGCGCTGTTGTCTGGACTCTAGGGCTGGACTGAGGAGTGGAATGAGGTGCATTGGTGGTGGTGGTGGTGGAACTTCTCACTCTGAACACCAGGGGGCGGTGTCGTTCCAGTGGACCACGTGTACAGAAGCATGGAAGGAGGAAATGCTGTGTCCATTCCTCCATTTAAACCAAACTGCCACATGCACAGTTGTGATCGAGCGCCCACATGCACCCCTCAGGATCTGATGGAGCCTTTACACGCCTTTCAAAGTGTACCCGGCGAGGCCTTACAAGCTTAGCTGTGTTTGTAACTCTGAGAGGGTATAAATGGAACCAAATGGACCATTGCTCCTGATTTGACGTATAGCAATTGTCTGCTTGCTTTTTAGTCAACTAGCAATTTCCATTGCTTAGTTTTTATTTATTAGTCCTTATTGGTCGCGTTCCTGTTCTCCCTTTGAGCTTCTTCGGTAGTGGGTACTGTCTTTATGAGCATTGTGTGTCTGTCCTGTTCTTTGTTGTGTGTTTTTTTGTTACTGGCAGAGCTGCGTCACTTATTTTGCCTATTGTCTTGGCCAGTTCACACTTGTAAAAGAGACTTCAGTCTCAATGTGGTTTTTACTGGTTAAATAAAGGTTAAATAAAAACTTTTGAGTCAGTAACATTTGTCAGTAGTCAAATTTGATGTAATAAGTGTGTGGGTCTGATTAAAAGGCACGGGACCACAACACACACACACACACACACACACACACAAAGAGGATAACACGACACAGGGAAGTGGGAGTCCATATAGATAACGTGTCTAATCGTATAGGAAGTATCTCTTTTGTTCTCTCTCTGTAATTATGTAGGAAAATCTGTGTGTGTGTGTGTGTGTGTCTCTCTCCCTCTCTCCTCGGTTAAGGGGACACCCATACCAGCTGTCTCTTGCACCTGCCCAACTGCGCCCCCCCCAACACACACAGGTCCATTTCCCACATTCATGCGCCAACACTGTGTGTGTGTGTGTGTGTGTGTCAGATTGAAATATTATTAATGGGTTTCTCTCTCTCTCTCTCTCAGTGAGAATGTAGGCTACATGAATGTACTGATATAAAAGAAAATGTAAGCTAAGCATTAATAAGTCTGAGCTTGCTGAAATGGTGTGCGTTTGTGCGTGCGTGCGTGCGTGCGTGCACACACACACACACACACACACACACACACACACACACACACACACACACACAGAGAGAGAGAGAGAGAGGGGGGGGGGGGTGGTTACATGCCCGGCAGGCTTACAAGCTTAAGACACAAAGATCTTTTTCTTATTTTCTCTTTTTTTTTACAGTCACAAATGTTACCACAGTGTGTCTGAGAGGGTACACATGTAGACTGCTATGGCAACCTTGCCATTATGGTGCGTTAACCTAATGCTGGTATGGTAACATTGACGGTAGGGTTATTGTTGGGTTAATGCTGGTATGGTAACATTGGCGATAGGGTTATTGTTGGGTTAATGCTGGTATGGTAACTTTGGCCTTATGGTATGGTAACCTAATGCCTAAAGTAACGTTTTTGCACATACATAACAAGATATGTGACCTAAAAACCTTCAAAGCAGGATCTCTTACACAACGTTCACTGCCAGGTGAAACAAATGAGCCGAGAGTGAATGAACTGTAATAGACTGGAACAATTATGATACTGAAATGAATTACACACTAGGCAGGCAGACAGGCAGGCACACACAGAGAGAGAGAGAGAGAGAGAGAGAGAGAGAGAGAGAGAGAGAGAGAGAGAGAGATTGATTGTCTGGAAGCTGCATAGTAGAATAGAATGAGATGTGACAGTATGGGTGTGTGTGTTTGTATGTGCGTGTGGCGTATGATCTTTTCCCAGGCTACAGCTGCCATACAGAATGGTACTGAGGCAGTGCCCCACACACACACACACACACACACACACGTCATCCAAGCCACACAGGGGCCATTTTTAAATAACCATTCTACATGCTCACAACTGTAAAAAGATGAAAAAAAAACTAACATTTCTAACATTTTAACAACACATCCTGTATGAAGGAGTCTCTGAGTCTGACTATTGAAATATTTGAAGCTGGGTGTCCGTGGACATTCATTGAATCATTTGGGGGTCCTTGAGACCTTGACATGACAATGTTTGAGGACCACTGGTTTTAAACAACATTAGGAAACACACACACACACACACACACACACACACACACACACACACACACATTGAGAACAAACTGATTAAAAAAACAACACTTTCCTAAATAGTTTAACGATCCCAGGCTTACCGATGCACTCAATCCGCCGCCGAGAATGTGAATGAGTCACACACACACACACACACACACACACACACAAACCCGTTTGCGATGTTTTTTGAAAACCTGCCATGCCCATACCCATAACACCATGCCAAAAATTAAAAGCTTTTTTACGAATTCCCTCCCAGCTACTGCATTTTGTTATGAGAGAGACACAGACAGACAGACAGACAGACAGACAGACAGACAGACATCTCTTATAAACTCTGGATATAAGATATTTCATTGAACCAGTCCATGAGTTTATAAACAAGATCACATCGTGAGCTTGTAGATCGGCTATTTTAAAATTGCCATATGTTTTGTAACAATAATTCAAATCTACAAACTTAGTAACTAAACTTTCCAAATAGTGGAGTAAAAGTACAATATATCCCTCTGAGATGCAGTGGAGTAGATCAAGTAAAAGTATTGGAAATTGGAAACACTCAAATTGTACAGTACTTAAGTACATGTACTCACTGGTTTTATGTTTCAAAGGCTTCCTTTGGGATACCAGGAGATGTTTATTGTCCAGCTTTGGAATCCGAGCTAGGCTTTATCGACTCCGATCCATCCATCGATTGATCGATCGCACAACCCGGAATCGATTGATCGTTCCGCCTGCCCGCCATAGACCCCCGAGGGGTCCTTAAGGGGTGTGGTTCCAGGCCAGTCCCCCGCATCATTGTTAAAGCCCTATATAGGCATTTTATTTTTCAGCCATTCAAAAATGTACAATCCACAAGCCAACGACATGTCGCTATGTGACGCATTGCGAGCTTGTAGATCGGCTATTTTCGAACAACGATTTTGACAAATCTGGAAGGAAAAAATAAACGCTGCTTTTGGGGGTGTCTTCACATGGGGGTCTGCGGCCATGTACATGGTTCAACTACGGATTCAAAGCACACCGTTGTTCCTTACTTAGTTAACCCATTTAAGACATCACACATCACACATCACACAACTCCTCCAGGATATCAATCCTTTCTGATCTCATCTGACTGTGGACTCCAGACTTCAGCTGAAGATGAACTCTACCAATGCCACCATGAACAGTTCTGCTCAAGACCTCTGCTGACTAATATAGCCTAGTGTCCAATCCAAAGACCTGGACACCCAGACACATCCAGACACATCGAAGGAGGCCGTCCTAGGGGTTCTGTATCAACTTATTTCCTACTTCCTATTATTATGTTATAATTACTAGTTGTACCTTATTATTATTGTACCTTATTATTATTATTATTATTACTTTATTATTATTATTATTATCTCTTATACCTGTTTAGAATGTGCTTTCCCACCGTCCCTATACTGTCCTCCTCATGTCGCCCTAGACACTACTTCTCCAGTCACAGAGATCCGTCAAATCTCATCTATCCAGCTCGTTCACCCAGTCACCATTTTGTGGTGGAGGGAGGACTATGGAACTGCCACGCAGCTACCAAAAAGAATATGCCTGAATTCATTTCAGGCCACGCCTCCCTCAAGTCTCTGCATTTCCTTGCTCTGACTGAAACCTGGATCACCCCAGATAACACTGCAACTCCCGCCGCGCTCTCTGTTTCACACAACTTCACCCACACCCCTCGCCAAACAGGCACAGGGGGGGGTACAGGGCTACTAACATCCCCCAAATGGAATTTCCGTGTCTTAAATCTCTCTCACCTTTCTCTGTCCACATGTGAATTTCATGCTATCTCAATATCACAGCCAGTCCCCCTCATCCTCATTGTGCTATATCGCCCTCCTGGAACTCTCGGGAACTTCCTGGAAGAACTAGACTCTCTGATCAGCTCGTTTCCGGAAGATGGCACCCCTCTGATTCTACTGGGTGACTTCAACCTTCCTACCGCAGAGAAATATCTTCCCGTTACATCCCTTCTGGCCTCATTTGACCTCTCCCTATCTCCCTCCCCTCCCACTCACAGGGCTGGTAATGTTTTGGACCTTGTGTTCTCCAGAGCCTGCTCTCCCTCCACACTCTCTGTTACCCCCTTAAGTAGGTCTGACCACCACTTCATAACCTTCTCCCTCTCTCTCTCCACCCTCCCGCCTAAACATACTAACCCCCCGAACGTCACCTCCCGACGCAATCTCAAATCCCTAAACCCCTCCTCCCTCTCATCCTCTATTCTCTCCTCTCTACCCTCCCTGGAGTCATTCCTCTCCCTCTCACCTGACACTGCAACCTCATCCTTCCTCTCCTCTATCTCATCTGCATTCGACCAACACTGCCCGCTCTCATCCAGGCCAGCTCGCTCATGTCCACCGGCTCCCTGGCTATCTGAAACTCTCAGATCTGAACGAACACCTCTAAGGGCAGCCGAAAGAAAGTGGCACAAGTCAAAGCTACCAGATGACCTTTCACACTTTCACTCACTCCTCTCTGCCTTTGCCCACTCACTAACCACTGCTAAAACCTCCTTCTACCACACCAAAATCCAATCCTGTACTTCTAACCCAAGGAAGCTCTTCTCCACTTTCACCTCCCTCCTTAAACCCCCTCCCCCCACTCAACCCTCATCCCTCACTGCTGATGTTTTTGTCAACTACTTCGAGAAGAAGGTTGATGATATCAGCAGCTCCTTTCCTCCCCTCCCACATAAAGTGGCATCTGACTCAACCAACACCAACCCCAACATACCATGCATGTCCTCCTTCTCTCCTCTTTCCCCAGACGAGGTTCTACAACTAGTAACATCCTCTAGACCTACCACTTGTCCTCTTGACCCTGTCCCGTCTCCAATCTTCCAGACCATCGCACCTGATCTGCTCCCCTTCATCACCTCCATCATCAACACCTCAGTAACCTCAGGCTGCGTCCCATCTGCCCTCAAGTCAGCCAGAGTAACACCACTCCTCAAAAAACCAACCCTTGACCCCTCAGATGTCAAGAACTACAGACCGGTATCACTCCTTTCATTTATTTCTAAAACCATTGAACGTGTCGTCTCCAACCAGCTCTCTCTCCATCTCTCACAGAACAACCTGCTGGATCCCAACCAGTCCGGATTCAAGAAGGCCCACTCCACAGAAACTGCCCTGCTGGCAGTCACAGAAGCACTACATGCTGCCCAAGCTGCTTCCCACTCTGCAGTACTGATTCTCCTAGACCTATCAGCAGCATTTGACACAGTGAACCACCAGCTGCTCCTAGAAACCCTAGCGGAGCTAGGCATCGGTGGAACGGCACTAAAGTGGTTCTCCTCCTACCTCACCGATCGGACCTACCAGGTTTCCTGGAAAGGTCTGCTATCATCCCCCCGAACCCTCCAAACTGGGGTCCCACAGGGATCTGTACTTGGTCCCCTCCTTTTCTCACTGTACACTAAATCCCTTGGCACTATCATCTCTGCTCACAATATATCCTATCACTGCTACGCCGATGACACACAACTGTTCCTATCCTTCCCCCCCTCTGCCACTCAGGTGGAAGAGCGCATCACTGCATGCCTGGCTGACATATCACAGTGGATGTCCTCCAACCACCTCAAGCTGAACCCAGACAAGACTGAGCTTCTCTTCTTCCCAGCTAAGTCCTGCCCTATGCGGGAGCTAACTATTTCCGTAGACAACGCCCTGGTAACGTCTGTCCCAACAGCCAGGAATCTTGGTGTTGTCCTGGACAGTCAGCTCTCGTTCAAAGCTCACATCACAGCTGTCACTCGATCATGTAGGTTCACACTCTATAACATACGACGAATTAGACCGTTCCTCACCCAGGAATCAGCCCAGCTCCTAATCCAGACAACAGTCTTGTCAAAACTCGACTATTGTAACTCCCTCCTTACTGGCCTACCAGCATGTGCACTTAAGCCTCTCCAGCTGATCCAAAATGCAGCAGCTCGCTTGGTCTTCAACCAGCCAAAATTCTCACATGTCTCCCCCCTGCTCCGCTCCCTCCACTGGCTCCCGGTCGCTGCCCGCACAGAATACAAAACTCTGATGCTGGCATTCAAAGCAACCAAAGGTATGGCTCCCCCATATCTTACAAGTATGATTGAACCCTACAAACCCTCCCGCGCACTCAGATCAGCCAACGCAGGGAAACTGGAAGTACCCTCACTAAAAACGCCGGGACAACGCTCCACACGTCCCAAACTCTTCTCCCTTCTGGCTCCAAAACTGTGGAATGCACTTCCCATTGCAGTCAGAACTGCAGCATCACTCCCAATCTTCCGCCGTAGCCTGAAAACCCACCTTTTCAGACTCCATCATGGCCCATAGCACTTACCCTAACCCCTTACATAGCATTTCTGTTGGCTTAGATAGCATTTGACACAGACTTATAGCATGTTATGTAGACAGCACTATAATTGTATTGTATATAGTCATAGCACGCCATAGTACATATGTATAGCATAGTAGTGAATATGTATAGTTTATTATGTATAGTGTATGTATAGTTTCATCATATAGATATTCCACTGTTACCTTCTTATCTTACGCATGTTTCATGATAAATGCTTTTATGTGATGTATTCCCATGCTTTTGTTCTTGCCTAAATGTAAGTCGCTCTGGATTAAGAGCGTCTGCTAAATGCCTAAATTGTAAATTGTAAATTGTAAGACTGACACCAGGTTCAACAATGTCTTCTAAATCATGACAGTTTTCTATATCAGTGGTTTTCAAACTATTTCATGTCAAGGACCCTCAAAGATTATACGAAATTGGCCGCCGACTCCGATCCGAAATTATGTTGTTCCAGGGACCCCCCAGAAGCAAAGATTTGAGTTAAAAATGTCCGCTGTGAAAACATATACAGTATTCAAAGATTTGCACCACTTAAAAAAAAAATAGCAGATCTGCTTGTACAATAGATCTGCTATTTCTCAACAGCTAAAGTATAGGCCTACATAATGCTTAAAACATCAAAAGAGGTTCCCGTCCTGAACGGTTAAACGTTGTTTTCAAATATGATGCTTTGTGCGGTCCCGTTGATATTAACCTTGCAGTAGCCTCGATACCCAGGCTTTCATTAGTCCTCATGATTAGGATTAATAAGGCCAGGCAATTTTCAATTAATGTAGCACTTTGGGGGTCCTTGAAATTAAAATGCTTGACCAACAGATGAAAATGCTTGATAAACAGATGGAAATGCTTGGCCAACAGATAAATGCATGACCAACAGATAAAAATGCTTCATGCAAACACGACATGATCAAACAGGCTTGTTGATATAAACGGAAAAACACTGAGTCAAGACCCTCCTCCTTTCTCAAAGTACTTTCTATCTGATCTCTCTCGCTCGTTCTCTCTTGTAACTGAATTCCTCCACAAACCTCTTATGTAAAGAGTGTGTGTGTGTGTGTGTGTGTGTGTGTGTGTGTGTGTGTGTGTGTGTGTGTGTGTGTGCACGCGCGCGAGAGAGAGTGAGTGTATGAGGGAGGGAGAGATAGGAGATGGAGAGATAGAGATGGGTTAGACATGCACACACACACACACACACACAAGTTTTAGGTAAAACAACCATAGATTGCGTCAAACACATTTCCTAATGTGTTTTTCTTTCACAATCACATCTGATCCATAACCAAATGGACCCGTACACATTAGATGTAATCCATAACCAAATGGACCCGTTGTCCCGTACATTAGATCTAATCCATACCAAATGGACCGTACACATTAGATCTAATCCATACCAAATGGACCCATACACATTAGATCTAATCCATAACCAAATTAGCCTGGGGTCCATCCATCCATCCATCCATCTTCAACCGCTTATCCGTAGTGGGGTCGTGGGGGACACAGCTCCACCAGAGTGCTCCAGACTTCCCTCTCCAGAGTCATTAGTGACTTCCTCCTGGGGGATTCCGAGACGTTCCAAGGCCAGTGAGTCGATGTATTTCCTCCAACTGCGCCTTGGTCTGCCCCGGGGTCTCCTCTCAGTGGGACGTGCGTCGAGGACCTCCCTAGGGAGGCGCCCGAGAGGCATCCTAACCAGATGCCCGAACCACCTCAGCTGGCTCCTTTCCAGGCGAAGGAGCAGCGGTTCTACTCCAAGTCTCTCTCGTGTGACTGAACTTCTCACCCTATCTCTAAGGGAGATGCCAGCCACCCGTCGAAGAAAACTCATTTCGGCCGCTTGTATTCGCGACCTTATTCTTTCGGTCATGACCCACACTTCATGACCATAGGTGAGAGTAGGTGAGAGTAGCCTGTGGTCCACCTATGCTTTCTATGGCATAGGCAGCTCCCGGCAGGATCCGCTTGGAGAATCTGGACGCAGCTGCGCGACATGAGACTAATTAATTAAGAGCGACAGAAAGAGAGAGGAGTGCGTGTGTACGTATTTGCGTCAATTTAACAAAAGCAGAGAACGTTTACGCTACTGTATGCCATATTGAAGTGGACTCGGCCCCATACTTTTTTTTTCACCCTGGAAATAAAAACGTCTGGGTTTCCGAGGCTATAACCAAATTGACCTGTACATAACATTCTAATCCATAACCAAATGAACCCATATACACATTAGATCCTAATCCATAACACATTATTTATTTGTACACAAATGGACACTGAGGCAGTGTTACTTTTGTCGACTAAATATATTGATAATTTCATCAACACGGGAGGGACTAGTGGAGAAGAGATCCAGTAGAACTAAGTGTTAGGGAGGGAATAGTGGAGAAGAGATCCAGTAGAACTAAATGTTAGGGAGGGTAAATGGTAAATGGTGCATTTATATAGCTCCTTTATCCAAGGCGCTTTACATAGATTGTGCATTACATTCACCCATTCAGAGACACACAACACTGCAGCGGAAACCATGCAAGGCACCAACAGGCACATCAGGAGCAATTAGGGGTTCAGTGTCTTGCTCAACACTAACTCGTGGACTAGTGGAGAAGAGATCCAGTCAGAAAAAGACAAGTCAGTTTTATGTTTGGTTGTGTGCTGTGCTGTGCAGGTGTCGCTCTCCGGAGATCTACAAGATCACAACGCATCGCAGCGATGTGAGCTTGAAAGAAAATAGCTTGTAGAACGGCTATTGGACTTTGACAGCCCTGTTTTTACATTCGTTTTCTGTTTGACGATTTGTAAACAAAAAGCACTGCTATGCAAATTATCTGAACAGAACTATCAGAAACAGGCGTTTACAGTGTGTGTATGTGTGTGTGTGTGTGTTTGTGGGGGGGGGGGGGGGGGTCTCGTAGACCCTCTGGACGTGAAGGAGTTAACATTCCAGAGCATCCACTTCCTGCCTGGTCACATGACCTCATGAGATCATGGGGGAGGGGAGGAACTAATATCCATGGGAAATGTGTGCGCGCGTGCGCGCGTGTGTAATTAAGATAAGTGATGACTGGCCGGTTGTAATGAAAACGTGGACCGGCTCCAACAAACCACTGCAGTCAATAATCAATGCAATGTACAGTACTTAAACTATAGCCTGTCATAAGAGAGAGAGCGTGTGTGTTCTAATCATTTGGATGCATTTCCTCATAGGAGGAAGACCATGATCCGCACAGCGCACACACACTAAATGTGATTGTTCGAATTGACATGAAAATATGTCTCAGTTCACTACTGTACTGTAGTGTATTATACAAGTGTCACACAAAGGTGCTGCAAATAGCCAATCTACAAGCTCACAACGCCCAGGGATGTGACTCATTGTGAGCTTGTAGATCTGCTATTTTCACTACTTTTGTATATTATGTACTTTTTATAATAAAGAAGGGATGGTGTTGGACTCTCTCTCTCTCTCTCTCTCTCTCTCTCTCTCACACACACAGGTGGAGAGAGTAGCTAAATAACTACTCCAGCAGTGACACTGTTGAACTTATAAACTATAAATTGTGGTTTTAATTGTGACATGGATCGCCCATCTTCGATCCGGAATCGGGTCACGGGGGATTCACAGTCTTAGCAACTCAGTAACTTCCTCCTGGGGGATCCCGATGCTTTCCAAGGCCAGTGCGGAGATGTGATCCTCCCATCTGGTCCCTGGTCTGCCCCGGGGGTCTCCTTCCAGTGGGACGTGCATCGAGGGCCTCCCTAGGGAGACGCTCGGAGTCGAGAGACATCCGTACTAAATTAGATGCCCGAGCGACCTTAGGTGGCTCCTTTCCAAGTCAAGGAGCAACGTGATTCTACTCAACTCTACTCTCTCTCGGGTGACTTCTCACCCCATCTCTAAGGGAGATGCCAGCCAATATTTTGGCTGCTTGTATCTGCGACCTTATTCTTTCGGTCATGACCCACACTTCATGACCATAGGCGTGAGTAGGAATGAATCTTTGCTTCTTGGAGGTCCCTGAAACAACATATTATGAGATGGGGGTCGGCAGGCCGATTACATATAATTTCTGGGGTCCTTGACATGAAATAGTTTGAGAACCACCGACATAAGAAACAGGTTTTTCAGAAAACTGCCACAGGCCCAAAAGTTCAAGGAATAGAGATTAACCTGTGATGTCATGACATTTTTCTATTCACTTGGTCATTAAGGTCCACAGAATGAGAGCTCTGCTCTGCCGAAAATATCACGAAAATCACACCATAGACAACCAATATAAGGCAAGCTTTCATCATAGTTTAAGTAGCATGTGACATGTTAAACTTCATGATTCTGAATCCATTCCAAGTATTATCTTTGCACGAAAAACACCCCTTGGCCAAAATTCAGCCATATCCACTGACCTCATCACATTTGTGATGACGGCTAAAACTAGACTAACACTAAAACATTCCAGGTGACTAAAATGAGACCAAAACTAAATTCCAAGCTATTCAAGAGACTATGACTAAAACTAAAATCTAAATTTGCTGTCAAAATCAACACTGCCCACAGCCAGTGGTGGCAAGGCTTCTGTCTATTGTGTCCTGAGACTGTGTGTGCTGCTACAACAGACTGGTTTCTGGTGGTTAAGAATTATCACTTGCAGTCTGCCCAGGGAAGAAAACAACCTCTCACTGCAGTGCACGTGCGCACGCAGGCGCGCACACAGTACCGTACACTATAATTAGATGACAATAGAAGCGTGTGTGTGTGTGTCAGTGTGTGTTATCTATCGCTGCTGCTGCTTCCAGGCTCCATGACCTACACATACTGCATGTACAGTAGGGGTGGGCGATATGGAATTATTTTTAATGTCACCATTCTTTTTCATGCAGTATCATGGATCCACAATATACTCAAGAGTTAAAGATTTATAAGGGTCCATTTGGTTACCAATGCTCCATCATTTAGCTGATGGGGACCACCTGGAACCCCCTCAAGGACAGCTGGCTGAAAACCACTGGTTTAGATAAAAATACGTATTATTTTTGGCAAACGAAACCTACAGAAGTATAACTTAACGTCGTATAAAACTGCAAACCGTAAAATGTGCATTCACTGTATCACGATACGATATATCACACACACACACACACACACACACACACACACACACACACACACACACACACACACACACACACACACACACACACACACACACACACACACACACACACACACACACACACACACACACACACACACACACACACACACACACTAAAGTAAGTGAAGCATATTTTCCATGTCAGTGGAAATATTTTCTATATCAGTGGTTTCATGTCAACTTGTCAAGGACCCCAAAAATCATGTTATCCCTCATTTGAAGATATGTTGTTCCAGGGACCCCCCGGAAGCAAAGATTTTAGGTCTCTGTGAAAGAATATATTCAACGATTTTTCAGATCTACAAGCTCGTAGCGCTCAAAATGACTACAGTAGCACTTGAATGGATGAATGAATGGGGTGAATGGGGAGATTACATGCAGATTACAACGAGACTAGGGGCTTTAAGCCATCACTAAACCGTCATTCACAGCCAACGACAAATGCAATCAATTTACACACACTCTGATTAACACATGATTCCAAAAGGGAATCTTAAAATGCCACTTTTGGTAACCACACAAACCCCCACATCCCATTCTAGTGGGGGGGGGGGATTCACCAAAAATAGCTGATCTACAAGCTAGCTTGTTTTTGGCGAATCGATCAGCGTACCAAATGCACTCTTTACAGGTCTGTTTTATCAACTAGAGGATTTAAGTGGTGCTGAATTTGCAGCTCAACAAAAAGATAATGCATCCCTAGTGTATGACGGAGATAGTTTATCGTCCCATCCCTATTCCAGAGATCTTTCGGGTGGCATTTGGACCCAGCATTACAGATCCTATTTGGACCCAGCATTACAGATCCTATTTGGACCCAGCATTACAGATCCTATTTGGACCCAGCATTACAGATCCTATTTGGACCCAGCATTACAGATCCTATTTGGACCCAGCATTACAGATCCTATTTGGACCCAGCATTACAGATCCTATTTGGACCCAGCATTACAGATCCTATTTGGACCCAGCATTACAGATCCTATTTGGACCCAGCATTACAGATCCTATTTGCAGCACTCATGACTTTGGTTTAAGTAAAAAGTGTAAAACAAATACTGTGTTGCAAGTAAGTCAAAGTTCTGTATTCAAAATCATACTCATGTCATTAAATTATACTTAGTATCAAAAGTATAAAACTACCACTTCTTTATGTTATTTCTGGTATATTAGCATCCTCATTGGACAGTAACTATGGGATGGGATTGAAATGTTCTCAGGCACTGATGTCCGACTCTGTGTTCAATTCATCCAACATGTCCTGTTGTGGTTTAATAAGAACACAGATTAAAAGTAATCTTCTATAATAAGAACGGGGGTTATTAACAGAATATCTTGTATAATAACAACTGGGTTATTAAAAAAGGATTATAGAAGGGATTATACTTTTATACTGAGCTAAATCGGAACCCACCGTGGCTGACCAAGACCGCTGGCGTCTCACTTCTTTTCAACTTTCAAAATGTCAAAGCATGACAAAGTGGCAGATCTACAAACTAGGCTACAGGACGTGTCGTTTCGCACGATGTTTCGAGCTTGCGGGTCTTCTACTTTTGTGGTGACGCTGTAGTATGATCAAGTGGGACATTCATTTACAAAAATAAAACACAAGAAGTTTGAAGTAGAGACTGAGTGGTTTGCATACGCAGGAGGGTTGGGTTACAGTGTTGGTACAGTCTTTAGTCATAAAAACATAAACCAGAAAATGTACAACTGCACTCAAACCAGTTTGACGGTACTGACTGACTCTGTGTGTGTGTGTGTGTGTGTGTGTGTGTGTGTGTGTGTGTGTGTGTGTGTGTGTAAAAAAGGAACCGGTACCTGAAACTACAGTCACGAAAGTAACACACAATATGAATTATAGCCCACGTCTAAAGTAAATCAAATGGTTCAATGGCGTCTGATCACTGAGCTACAGATGTCCACTAAAAGTGTGTGGGTGTATATATGCAACCCTCTGGGTTCCTGGACCTTTGCAGGTCTGTAACTCTGAGACTGTTCACATGAACTGTTTGAGAACCAGCGTTATTGTAATCGTATAGCAGACATAAAGTACACATACTGTACCAGCTTATGACAGTGTCATTAAACCTGTTCTGTAAACAGTCTGTCTAAAAGTCAGTGGACACTGGACAGTCTTTCAAATTAGTGATTGTAAAGCAGTGTGTTTTGATCCAGTGAATGGAGATAATAATAATAATGTGGTGTGGAAAAAGTGCGTGTGTGTGTGTGCGCATGTGAAAGAGACAAAGACATTACGATTATCCACTGAATCTGCTGACACAACTTACAGTATATAAAAATGCCATGTCACCTTATTTAACCTATCAGCCAGCCAGCCAGCCAGTCAGCCAGCCAGCTTTCCCTCAGTCTACATAGAGACTTTAATCTCCACCTGCTCGGTTAAACACTTAGCTTTACATCAATCACTGGGATCCTCACGGTTAATCCTCTAGCTGTCACCTTCCCTGTCACCTTAAAGGCCTATCCATACTCCAGTATGAATCGGTCGTTAGTAAAACAGAGAGATGTGTTAGGGTGAGTGAGCGGTGAGTCACTTACCACCACTGAGTGATGTCATGTTGTAGTTTTAGTAAAAACAGAGAGATGTGTTTGGGTGAGCGGTGAGTCCCTTCACCAGCTTGGGGTCCGGGCAAACGTCTAATCTCTCTTTTGGGTCTCGACCTGAAAGGTTCGGAAACTTCAAATCACGGTATCACCTTCGCCTTGATTGATTATGATTCATGTATTCATATTTCCCCCATTATGTGTGGAAATACTGCATCTTTTGGTTTGAAACTATTTTAGGTTTGGAAACAAAACTAAGCTAAACAAAACAAAACCGGTCAGACTAAAGGCCAATTCATAGTCCAGTTTTCGGTGATGAGGTGACCACCGCCATCACAGAAAACTACAACATGACGTCACTGAGCCGCGGTGAAGAGAAAACCTCCAGTCTCCCCAGCCCTTCTCTCTGTATTTACTAACCACCGAAATAGTCGTCACCAAGACTCGCTCCGGGCATTATGATTGGTCTAGGAGTTGGTTTAGCAAGCTGAGCTCCCAACGTAAAAACAAACAAACAAACAAACTCCCGGAACAGAGCAGTGGGAGAACGTGAGAACAATGGAATGAAATAATAGAGACAGCGACAGAAAGAGAGACTATATACAATAGGAAAGGAACAGAGAAAGACCAGAAAGGAATAGAATAGAGGCAGATAGGCAGTAGAGAGAAAGCAGAGGGAAAACAATGGACAAATGTAGTGTCGGCCATGGAGGTTAGCACGTCCATGAGCAGTTTGAGCACGGTGATAAACTATACATCAAAACAACCATTTTGGTGAAGAGGTGAACCCCGAAGAGGTGGCCACCTCTTCACCTAAATCTGGAGTATGAATAGTCTTTTACAGCTCAATGCCACAGACACAAGCATGGTCTTGTAAATCTTCTCCTGACGTCTTAGTCTATAAAATAAAATAAAACACGTCTACAGTTTTCCTAAACGTTGTTTTGTTCCAAACCCGTTGGGTTGCCTGAGGACAGAGTGTCTCCGCTCTGCTCCATTTAACGCATACCTGTATTGTTGTTGTGCAACAGTTAGTGCACTAAGTTCTCTGATCAGTTTTAACCGGCCACGTAAGTCCCCTAACCTCATATAAGTTTCATAGCTACTGTGGAGTCAGTGGCTGAGCCATGGACCCTCACAGCACAACAGGAAAGTGCCCTGGATGGATTTTACACAAGAATGCTACGAAAGGCATCTGAAGAAGAAATGTGGACCTCTATGGGGACCTACCACGGGTCACAGACAAAGTCAGAGAGAGAAGGATGAGGCTGGTTCGGCACTGCGTCAGGCACCCAGAAGTAGAGGCAAGTAAATTGACTCTATGGGACCCAAACCAGGGCAAAGCCAAGAGGGGAAAGAAGCACACCACCTATACGTAGACGTACTGCGGCGCGACAGCTTAGCTAACAACACTGCAGAGCTCAAGAACCTAATTTTGGAAAGGAGAGTGATCCAGGATTCCCGAGTTGGTGTTGGCTAGACCTCACTCTCATACTAACTAACTAGAAGGACAATATCAGTCAACAGAAGCAGAGACCTGTGTTTTCAATGAGTCTAACTCATTGAACTCTGCCAGTTCTTGCAGGAATTGCCCCGGCCGGCCTCCGACGAGAGGCTGCTACCATCAAGCTAGCAAGGAAAGCCAAAATACACGACTGGCACATCCTACACAACACTACAGTGGAAATAGAGCCTCCAAACAGACTCAAGTCCCGCCACCGTTACAACAAGGCAGCACACCAGTGCATGGCTGGCGGCATCTTGGAAGCAGGAGTGGGAGTCTGCTGGGCCCTCCCGTATGCACCACTACATCCTTGACCCGGGTGATGGCTGGTTGAAGGAGAGGACCTATGACGCCGGCAGTGGACCCTATACTGAACCGCCTGTGCACTGGAGTCGGCTGCTTCAAATCAGCAATGAAGAGGTGGGGCTTGGCGGACAGTGCAGCATGGGAGTGCGGCGAGCCTGAGCAATCTGCCGAGCACATCATCAACACCTGCCCCCTGTACAGACCTCCTTCTGTACTGTACAGACCTCCTTCGGAGGCCGGCCTCTTCCACGTGGGACCAGAGACAAGGGCGTGGCTACTCGATACTGAGTTGGAAATTTGAGGATGATACACGAAAGAAGAAGAAGAATGAGTCTAACATTCATTAGAAGGACAATATCAGTAACCAGAAGTAGAGACATGTGTCTTCAATGAGTCTAACATTCATTAGAAGGAAAATATCAGTCACCCGAAACAGAAATGTGCGTTTTCAATGAGTCTAACATTCATTAGAAGGACAATATCAGTCACCAGAAGTAGAGACATGTGTCTTCAATGAGTCTAACATTCATTAGAAGGACAATATCAGTCACCAGAAGTAGAGACGTGTGTCTTCAATGAGTCTAACATTCATCAGAAGGACAATATTGGTCACCAGAAGCAGAGACGTGTGTTTTCATAGATCATCTAAGTTTAGGATTGATGGATTAACGATCATGAATGGTTATATTTTCTTCTTGTTATGAAGAATAAAAAAAATGAATGTTAGACACATGCCAAAATGCCTGTGTAATAAGCATCTCTCTCTCCACTGTATGCCAACCTCACTCAATCACGCCAACTCTCTCTCTCTTTCTCTCTCTCTCTCTCTCTATCATGCCAACCTCACTCTATCACACTGATTCTCTCTCTCTGCTGTATGCCAACCTCACTCTATCATGCTGATTCACTCTCTTTAATGAGTAACACACAAAACTAAACTCGTTGTGCGTTTGTTTCTTGACACACACACCACACACTAACCCCCCCCCATTACAGACCGGAACTGAGGGGGAGTTTGCCGTGTAACCACATGTATCCTATTACATGCTGTGTGTGTGTGTGTGTGGGGGGGGCTGGGGGGAGTAGGGGGAGGGGGCAGAGGGCAGTCATGTGTGTTTGAACGCACACACACACACACAGGACTCTTTCATTGCTACTGTTAACAAGCAGTCTTTGTAGTCGCCCCCAGAAACACACTGACTGGCGCGCCACACACACACACACACACACACACACACACACACACACACACACACACACACACACACACACACACACACACACACACACACACACACACACACACACACACACACACACACACACACACACGCAGACTCTCGCGCGCGCGCCACACACACTGACCGACTCGTGCGCCGCGCACGCCCCACACATACACACTTAAAAACAGTCCAGTTCCACACACACACTTAAAAACAGTCCAGTTCCTACATTACAAGCCCATATACTTCCTCAGCAACCATGCATGCACAAAAGGCCTGATGAGCAACCTGCGCACATGTGTGTGTGCGCGCACTAAGCAGGTGGTATAGAGTTTTGACACTCTCTCACTCTCTCTCTCTCCCCCTCTCTCTCCAACTACTGCATGTGTCCCATAATAAGTGTACAGATAAGTGTACAGCTAAGAATAGAAATATAAACCCAGTTCACTGAGGGACACACATTATGTCAGTTTACAAACATAAGTATTACAATCGTTGGAATGGAAATAGCCGTGCAGGGAGGCCATAGTGTTTTTTCCTAGAGGGGGAATCCCGTCTTTAAACTAGGCTTCAAACAATAGGAGGGGTTCATCTTAAAACCATACTCCAAACATCAGCCAATAGGAGAGTTTCATCTTAAAACCAGCTCTGAGCATCAGCCTTTAACCACTTGAGCGATGTGCAGTCTGAACACCCACCCACCCCGAGGGAGGAGAGAGACAGATGAAGGTGAGAGAGAAAGGGAAGAGGGAGAGATTATGCACCTTTCAATCGTGCATACATTTTGTTTTGGTTGTATGGTTCACTTTTGCTGCAATGAAGCTCCTTTGAATTTAAATTCTAATTGAAGGGAGGGAGGGAGGGAGGGACGGAGGGACGGACGGACGGATGGGCAGACAGAGGGAGAGGTGAACAAAGAAAGGAAACAAGCAACACCACATGTCTTTTGTCAGCAAACAGCTATTGGCAACTGTACGAATGGAACCAAATGGACCCTTGCGGGTCTGTAACTCTGAGAGTGTACATATGGAAGCAAATGGACTCTCAGAGTTACGGGGGACTGACTGGGGTCTCGTCTCACGCATGCCAAACTGGGGTACATGAAATGAAAGACGTTTGCGCATCACTGAACTAGCGACCACACTCCCCATTATTAAAAGGGACACGTCACCCTTTTTGCAAAAATATATATGTTAATGACGTTTTGAAGATTTAGAACACTTTCCTGGCGTGTGTAGTATGTGGTTTTAGATATTTTAGATTTTAGCAGTTTCTATGATGTCACAGAAACTGGGCTCACTTCCTTCCTGGACTACGTCATTAGTTTTAGCAAAAAGGGTGAAGTATCCCTTTAAGCACGTTGGACCACGGACCAATAGACGCGTGTCTCGGAGCATGAACGCATACATGAATACAAGAATAAATTAATATATAAATAAATGAATAGTGTCGAAGTGTCTTTGAGCAAGAAATATGTATTAATTTGGACATAAACAAGTGATCTCTGGCAAATACATGGATATTGTATTTGAACATATGGATAAACCCGTACCACCACCCGTACCATTCAGCGACAGACCAAGTGTAGCAATATGGAATGGAAACTTAATTAAACCCCTCTTTTTCTTGTTTCTTCCTAAAGTGTTAGTTCATAGTATAGGAAATACCATTATAGTGGTTGCAAATGTATTCATTGATTCCCTGAGTCCTGTGGTGGGATTTCTGGTCTGGTTTTGGTGAATATTAAGTAGTTCCTGTCATTTTGTGGTCACTGGGGCTGGGGGCCACACATTAATACATTAATCCACAAAACTAGCGTAATTTCATTTGTATTGTTGACCTATTTCTACCGTATAGCGCGGCAATCAATTCACCCTTTGTCAGACTTCTGATTGGTCCCTGACTGACTAACCAGCAGGCTCTTTCTGACTTGTTCCACCCTGGTTCCGCGTTGTTCATGTTGAATTTGCTATAACATCATTTTTGGAAAAAACGAAAAATGATCACGCCTGTGATGTTCCTTTTTACCGACAACAAGTTAAAAATAAGAATTGAACACAAAGAATATCAATACGAAGCACTTGAAAAACACGTTATTTCAATGGTAGTGGATGGAGAGAAAGGATTTTTGTCCAACCATGAAACAGCAACCAATGGGTGCGAAGAGGGGCACAACCATGGGTGGGACTTGACAAAGGGTGAATTAATCTGACCTGAGACCAGATTCTACAAAATTATATGTAATTGGCCGGCGACTCCCACCTGAAAATATGTTGTTCCAGGGACCCCCCCAGAAGCAAGGATTTGAGTAAAAACGTTTGCTGGGAAAGAACATATATTAAAAGATTTGCATAATTTTCCCGATTTTTCTAAAATAGCATATGAGCTTGTAGATCTGCAATTTTTTAACAGCTGGTTAAAGTGGTTAAAAGCTACAACGTGACACTGATGCGTCATCAGGTCTAGCTAAATGGGACAATACCTTTGCAGCCACTATTTTAATGGCAAGTATTTCCTACAGCTTTAAGTCCAAAAATCTGAACTAACCCTTTAAAACTGTTAATAGTATTTTATTTGCCGCACGTTAGCTATTTTTAAGCATCCATCGCTAGCCTCCGGTGGCTTCCATGGTTTGTTTATAGAAGTATATCGATATGTAAACATTAACATATCGTATCATGTAACTTTGTATCGTATTGCAATGCAAATAATTGATTTGTATCAATACTAAGTACTTGTCCGTTATATTTAACCGTCTTCCTGCCATTGCCGAAGCCCTTCGGCAATTGAAGCATTAATTTGATATTAACGCTTGCTGCCATTGCCGAAGCCCTTCGGCAATTGCGCTTTTATAGTGCATATGATTGATCATGCCATAATGCTACTCACGTTAGCCGGTTAGCTAGCAGTCTTGTTAGCACTGCACTGGATCGTTCATATTAATTCACCGTCGCCATAAGAATCCATTCTATCCGTTTCTTTCAATCGCCTGTATCTCCTATTCCTTGTCCCAGATGGCATTTTTGGTCAAAACAGCGTTTCTTTGACGGCACGAGCCGACGTTGTGGAGTGCTAAAATGTACCGGCATGATTCGATCATGTAAACAAAGGTTGTCTTGGCAACGTAAAGCTGGCAGGGATAAGCTCACTTCCGGTTGAGGCAAAATGTGGCTTTTCAAAATAAGAGCTCAAATTAAAAAAATGCTGGCATGAATTAGGTCCTAATTTCTCAATAAATGGCAGCAGTAAAAGGGTTAATTCTGTTTTAAATGCCATTGAAGAAACCCGAGATTTCTCAGGGCGAACTTTTTTAACTAAAATCTTTGCTTCTGCAGGGGGTCTGGAACAACATATTTTCAGATGGGGGTCAGTGGCCAATTACATATAATGTCTGGGGGTCCTTGACATGAAATATTTTGAGTACCACTGACATAGAAACATAGGTTTTTACTTTAGGACATTTTGTAGAATAGTCTCAATCCTAAATGGGTTAAGGGTACGGAGATAAGAGGTTTTCTGCCCGACAGCGATGCAATGCCGGTGAGGCGTCGGTTGTCAATCAGTGGCCGGATGGGTTACCTTACCGTGTGTGTGTGTCTGTGTGTGTGTGTGTGTGTCGGCTCTGCTTACAGACTGCGTTGTTGTGAGTAGATTGGATTTATCATGTGCGTGTGTGCGCGTGTGTGTTGTGAGTGGATTGGATTTATCATGCTGCCAGTAGGCTACAGGTGCAAGCAGAGGCCAGGTGTATATTTGCATACAGAGGAGGAGCCAGCAGAGACCAGGTGAATATTATTTGCATACAGGAGGAGCCAGCAGAGGCCAGGTGTATATTATTTGCATACAGAGGAGGAGCCAGCAGAGGCCAGGTGTATATTATATGCATACAGAGGAGGAGCCAGCAGAGGCCAGGTGTATATTATTTGCATAAACAGGAGGAGCCAGCAGAGGCAGGTGAAATTTATTTGCATAAAGAGGAGGCGCCAGCAGAGGCCAGGTGTATATTATTTGCATAAACAGGAGGAGCCAGCAGAGGCAGGTGAAAATGATTTGCATAAAGAGGAGGCGCCAGCAGAGGCCAGGTGTATATTATATGCATACAGAGGAGGAGCCAGCAGAGGCCAGGTGTATATTATTCTCATAAAGAGGAGGAGCCAGCAGAGGCAGGTGTATATTATTTGCATAAACAGGAGGAGCCAGCAAAGGCCAGGTGTATATTATTTGCATAAACAGGAGGAGCCAGCAGAGGCAGGTGTATATTATTTGCATGAACAGGAGGAGCCAGCAGAGGCCAGGTGTATATTATTTGCATAAAGAGGAGGAGCCAGCAGAGGCCAGGTGTATATTATTTGCATAAACAGGAGGAGCCAGCAGAGGCCAGGTGTATATTATTTGCATAAACAGGAGGAGCCAGCAGAGGCCAGGTGTATATTATTTGCATAAACAGGAGGAGCCAGCAGAGGCCAGGTGTATATTATTTCCATAAAGGTGGAGGAGTAGGCAGAGGCCAGGTGTATTTGCATAGCGTAGGAAGAAGAGCCGGGCGGATGGGTGTGTTCTTGTTTTGTTAAGACATGTCACGAGACAATGGACCTACTGTACTGTACTGTACCGTACCATCTGTCTGAATGGATGTCTGTCTACCTGAGACAGACATGTCTACAAGCTGCTCGTGTTTTTTTTTACTTTTCGTGGGCAATTTTATTTTCTTAGCTGAACCCGTCTAGACTGATTTTGTAGCTAGTCTAGCCTGTGGTCTAGTAGCTCTGACTGCTTGTATTGAAGGATAAATAAATTGCCATGACGTTGTGCATTGAGTTACAGTAACATAGAAAAGTGCATCTAATCGATTCGTTATCTGGTGAACCCACACCTCTATAGCAAGCAGTGAAAACACCTCGACACAGAGAGAGGGCAATGCGGTTCTGCAGGTAAACACCCCCCTGTATTAACCCATTCAGGACGGGAACCCCTTTTGGTGTTTTAAGCTGTATGTTATACTTTAGCCATTGAAAAATAGCAGATCTACAAGCTCATAGCACGGCACTCGCCATGAGCCAAATACAGATAATTCTGGGGGTCCTTGACATGAAAAAGGTTGAGCACCACTGACATAGAAACATAGGTTTTTCAGAAAACTTTTAGGATTTAGGAGACATTATAAATGGGTTAATAGGGTATTATACTTCATTACACAATGGTGGCCTACAAAAAAGACGGGACCAAGCAATAAGCCCTTTTAAAGGTATTATGACATTATTTATAACATAATTTTAACAACATTAAAAGTCTTGGCCATGGTCCTTCAAACGTGTCTAAAAGGTTTGAACACTCAACTCCACTCCAGTATTTCTTGCCAGGAGTTTTTGTGTATGTGTAATCTGCATCCTGAGAAGCCATGGAAAAACACATTCTTTTAGCCTGTAGATGTCGGTAATTCCCCCTTTCCTGTCAACCCAAGATGCGCTTCTTTGACAACGTGGTAGGAACGTCACCGTCAAAAATAAAAGAGTCATCTAGGCCAGTTGGTATCCAGTGTAAGAACTTATGTTGATTGACACAGCCAACAACAGAGCAGATTGATTTTTCTCTAGAAGCCATTATTAGTAAGTATTACAAAGAAACAAAGTCGCGGTCACAATGAGGAAGCGGAGAGGAGAGGGGCGGAGAAGAGAGGGTAGGCAGGGAGCAGAGGGGAGGGGGCGGAGGTTTAGCAGGGATCTACGTATATGCCTGCCGTCCAACCAGATGAGACATTTTTGCATAATTATTCACAAAAGTCCAGACAGCAGAGAATACACTGAATGTTCAAACTTCGTTTTTTTTTTGTGAAATTGAAGTCAAGAAAAGCCAAAAAAGCCAAAAGATCTACAAAAATGTGTTTTAAATTTCACAATCCCTTTAAGCTGCTCAACAGTGCCACTTCAGGTCACCCCGCGGTATCGCAGCTACTTTTTCCAAACTGCGGTGAAAAGTCGACTCTGTCCGGTCGAATTAAAATAACAAGGATTGGTCAGCGGACGTCTCAGTGACTGTGATTTATAAATGGCTTCAAGATGGTCTAGTCTAGTAGCAATGTAGTGGCGATATTTTCATTATTGGCTGGCCTCTAGGCCAAAGGGATATTTCTGGCAGAAGCCCTTGATGGCTGATTTCACCCTACTGCTGGGACACTAAGGTCCACGGCCAATGGGACACTAAGGTCCACTGCCAATGGGACACTAAGCGCGCTCTCCTCTCCCCCACAATATGCAAGAGAACGGAATGCAAGCTGATATAATGACTTAAGTCTTTTCTGGTTCATAATAATTCATTAGTTTAAATCATACCGACCCAGCCCTCCTAGTACTGTACATCCGTTAAAATAAGTTCCAGATTGTAGCTCCTATAAAATGGGCCTACACTGGACCCCCACAGGGAACCGGGGACCCCCGGGGACCTCCGTGCAGAGGTGACTTTGAAAGGCAGTGTGCTTCTGCTTGGCTGGCATTACTGTAGGTCTCTCTCTCTCTCTCTCTCTCTCTCTGATGGAAGAAATACAGCTACTCACATGTGTTTTATTAATATCTTTACGTAAGAGTAGCAACACCACTAAAAGGCCTGTATTCATTGTTTGACCCACGTAAAAGTAACAAAAGTATTGTCATCAAAATATAATAGGCCTTCCTAAAGTACGAAATAAAAGTACTAAAATTAGTCAATACTTAGCAGATGTGCAAGGTCAAAATAAAAATATACAAAATATACAATAGGGGTTACTTAGTTAATGTGTGTTTTTGTAGTAATTAATCTAAACATCTAAAGTCATGACTAAAAGCTGTCAAATGATTGTAGTGGAATAAAAAAGTATGACATTTGCCTCTGAGATGTAGTGGAGATTAGAATGCACATATACCTCAAGTAAAGTCAAAGTACCTCAAAGTTGTACTTTATAGCCTATACTGCACTTGAGTGAATGTACTTGGTACTGTAACAACCGGTGTGCCTATAGTAACTAACCACGCTATGAGACTGCGTGGTTTCTCCTCCCAGTAGGCATAAATAGAAATGTAGGTCAAGTCGTTGGAGCTCACGAGAGCAACCTAGCATAGCGACGACTTAAAGGGCCACTTCACCCCTTTTGCAACCAGATCTTATTTTAATGATGTTTGAGACAAGAAACACTTTCCTGGGGTTTTTGTGTGTAATAAGATGTTTTTAGATATTTTAGTATTTTAAAGTGCCTACAGTGATGTCACGGACACTGGCCTCACATCCTTCCTGGACTACATGTTGTCTCAATAAGGCAGCCCTCTCCCTCTCCACAAGGTGGGGTGAGTGCAGCAAAGCATTTTGGTCATCGTAGTAATCCAGCAGTGAGACCAGTGTCCAGGAAATTGTTTCTTGTCTGCCAAACATCATTAAAAAAAGATCTGGCTTCAAAAGGGGTGAAGTGACCCTTTAAGCACTCAGAGGCCACTGTCTGTCTACAGCCCGAATATTATTGGCCTAATGGAGTCAAAGTAGTTCTCAACCTGTGGGTCGGGACCCCCCCTGCAGGGAATTATTTTGGGGTAATTCTGATTCTAGTTTGGCGGTTCCTGCCTGATGACTACAAACCAGCGACTACAACATGACGTAAGTCAGTGGTTCCCAAAGAGACCCTCCAGGGGTCCTTGAGGGAGTTCCAGGGGGTCCCCAGCTAAATAATAGTTAGGAACCAAATGGATCCTTATGGGTCTGTAACCCCGAGCTATACTTAAAGTACAGAGTTAAATCAACATCGATTTTACAATATATATTGGGGGTCCCAGAGATAGAAATGCCATTAAATGCTGGTCCGTAGACTAATGCCTGCGTACATGTCTATTTGCCGGTCCTTGAAATTAAACGGGTTGAGAATCACTGCTAGAGCTGTAAACATCTTCTCTTATGGGGGTCCCTAGCATATCTTTTCAAATGGGAGTCCGCGGGCTAATTAGTGTAAATTCTGGGGTCCTTGACATGAACAAGTTTGGGAACCACGGACGTAAGTTATCCTCCACTTCCGACTGGATCTCCATGTTTCCTAGCCTCCCAGGCTAGGAAACATGCAATCCACAAGGGAAGGTAAACGCATGTTTCCCATAGGAAGGAGACGACATTTCTCCCTTTGTACATATAGGGCTTTATTTTGCGTGTCTTAAGTACCAGGTCTTATTCCCTAACTTGAGTAAACTAAAGACCTGGAGGCGTGATCAATGCTCTTTGGCCACTCAGAATAGCCAAATGGCATTGATCACTTTAGTTTACTCAAGTTAGGGAATAAGACCTGGTACTTAAGACACGCAAAATACAGCCCATAATGTTTTGCATTTGTCGACGATCTGTAAATTATTAGTGTTATTTTTATGAAATGAACTAAATATAATAGGACCACAATGGAAACAAGTCCCCAGGACTTATTTTGTGTTATCCTTTTAGCCTTAATGTGTGACTGTACCTCTGGCTCTGTGTTGTTTACATTTATGACTCAGAAAACAGTGTGTTGTCCTTTAAGCCCTAACCACACCAAAGGGTGGCCATGCAATTTGGGTCCAAACGGCTGCGAGGGGTTGCATGGCAACCCATTTATGGGTGTAGTTTGGGCCTTAAGCCGACCTGACGTACCGTACCTCTGTGTTGTTTGCATTTATGACTAAAGAAGTATTCAATCAATCAATCAAAAATCACTATTATTATATTATTATGACTTAATATACGCTACTAAGACTCTTAATCCAGAGTGATTTACAGTAAGCAAGAACAACACATGGTAATACATTAAATGCATAGAAATGGTATATATGTCAATATCCAATTATAATATCCGTTACACACACACACACACACACACACACACACACACAAACACAGTCTACCTGTGGGGCTCAGAGAATTGAGTTTCCAATGCTTTATACTCTTCCAGGGGATGCAATATTCCGCAATTTATGCGACACACACACACTTCTGTATATAATTTCTGTGGCATTATGTAATTTATGGCCCATAATATATCAAGGCTACACAACCGAACCACAGACAAGAGTAGCACATTGTGCTATAGGCCACACACAGAAAAGGCACAACAAAAGGCCCGTTATGTCTCGTTTTATCAACATTTATTTTGGACACAGTCCCAGTCAGTCAGACAGACAGACAGACATGACAGTCAAAACGCTCACTCACACTGATAATAAAGCTATCGATCATGTCACAGAGACAATTACTTAAGCAGGCAAAGAGCTTGATCGATACATTCGATCGGGCTCTTCTAGCCTATTATAGGTAGAGACTGAGAGGGGATCAGGCCGGGTTGGAGAGGGAGGGAGGGAGAGCCTGCTCTGCCAGGAACTGTTATTTACCACATACGCTGCGCAGTGCGAGTTCTAAACTGTAGCGAATAATATTTAATGTCCACATGCAGTGCTCGCCGAAACAAAGAGCGGTTTTATGATTTTTAAGGCCTGTTCTCCGCGGTGGGGAGACTCTCAGAACCCAACCTTTGTGCAAAATCCACTTTTTGGAGGGTCAGAATAAACAACGTGTTTATTTACATACTCAACTGCGCCCCCTACAGATCTGGTTCAATGGCATGTTCCCTATGGTACCATACCTGTAGGGGACGTTGTTGCGTAGAATCAATCAGTTTTAAACATGTTTTAACCCCAAAAATATGTATTATTTTACACAAAAGGTGAGGTTCTGAGAGGCCCTGCCCCGCCCACCGCGGAGCAAAGGCTATAATCTGCATGAAAAACGCCTTTGTTTTCGGTGAGTGTTAGAATTATACTTTATATTGAATATGTTCACTACACTTAGACAACATGGCACTTTTATTTACAGTCTTTGTATGGGGAAATACACGGTTTAGGACCAGAGCTATAATAATAATAATAGGCTAATAATAATATTAATATTAATAATTAATGATGATGATAATAATATTAACTCGTAATACCTCGCAGTCGTACAGGTGTGTGAGCTGCCCTATGATCCACTCCTCCAGGTTGAGTCTTTTGCGGAGCTCCTTGCGGTCATATTTAACGGTCACGCGGCCCTGCTTGCGGACCACCGGCTCCGGCTCCTCCGGCCCGCTACCACCGGCCGGAGTCTGGAAGTACACCCGGGGCGGAGGGCTCGTCTCCGGCGTAGTGCCCTGGCCCGGGCCGCCCGGTGAGGCCGCCACCACCGCAGGGGCCGGGCTGGTGCTCACTGCAGCCATATGGGTTGGGTTTTGGGTTGGATTGGATCCCCCGCTGGTTTCAGCTAATACAAATAATATTAAAAAATAATAATAACCGTTAAAAAATAACCGTTGTTGTGGTTCCGGACTGTAGGATTGGTACCGGGTTAGGTACGAAGCTGTGCGCGCGCGCGTGCGTGATGTTGCTGCACACAAGAAAGCAGAACAAATGAAATTTATTTGGGAATAAAATCCAAAGTAAACCGGTTGGTTTGTTCAGAAGAACAACAACATGGTCCTCTGTCTGTCCTGATTGAAGATGATTAGAAAAATACAGATCCTCTGTGATACAAAAAGGTTTTATTTTGTTCTATATTATTATTTACACGCAAACTGTGCTTCTTTAGAAATAAATATACAAAAAAACTCCCGTTGTTTCGGATCGGAGTACAAAGAAAGAGACAAAAAAATCACGCGTCCGGTCGGTGGTAGCTTCACGCGTTCTTCTCTCTCTCTCTCTCTCTCTCTCTCTCTCTCTCTCTCTCTCTCTCTCTCTCTCTCTCTCTCTCTCTCTCCCCTCTCTCTCTCTCTCCCCCCTCTCTCTCTCTCCCTCAGTCCTCGTGTACGCCGGCGTCTGCGTGCGTGTTCTTCGGACGTCGTAGCGGCAGCTCACCAAACAAAACGTTGATTTTTGCTTCCACGTTTTGAAAATACTCGGGTTGACTCTGCTCTCTCTCTCTCTCGCTCTCTCTCTCTCTCTCTCTCTCTTTCAATTGAAAGGAGCTTTATTGGCATGAGAAAACATACGTTTACAATCTTTGCCAATTAAAGCAAAAGTGGAACAAAACAATCAAGATAAATATACAAAGTCAAATACATGTTGAATATAAATAGGAATAAAATGAAGGTATAAAACAGAGCTGTAACAGCGAACAAATGTAACAGAGATTTTTAAGGGCAAATCTCTCCCTGAAGGGCAGCAAAGTCTCTGTGGCGCAACCGGTTAGCGCGTTCGGCTGTTAACCGAAAGGTTGGTGGTTCGAGTCCACCCAGGGACGAATGTGTTTTTACATTTGTATGAACAACACTGGTAGACTACTTTGGGTTAAAAAATTATAATAATCAAAACATAATAGAGATAAACGTACAGTATACAAATGAATTTCAATGTTAAACAAGTTGTTTCATGAATGTATTATATAGACAATATTTTAGGCCAATAAAAAAGACTATAGGGCTATACCAAATTTCCCACTTTAAACAAAAGAAGCCTAGTGTCGGCTGCCGGACTAACTAACTAACTAACTAACTAAAAGCAAAGGCATAAAACACTGAAAGTGTTGAAAGCGATTTTTTGCTATGTTTTTCTTTGTTTTTTATTTCTCCTATGTTTTTTATTTCTTACTTTATATTTTATTTTACTATGTTTTATTTTGAGTTAGTGTTTGTAAACAATTGTAAGTATTGCCTTTGTTAAATGTAAAATGTTTGTCTGTGTCTAGCCTCGATACCCAGGCTTTCATTTCGTCTGCGCGAAAGATGAAAGCCTGGAAAAAGCCGTGGGCTGAACCAGTCTAAAAGTGGGAGTCAACCCTTCCGGGTGGGCGTCGCTCTAAATGATGTGACGTACGCTGCACTAGGGGGAGAGGAGGGGCCGGGGGTGACGGACAGATCGATGAGATCCAATCAGGGTGCGCGCATTTCTGAGGCGCGACCCGCCCCTCTAGACGAGAAATGTCTCTGTTTGGGTCAGGCTAGTCTGTGTCGGACCCCAGGAAGACTAGCTTTTGTCAAGGCAAAAGCTAATGGGGATCCTTATAAACAATAAACAATAAACAATAAACAATAAACAATAAACAATAAACATAAAACATAAAACATTAAAATAATTTTAATAATAGCAGTGAATATAATTATAAAGGAAGGAAACATATATAGCGAACACATGCACGCGCATGTGCGTGCGCAACGTGCGCAAACACGCACTGTAAAACATGCAGACGTCGAGGGTTTCTACTTTCTAATGCTTAATCTTTTCCAAAAAAGTAAACTTGTGAGAGTAGGGGGATGGCGCCCCCCCCCCCCCCCCCCCCCCCATTCTATTTGGATTCCTTTTCCTATATTAACATTTTTGTTGTGCTGATTGATTTGTGATCTCTCGATTAGACATGTCAGAGCAGCAGCATTATTGGTTTAGGAATGGAACAAAAAGGGCAGGTAGCCTATACGCTCCTATATTTTAACATCAGTTATTATGGTGGTACTTGGAGAGCCAAATATTTTCTGAGGTGGTACCTCAGTATAGAGTATATACTCTAAGAGTGGTACTTCAGTATAAAAAGGTTGGAAATGGGAACCAATGTTCTGGGTGAATACTTGAGAAGAGGGGGTTCCAAACTTCAGACCAGACAGCAAAGAAAGCAGAGGAACTGTGGTCTCTGTCGCCCTCTAGTGACCATCACACAGCTCTGCCAGTACCAACAAGGACAAGGGGAATTTTGATGATGGAGAGGGTATAACTTTAACTTTATGAACTTAAATAAAAATAATAATAATAATGGACATAAAAATACAATGCAATTGGATGGAATACTATTCCAATGCCCATATATGGGCTTAATTAATATTGATGACATCAGGGATCTCCATCCCTGATGATGTCACTTGAGGTCACGAGGCATGACATGCATATATGGTCATGCTTGGGGTGACGCTCTGGGCAGGTCTGTGGTCAGAAACCTGCCCACCAGTGACATAATCGATGGGGAATCAAAGCTAATAGGAACGGCAGGCTTTCTATTACTGAAAAGTTGCAATGCACTAATGGAAGCCATCTGTTTTTAAAAAAACTGAACTGCTCCTATGAGACACAGGCCAAGTAGATTTTTTATTTTATTTTATTTCATCATGAACAATAGTGAGGAGTTGAGGACCAATTATGAAGATAAGTTGAAAAGTGGTGAAGTGGTCCTTTAACAGAATATCAATTGAATAAATCAGTATCAATACATCAGATAGTAACGTATTAAGATTCAATGTATCCCCTTGAGAATTGCGACATTAGCTAAATGGTGAAAATGTCAGCTCTTGCACAGGAAATCAGGTTCAAATCCACTGAGGAAAGTTACAGCCTCTGAAAATAGTTATCAAGGTGAACGCAGACACAGCTGTGGATTCATTCAAATTGTTTAATGATCTTAAGACAAAACATCCAAACATAGATATACATTTAAAAAGGTGTTATAGTGTTAGTATTATTACATACTTAAGAGTGTATTGGCGATGACATAGTATGACGTCACATGACATAGGCCTACATGCCATGCTTGAATGCTTGGTGCTGATTGGTCAATCACTGAAGTCAGCGTTCTAATAATGACCGCTGAAATCAATAAAGCTGTTGCCAGACCTACCATTTAGCTCCAGCCGCGTGGGTGGCCCCCTCAAGAAGGGGAAGTGTACCAGACTTTGGATCATCATTGTTAGGGAATGTGCCCATGTAATCACATGTGTCTGCTCACTCATACATATACTGTAAAGTACTATCCTGGATGGTTGATGTGTGTGTGTGTGTGTGTGTGTGTGTGTGTGTGTGTGTGTGTGTGTGTGTGTGTGTGTGTGTGTGTGTGTGTGTGTGTGTGTGTGTGTGTGTGTGTGTGTGTGTGTGTGTGTGTGTGTGTGTGTGTCTCCACTTCCCCTTGAAATCACATTGTATCACAATATATTCAACAGGGACAACACATGTCTCAGTCAGGTAATAAACAAAATCACACACCAACCTTAATGCATGTTCGGACTAACGGGACTTCGGATCTATGGGCAGTTCCCATCACACTAAACTATCAAACTCACAGCAAAATAAATATAATTAATTTAAACTAAAACATGCAGCACAAGATCACATAACCAAAACACACAAACACAGCTACATTTACACACACACACACACACACACACACACACACACACATGCACACACACACACTTGTACTTAATTTCTCGTAAATCTTTTCATCATGAACCACACATGCGTAGGTTGTAGGTCTACTGACGGAAGTTAGAAGTGACCACAGTTTTCCTGTAAGGTAAAGTAAGGTACATTTTATTTATAAAGCGCCTTTCAAAACAAATGTCACAAGGTGCTATACAATAAATGAAATGAAATAAAACAAGAGCATCACATAGATCAACAATTAAACGACAACACAACACAACACAATGCAATACAGTAGAGTAGTAATAAAATATATAAACGCGCAGTAGCCTACATACTATTACTGTCCATCATTTAGAACACACACCAAACAAGTTAACACATTGAATTAAAAAGAATTAATAAAAAAGGGAAGATTGTTTGAGACTAATACGTTTGTTTTGGGTCATATATGAACGATTATATTACTGTATGTTGTGTATTACTGTATTGTGTGCCTAATGTATTGTTCTCCAATCTCCGTTACAGGCTATGGTGCTGGGGCTCCCCTTGGGAACCGGTGACGGCTGCCCAGTGGTTGTGGTAATCCGCTGACTTTTTTGTTGTGTTTGCTGGTACAATTCTACCACATGATGCATTGCAAACACATGCAGGCATCATGTAGTATTAGCTGTACCCACACATCAGCTAACTGATACATTTCGAAGATGGTTTCAGCACAGAGTTTGTAGAAGCCAATTCACTGTGTTTTTTGATTATTATTTCTGTTATTATTTAGCCTAGAATATTCGGTAGATGATTGGCTAATTGATTTATTGTTTTGGGCACAGACGGGCACGCCTCCCAGGCCAAGGGTTTAATTATGGACAGGTGTGGGGGGAGAAGGCATGCACCTAGTGGATACAAGGTTTTTACCAGTAAACACGGAAGACATTTGTATTTTGTACTATGCTGTCTATACACTTTATGTGAATTAAACGCAAAGCAAAAGAAAGTAACAAGTAGACAATGAAGTTCTTCCTGTACTGCGTACACCTAAACCCATAGAATGGGTGCATCAGTGGGTTTGTTATGGACAAGGGTGAAAGCTGACAAACTAGCACTTACAACAGTAAAAACCTATCCATTCGAAGAGGACTCTAACCAGGAACTGGGCATCGTGATGATTCACAAAGAAATTTAATTTGAAGAGGCCCTACGGATCGAGGATTGGAGTCTGGAAGGAGTGCAACGACAAAAGACAAACTCAAAATGTTAACAAGTGGACGCGCAGCACGCAGCACAAACTAAGCCTCATCAATATCAAGCCCATGGTATGTAACAAAACACCGAAAAGGCTGTACAGGAAAACAGCAAATAACTACTGGAGTTATTTTATTTTTCGTGTGTCACTCACTGCTACCTTTTATTGGTGACACGTTGCTGACAATTGCTGCACTGCTGTGCATTGTTTTATTATTGATGTTTTGTCACCGTCGGACTTTTATTGGTGACAAGTTTTCTGCATTGCCGTCCGTTATTATTATTGATGTTTTGTCACTGCCGGACTTTTATTAGTGACACAAACGCCTGTTTTGCACTGCCTTTATTTATTTGGGCATTTGCTTTGCGATCTTTGCACCTGGACCGGACCCTGTGAACTGTCAACAGCGCGGCTGCGCTTCCTTTGAAGTTTACATTTGCACCGCACTTTATTGTGTGACAAAAGGGGAATTTGCAATATGTCCGATGTCATGGAGCCTGTGAGCAGCAATGGTGTGCAACTACTGGCAAAAAGGACCCCAAAGTTAACAGAAAAAGGCATGGCTTTACAAAAGGAAAACTGTCTGAAAACATTAAAAACAAAAAGCAACCACACCGGCCAGTACATTGAAAGAGTCAAAGTGCTTATGCAATCCAATGAGAATGTCACAAAAATGCAATCTGAGCTGAACACATTGAAAACATGTTTTGATGAAATGAGTAATACATATGATGCATTTTTGACGTTGCCTCTGACCGAGGAGGAGGTTAATGAGCAAAAGGAATGGTTTGAACGAAAAAAGAGAAAGTACTGTGAATTTGAGGAGGATGTGAAAAGGTGGCTTCATGAGGCTGGTCAATCACAAACCATTGCTGCTAGTGCCTGTGAAATTGGGACAGAAATTGATGATGACATAAGACCAGACGACAGTGTTTCCAATGTCCCAAGCAGGGCTAAGTCCCGCTCCAAGTCCCAAACCTCACGCACTTCTTCAACAGCATCATCTGCACTTCTCAAAGCTCAAGCTGAAAAGGCAGCCCTTCTGGAGCATGCTGCTGCCTTAAAGAAACAACATAATCTGCAGGCAGAGGAGGACATGTTAAGGAGACAGGAGGAGGATCTGAGGAGAAAAAGTGACAACTTGAGGAGACAAAGGGAACAATTAACACTCGATACAGAGTTGGCAGCATTTAATGCAAAAATCAATGTTTTAGAGGAAAATGGATCAAGGAGTGGCTCAAGAGCATCCAATGGAATGCACTCTTATTATGACAATAATGTTCAAATCACGAAACAGCTCAATCCTAATGCAACAGTTTATAATCCTGCAAAGGTGAATTACAACATGACTCTAATAACTGACTCTGTAGCTACCCCACAGGTTGTCCGGCCCAAAGAAAGACCCAACATGCAAATTACAAATTCACAAACTGTTTATTCCCAGGCTCAAGAATCAATTCCAACCAATGACACTGAAAGGTTGCCCAGGGTTTCTACCCTGGTGCCAGGTTCTCAAGCCACAGTGCTGTATGACCACAGTCAGAATGACATGGTCAATATAATGCAAAAACAGAATGAAATAACCTCTTTATTAGTTCAACAGAATCTTGCATCTGCTCTTCCAGTTAGAACTATTCCTGTGTTTGATGGTGATCCTCTGCAATATTATGCCTTTATGCGAGCTTTTGAAAATGGTGTTGAAATGAAAACTAACAATTTTGGTGACTGCTTGCACTTCCTCGAACAATACACCAGGGGTCAGCCAAAGGAGATAGTGCATAGCTGTCAGCATCTCCCTCCTCAACAGGGATATCTAAGAGCAAAACATCTTTTGAAAGAGAACTTTGGAAATGAACAAAAAATCACTTCTGCATATATGGAAATGGCTTTCAGTTGGGCACCCATTAAAATTGACGATGTCAAGGCACTACAAGCTTTTTCTCTCTTTTTACGTGGATGTTGCAATGCAACAGAACAAATCATGCATATGAGAGAATTGGACATACCATGCAACATGAGGAGCATTGTTCTAAAGTTGCCATATAAGTTGCGGGAAAAATGGAGAAGCACTGCCTATGACCTGCAAGAGCGAAGGGGTCATAGGGCCATGTTTAATGATCTGGTCCAGTTCATTGAAAAGCAGGTCAGAATAGCCACAGATCCATTGTTTGGCAACATACAGGACACCCCACTCGCTTCCTCAAGTAGAAGTGCATTCCCCCCCGCCCCCAGTCAGGGTTTGAAGAGCCACAGAGAAAGCAGTTTTGCCACTAATGTTGCTGTGGTGGAGGAAAAGGTACACTCTCCCCCACCCCAAGGCTGTTTGTATTGCAAAATGAGCAATCACTCATTGGAAAAGTGCTACCAGTTCAAAAGAAAATTACACAAGGAAAAGATCGACTTCATTAAGGAGAAGGGGATATGTTTCGGCTGCCTAAAAAGGGAGGGCCACATTAGCAAAACATGTGTCAATAGACTGACTTGCAATGTGTGCAGCCAACAACACCCAGAAATTCTCCACATTGAAAAAGAGGACAAAAGAGAATTCCCTGAACAAGCTGAGCCATTTAAGGAGGCTGAACCAGCAGTTAGCGATGCAACTACTGCACCAACATTATGTGGTCATATTGGGGCCGGAAACGATGATTGCACATTTTCAATTGTGCCAGTCCAGATAAAATCCAAAAAAGGTGACACAATCATACAAACCTATGCCTTCTTGGATCCTGGCAGCTCAGGAACATTCTGCACAGAAAGCCTTGCACAAAAATTGAATGTCAGAAAACGAAGGACCAACATTATGCTGCAAACTATGGGGCAGTCAAAGACTATTTCTACATATGCAGTGTATGGATTGGAAGTGTCTGCACTGGACAAAGAGGATTTTGTTGATTTGCCTGAGGTTTACACCCACAGCAGCATGCCGGTGAGTGAGAGCAACATTCCCAGGCAGGAGGATGTTGATCAATGGCCACATTTGAGTGCCATCAAACTACACCAAATCGACTCTGACATAGATCTGCTCATTGGAATCAACGCTCCCAAGGTCATAGAACCATGGGAAGTCATTAACAGCCAGGAAGACGGTCCCTATGCAGTAAGGACCAAAGTGGGATGGGTTCTTAATGGTTTAACCCGCAGACCCTCTGTGTGTGGTCGTTATTCCTCTGACTTGGCTTTCAGGAATGAAACTCCCATCTTGCCAAACAACTGCTGCATAGGAGAGCAGCATCTTGGTAGCCTGAAAAGAAAGTTTGGAAAAGAGAGGATGCAGGAAAGGAAGGATGCCACGGCAAAAGGGCTGTGTAGAGTGGTGAGAGAACCATTTCATGGAAAAATACATCCTTCCCCATCACAAAAGGCCAGTGGTGGAAAAATAAATGGAACCACACAAACATCTGACCATGTACCATTGTACCAAGGTGGCAGGAAAGAACGGACTCTAGAGAAACGAAGGTGGCAGAGCTCCAGAAAGAAAATTATCAAAAGGCAGAAGATACCTGAGGAGCTTAAACAGGACTCTGATTCATCAACATCTCACTCCAGAAAGATGAACACTGTAAACCGAAAGCCCTACCTACCTTCTCTGTTTGCTACTGGAGGCAACAGACCGAAGAAGAAGACTGATAACTGACTTTTCTTTCTCTACTCTTTCCCTTATTTCTTTCTTTTGCAGTGTCATCAGAAGAATCAGTCAAGATTAATTACATGACACATACCACATACCATGTTTAGTTTGTGAATGACACATACCACATACCATGTTTAGTTTGTGAATGGCTTCTTTAGCAGTAATTGTTTATATAATGCACAATTAGGGGCCAGTGTGTAGAAGCCAATTCACTGTGTTTTTTGATTATTATTTCTGTTATTATTTAGCCTAGAATATTCGGTAGATGATTGGCTAATTGATTTATTGTTTTGGGCACAGACGGGCACGCCTCCCAGGCCAAGGGTTTAATTATGGACAGGTGTGGGGGGAGAAGGCATGCACCTAGTGGATACAAGGTTTTTACCAGTAAACACGGAAGACATTTGTATTTTGTACTATGCTGTCTATACACTTTATGTGAATTAAACGCAAAGCAAAAGAAAGTAACAAGTAGACAATGAAGTTCTTCCTGTACTGCGTACACCTAAACCCATAGAATGGGTGCATCAGTGGGTTTGTTATGGACAAGGGTGAAAGCTGACAAACTAGCACTTACAGAGTTCTTTCACATATCCAGTATTTAGGTGTAGAACACCAGCCATCGTTCCATCCTCTGTCCATCCTCTGCAGCTGGTGAAAGTGCCCCGAAACGTGAAGGAAACTCGCCAGAATGAGCTCACGTTGTGAGCTTGTAGATCAGCCTGCGGACTCTGAGAACATTCAGAAACTTGCAGCTGCAGCTGCTAAAAGTGCTCCGAAACGTGACGAAACGTGACGAACACATTCTTGTTACCGTCAGGAGACCAGGAAGGGGTAGACCCATCATAAAATTCAATACAGTGTTGTTGTTCCTCAGTGTCATTGCGCAGGTAGTTATTAGGCTCACCAGGGACCCAGTACCTGAAGAAGTAGTAGCATTTAGTTCATTACAATATTTCTACAAGGACAGTTTTTCACTCTGAATCACTTGTTCTTTTATCACCACATTTTATATTCAGTGGTAAATGGTGCATTTATATAGCGCCTTTATCCAAGGTGCTTACATAGAATGCACATTCACCCGATGGAGGGGGAAACCATGCAAGGCACCAACCAGCACATCAGGAGAAATTAGGGGTTCAGTGTCTTGCTCAAGGACACTTCGACACTAACTCTGGGGGAGCCCGCGTTCGAACTGGCAACCTTGCAGTTACCATCCGGCCACTCTACCCCTGAACCACCACCGCCGCAGCAGTGGTTTTCAAATGTTTTGTGACCAAGGCACACTCGTGTTCATAGCAAAATTAGCCGATCTACAAACTCACAACACGTTTTGCATCGCAATGTGTTAATAATGTTGTAGATTGGCTATTTGTGCCACCTCTGTCTGTGGAATAAAATAAAATAAATGAAATAACTAAGCACTATAGTGACTTGCAAATAATTGGGACACCACATTGAATTTATAGGCTTTAATTAATGATCGTTTCATCCTCTTTGAGGAAAGTCTGGTTTAGAACTTAAAACCGATTTGTACAAATCGTTGAATATCATTGATATTCAATCATTGAATACCATTTATTAGAATGAAGGTAAAATGAAGATGGTCAGTCTTACGTTGTTGTGTTCAGTGGTGTTCCATCCACCCACTGGAATGATCCTTCCACCTCTCTGTCAGTCAAACCCAGCCACACTCTCTTGTCGACGCGTTTAACGAAGTCCTGGACAGAAAAGCTGTTGGTTACTGATGTAGCCTACAAACTATACAATGGATGTGTGTCTGTGTCTCAACAACATGCAATGGAAAAGGATACAAAGCACAGACGTCTGTGCGAGCATGCATGAAGCCATATGGCATGCATGCAAACATGCGCACATACATGCATGTACGCACACACACACACACAAACACACTAGGGGAGACCGGGGTGAGTAGTGCCACTTTTTACTTAAAGTGACTTTGAGGCAAGGGGATTACAGTAATGCCTCCAACTAAAATATGTACATATAGTTTAGAATGTTGTGCATCCCTGAGAACAATCACTTTGAATCTTAAATAAACTGTTTAAGAAATATAGCTTCAGAAAGAAAAGTGGTTTCGTGGCACAACTCACCCCCGGTGTGGGGTAAGATGTGCCATTAGAGAGAATACGCTGGGGTAAATTGTGCCATTGATAATTGGGGCAGGAGGAGGGGAGGGGGGAGGGGAGGAGGGGAGGAGAGGGGAGGACTGGGCAGGAGGAGGGGAGAGGGTAGGGGAGGGGAGGACTGGGCAGGAGGAGGGGAGGGGAGGAGGGGAGGACTGGGCAGGAGGAGGGGAGGGGAGGAGGGGAGGACTGGGCAGGAGGAGGGGAGGGAAGGAGGGGAGGACTGGGCAGGAGGAGGGGAGGGGAGGACTGGGCAAGAGGAGGGGAAGGGAGGAGGGGAGGACTGGGCAGGAGGAGGGGAGTGGAGGGGAGAGGGGAGGGGAGGACTGGGCAGGAGGGGAGAGGGGAGGGGAGGGGAGGAGAGGGGAGGACTGGGCAGGAGGAGGGGAGGGGAGAGGGGAGGGGAGGACTGGGCAGGAGGAGGGGAGAAGGGGAGGACTGGGCATGAGGAGGGGAGGGGAGAGGAGGGGAGGACTGGGCAGGAGGAGGGGAGAGGGGAGGGGAGGAGAGGGGAGGACTGGGCAGGAGGAGGGGAGGGGAGAGGGGAGGGGAGGACTGGGCAGGAGGAGGGAAGGGGAGAGGGGAGGGGAGGACTGGGCAGGAGGAGGGGAGGGGAGAGGGGAGGGGAGGACTGGGCAGGAGGAGGGGAGGGGAGAGGGGAGGGGAGGGGAGGAGAGGGGAGGACTGGGCAGGAGGAGGGGAGGACTGGGCAGGAGGAGGGGAGGGGAGGACTGGGCAGGAGGAGGGGAGGGGAGAGGGGAGGGGAGGAGGAGGGGAGGAGAGGGGAGGACTGGGCAGGAGGAGGGGAGGGGAGAGGGGAGGGGAGGACTGGGCAGGAGGAGGGGAGGGGAGGAGGGGAGGACTGGGCAGGAGGAGGGGAGGGGAGGAGGGGAGGGGAGGACTGGTCAGGAGGCACCAGGCATCGCTGCCAAGTTTTTAGGAGAGCGAAGGGGTGGGCGAGAGAGAGGAATTGAAACCCTGTCAGTCTTCCTTTCGTATTTGCGAGGCATGATGGATTTTAGTCTAATGTCACATAGTTTTAGTGATCAAATGTAAGAATACAATGTACAATAACAATAAAATACAATAAAGTAGTATATAGTTAAACAAACAAACAAACAAAAACAAAAACATAGGTGTTGTGCCACTGGCACAACTCAACCCAGGCCCTTTGGCACAAATCACCCCAAGCCCACCTTTTTGAAAAAAAAGCATTCCCTAGCTTTTTTGAGCTAGCATCATGCTAACTGTATAGACTCATAGTGTAGCTTACTAGTGCACTAAAACATGTGTGAATTGTTTTCAAAGTTGTCTACAAGTGTTCATATAAAGAAATAAAAAAAACCTTTATCATAGAAATTTTACTTTAGAGGTCCAAAAACAGTTTTTTGAGTTTAAATGTGCTAACCTCTCAAGCCAGGTGCTTCCCTCTTCAGCAGGCTGAGTGAGATGGATGCCTCATCAAACTTAAGTGGTCACATGATCAATTTCTTCTATGGTTTTCTAGATAACAGGGGTGGCACTAATTGCCCCATGGCACTACTCACCCCGGTCTCCCCTACCTGTTTTTCTGCAGTCTTTATGGTAATCAGGTCTGATTGTCTGTCTCTACACCACTGTCTGCTCTCCGTCCAGTTTTTCTTCTCAGCAGAGATGTAATACCAAGTTCTGTCAATTGTCTGCCATCCAGGTGATTCTAAGAAGGACAGCCACTGTTATTTCATCTGATCAAATTAATGACAAAAGATGAACACATCATGATAATGGATAAAAACAGTGATGTCTTATTGACCACAGAGTTTTCTTATAGGCATATATACACAAATAACTGTTTCCTTTTTTCTGTTTCAAAGAAGGGGAGCACAAATGATGTATATCACTTAACCCATTTAGACCTGGTGTAACCTATACGTTGTTTCCTTTCATGCTGGGAGCCACCTCTGCATGTGTCTCAGAGTAAAGCAACATTTAAAAAAAGTTTTTTTTGGAATCGTCCTCAGGTCAAGTTACTATATGTTTGTTTCTTTATTTATTTATTTCTACTGCCAGTAGTCGTTATCTTCCTTTCTTTGATGTATCCGAGTCTAAGGCAATTTATTTCACCCACTGTTATTTGCACATTATGTGACATGTATCCACTGCATTTACCCATCCTACCCATTTGGAGCAGTGGGTGCTATTAATACAGGGCACAGGGGTTAAGTTAGGTGTATTGCTGATGGACACTTCGACACATGGACTGGTGCTCTGAATATGATGATATCAGCTCTGGTCCATAGCTCTAATACGCAGGGCAGAATCGTAGAAGCAGTAGAAGGCTATGGATCAGAGCTAATGATATGTGAATAAACCTTCTAAACGGTTTCTATATAGTGAAACATTCAACCTCCACAAGGTGGTGCTAGAGTACCCCCCATGATGAGAGATTAATGCTAAATTAAAATGTGTACAAACAGTAGGCCTACTTATGTTTACTTCTCTTTTCAGAGTTAAAAAAAATAATTCAACGTGAGAATAGCATTTATGTATAATCTGCAGTATGTGCACGACCTAAACACTGTCTTGAATGATTATACATTTAACATAGCCTGCTGTATGAGAGCATTAATGTGTTCATAATGCCTATACAGACATAAAGATGATGATGATGATGATGATACACAAAACATGTAGCTATAGTGCATAGTGCATTACATTAAAAATCACACTCGTCTTATCATCATCACATTCCGTGCTCAGCCAATCAAATCATCACATTCTGTGCTACAGACACACAAAGCTGTGCATAGGAGCAGCTAGCGCCCCTCAAAAAAGCTGATATTGAAAAACAAGCCAAGACAACCAGACACAGACATAATATTGATTGAACACAAGATACACGGATTATCTTTCTCGTCCGGGTTGAACAGTGAACACGCCAATTGTGAAAACTGTTTGTTTTGTGGACGAATGCTAATGCTAAGCTAGCTTCAAGTAGCCTACTGATTGTCCATTACAAGTGAACAGACGTTCACGAACAGACGTTTTCTAGCGAAAGTTGAACCCATGCAGTTGCGGTTTGAGCTTGGTCAGCCACAAAGAGGAACCCCAGATAGAGTGTTGAGCGGCTTTCAACGTGGGATGAGTTTGAGAATACAGTGAGTGGGTGGGTGGACTTAAATACAGGCTATGATGTTAAAAGATTATGACGATGATGATGGGGAAAAAGGGGTGGGTGGGGTATATAGATTTTACGGTAACTTACGGTTACAGTATTGAATTGAAGCCATCCATAGGTGGTTTTGAAGGAGTCAAGGCCGGGATGCGCATGTCTTAATGACTGTTGGTAGGGCGTTCCACATTTTGGTGGCATAGGAGCGAAATTAATTTAGTCCCTTGTTTGTGCCGAATCTGGGTTGCAATATTGTATTAAACAATGTTAAACTCGCCAACATTGGTTGTATGTCAAGCTTGAATTTTCCTCTTTCAATCTGCAAAGCGTTTAATTGTTTCATAAACATTTTATGAGCTACTTTCTGCTAAGAAATTCCGTGCTGTGGCCGCTTGGGAACCAGAAGGTTCCCAGGTCGATCCCAGCCGGGCTCCCCCTGAGTTAGTGTCAATCAAGTGTCCTTGAGCATTGACCATTTATTGCCCATTTATTATTCCATTGTTCATTTCAGACCAGATTGTTGAGTCCAGACTGCAGGTGAAGATGAACTCTCCAGAGTCAGCCAGGGACATTTCTATTAAAAAGGAGGAACCTGAAGACCTCAGTAAGTATTTTCACTATACGATAATCTTGGCAAGACATATCAATATCTGGATATTCAGTAAATATCACTCGATATAACTTTTTATTCTGATTACAATATCCAAATTCACATGCTCTTTCACAAATGCAATACCAGAAAAACTGCACCAAATTGCAACCTTTTCTACAGAGAGGCCATAGACCAAAGCATTTAGAACAGGGTTTGTCTGTCACAGCTCAAGCCACTAAATGCATGCCGTCATGAAACAGAAGCACCTCCAGCCATGTAAGCCTGAAATGCCTAAAAATTCAAATGCAATCCAAAATGCAATAAATGTCAATACAGATCTCAGATTTTCAGTCAAACAATGGTCAGTCAATATGATGCGCGCAATGAATGTTCAGGCAACACAACACAATTGCAAGGATCAACCTTTCATTTCATGTTCACCTCTGCAATAAAAGAAACAGTCGGTCAAAAGTCACTGTCAGTCACTCATGGTCAGGCGCTGTGAATCTCTTTACTGATCGACGTTGATGTAGGTCTGAAGTTGCCTCATCTAAGTCTCTGCTGTCATAAACCACCGTTACCGTCCATAAAGACGACTTGAGCAGGGGAGATGAGCTCCAACCCTCCGACGGGGAAACGAGCACAATTTCTTTCCACGATCGTGTCGAATAAACCACAGCGTTGTGCTCCGAACAACGGAGTTTTTCAGCGAGCCAGAGATGGTCTAGCTAACGCGAGGTGGCGTGGGCATCACAGAACACAGACACCACCAATGACTGCAGCCGCTTGTAGTGTGTGCCACACACGCAGAAAGCCACAATACATGGAAGATGGTTTTCATGTACATACTAGATTTACATTTTAGGAACCCAGTGTTGACTATCATGTTATTATTCTGCTCCTAGGCATCCTGTACATGATTGCGTGTAGGGAGGAGGTTTCGCCTAAACGGGAGAGCAGCCCCAGTCTGAAACAGGAGGAACCAGAGCCTCCACACATTAAAAAGGAACCGGAGGAGCTACTTCTAAGACCAGAGGAGCCTGTTGGGTCAATGTTGACATTACGAACAGTGAAAAGAGAAGTTGATGAGGACATCTCTTCACACTCTACAACCAGACAGAAACAAGGGAACACTGATCAACCAATATCTTTTAGTTTGACCAATACTTTCACTCAACCAGAATCACTAAAGGCTTACACAGACTTCCTGAATTACAACTATCAACCAGATATAGAGAGACCATTTCACTGTACACAGTGTAACAAGAGTTTCAAACTTCCAGGTGGTCTGAAGAGACACCAACTTGTCCACACGGGAGATACAAATAAAACATTCCACTCTGTAAACATCGTGTCAAGAGATGCAATCGAAAGAAGAAAGCGAGAGCAAGCACTCAGTTGAATAATTCCACGTAATGGTGTAACGGGTGCACGGTTCTGGAAGATATTCACTGTGAGAATAAATACTCGCGTTGTATCCTTTTAGGATTCTTGTTGCAGAGATGCAATCGGTAAGGTCACGTTGACTGATTGACTAGCGTACCCACACTGGAGAAAAACCTTTCCACCGTAAACCTTGTCATAAGAGTTTCCGTGAGTCAAGTCACTTGAAGACACACCAGCTTGTATAGATCCTAGCGGATCTTTATAATGACACGGGTGTGGGATTGATTTTTGGTTTATGCATATTTTGAATCTGATAATTATTTTTGTTCGGATTGGTTATTGCAGAGTTTTCGATCACGGAATCCAAAAGTATGTTGTTTTTTTGTATGTAGGATAGGCACAGGACAAACTTTAGCCTATTCCTTTTGATCACATTTAACTATGTAACAGTTTGCTTATGTTGATGTATGATTCTATTGATACTGTGAAGATGATCAAATAAACTACACTGTCCACACTGGATATAACTGGAATTCACTACCATGAGAAACAGGGATGACCCTGCTACCCAGTCATTTATTTTCTTCGTAAATTCTGCTCACTCTGAAGGTTTTGAAATCTGCAATTTGGAATCTTTCATCATGCAACTGTTTTCCAAAATGTTCAAAAATAGCAGATGTACAAGCACGGCACGAAGTGCCTTGTAGATCTGCTATTTTTGAAGAGCCAACGCAAAAATCTAAAATGCCACATGTACATGTACTGGGTTAAATCCAAATTGATACTGTTTGACTATTGATTAACATCCCAAATGGGACACCAGGTTGGTTAAAGGGTAAGACCACTTTTTTTAAGGTTTGGGTTGTGTAGTTACTTTGCCATGATGCAACTCCAAATGTGGACAAGAAATAAAAAATAACTGCTCCAGTGATTAGAAATTGATAATTCAAAATTTGCTCCTCATTGACTTACATTGTAGCTAAAACAGCTCTCAAAGTCACTCTTTTAGTACGTAAACAAACACAAACAATGTTGATTCAGACAATATAGAGCATCACCAAAACTCATGCTGTTTTATTTTTTCATCAAAATGTTTTCTTCCTGTTGATTTGTCCATTTTATTGGGAAGAAAACCCGGACTGGATCCGTGGATCTGGATCCAGATCTTCAAATAGTAAAATCAACAGGAAGAAAACATTTTTATGAAAAAATAAAACAGCATGAGTTTTGGTGATGCTCTATATTGTCTGAATCAACTTTGTTTGTGTTTGTTTACATACTAAAAGAGTGACTTTGAGAGCTGTTTTAGATACAATGTAAGTCAATGAGGAGCATATTTTTAATTATCAATTTCTAATCACTGGAGCAGTTATTTTTTATTTCTTGTCCACATTTGGAGTTGCATCATGGCAAAGTAACTACACAACCCAAACCTCAAAAAAAGTGGTCTTACCCTTTAAATCATATTGATACAGGAGTGATTCACATGCAGGGATGAGTCATGTGACATGTCATAATATTTGATTGACTGTGTGTGTGGGGGGTGGTGCGCGCTATGTTAACTGATGTCCTCAGTAAACAGTTGCTTCCCTATCATGGTTTCCTGGCAGGACTGCATGTGCACACACACACACACACACACACAGAGAGCTTATATACTTGATATAGACACTCATACCTTCAAATTCCAACACAAGTTTAATATGCACAACATTTTACACTAATTTGCCTCGGAAAGCATTTTTATTTCACACTAATTACTTCCCCGTGCTCACTCACTCACTCACTCTCTCCAGTTTACAATTTAGGCAGCCCGCATAACATTTATGCTCAATCTAGAACGATTTAGAATAAGCAAGAACATCACATGGTAATACATATAAATAGTCATCAAGACGATCATAACATAACAAGTAATCTCTCTCCCCCTCTCTCTCAAACCCTAGTCCACAATTCAGAGATTATGAAATGTCCCTCCATATCAGTGGTTTTAAAAAATATGCATGTTTTAACTGGGATCCCCCCGCCCTGACAAGCATAATTGTATGAGGTATTACATTTAGTTTGACTCCACAGATACATATTGTGGAAAAATATTGTGGAAAATAGCCGACCTACAGAACTACAAGCTTCTCGCTGCGAGGCTCTGTGAGCGCTTTCTTATATTATTTGCCAATGTTTGACCAGTTTTTATAGTATAGTTTGTTGTTTACTTTTGATGCAGTAGCATATCTCTGTTGACAGGAAGAAACCACCTAACTCCAAATTGTTCTTTTTTTTTTTCAGGAAAAGAAAACCGTATATTTTTAAAGCAAAGCAATACACTGCCTCATCAAAGTTTGTATTGTGACTTTATATATTGTCAATTACTTGCATGAGAGGGGGAGAGGTGGTTGAGTTAGCTGCTTTAGCGGTCCAATGGATTTAAGAGGTTTTCTCTGCGCTTTTTACTACTTTTCATTGGTTCAATATTCTTTTAATTTAACCAACACACAGACATAAAGGGTATTCAATAGCAGTGATTTAAGGAAAACTCAAAAATGGAGTTAAGTGGTTTCCAGCAACGATATAATGGACTCACTTTTTTATTTTTTTTAGTAGGCTCTCACTTCACTAACACTGCTCCAGGGGTCATCGCCATGCTGGCTTGTGGTGGACATTTTTGTCAAATTTGCATTTCTCCTCGGACATACAAAATGAGAGACAATAATATTACCAGAAACACTAAGACAAATGTTGTTCAAATGGAACCAAATGGACCTATAAGGGGCCATGGACCATTTGAGAACCACTACTAGTACTAGTGGACTCCTAATAATCTGTCATAGTAAATAAGTGTTATATTCTGAAGAAAACCTGGAGACTTGACATTCATTAAGTGGGTATTATGATCAAAACTAGAAAAAGTGCCCCTCGGGGCACAGGTCTCCCCCAGGGCAGTTCAGGTTGTGGCCTCCTGGTGGCGCTATAATAGGCCAATGTGAAATGGGTGCCATTTGTTCTTACACCATTGATGGCAATTGGATGATTTGAGGCACTTTGTTTCAAAAATGTGTTTTGCACAAATCCACCTGTTGGTGGCGCTATAACAGGCCAATGTTCCACACTGCGTTCATGATTTGAGGCTTTTTGTTTCAAAAGGGCCAATCCTGCAAACTTTGAAAGCCAAAGTGAGCCAATTAGGATGGAATATGAAATATCAGACAGATACATCTTGAACATATGACTATAGCGATAGTGTGTAGAGATTTGCAGGATTTTTGGACAGAATCAAACTTTGGGGCAGAGGTTCATCGTTGGCATCCAGGGAGTGTGTGTGCCGGAGATTAGCTGTTCACAGATGGACGGACGAACGGACAGAGTGCAAAACATACTCTCTCCCCATGCCTTCGGTGTGTAAATGAAAACAGAACATTTGCCACAGACCAGGCCAAGTCTTTGTCCCGGACACATGTGTCTGTGTCTGGAACATATTGATGAACCCTGCACTGCTCAATACACTGTGACTCAGGAAAAACATGATGAATCACCACCTCATGGGATGGGATCAATGGCAGAGGGAGGAGCTTATAGATCATAAATAGGGTCTCCTCTGCTCTGTGGTCAAAGAGTGAGGAACGGTTTGACAATAAAGAACAAATAATCGTCCGACAAAGTGACAAAGATGAGGACGCTGTTACTGCTGTGTTTGTGTGTGTGTGCGTGCACGGTCTGGGCCTCGGACTCGGATTATGACGACTACGACAGCACAGTGAGTGTGTGTGTGTGTGTGTGTGTGTGTGTATGCACTATAAGAGGGCCAAATATCCCCATATATAGACGAATCGTAGAAATAGACATTGTGAGGCCAATCTGCCTAAATACTGTACATTTACTTAGGTACTGTACAATTTAATTATTATTTTTTACTTTGCTTGATTATTTCCAATTTCCAGTACTTTTACTTCTACTCCACTACATCTCAGAGGCAAATGTTGTACACTTTTTTTAAAACTTCAGTTACTAGTTATTTTGTAGATTTTGATTATTATTACAAAACGCACTAATCGTTTAAGCCCTATAAATACTTCTGACATTTGTAAATAGCTGAACCCATAATATGTCGCTATGTAACGAATTGTGAGCTTGTAGATCGACTATTTTCAAAAGATTTGTATACTTTTTAAAACTTTAAATGGGACATTCTGCACGATGAATACTTTGGGTACTTTAAGTACATTTTACTTTTATTCTTTTACTCAATTAAATGTAGAATTCTGGACGAGTATATTGTCTATATTGCAGTATTGAATATTTGCACCACCTGGTTATGAGTTCTACGTCAATAGTTGTTGACTGGTGACCGGTCAACAACTATGTCTAACTACGGTGATAGGATTAGGGTAAAGAAAATAAGTAAAAAAGAAATTGCATGTGAAATGTTGATGTCCGACGAGCAAATATACTAATATCATTGTGTGTGTGTCTTTTTCTAAAATATATTAGCGCATATAGTGCATTTACAAGCTTATATCGACAGAAGTGAGATTGTACACCTGCAATCATTGTGCAGCAATTTATTCATTGTCTTTCTCTCCACAGCCAACTGCGGTGAAGCCATCAACGGTACATTTTAAATTTTTCAACATCCTTACTTCATGCTGTTTATCTTAGATTCTTCTTCATTTTGTTCTATTGCATTCTTTATTTTAGTTGATGTTATTGTTTGTCTCTTCTCTGTCAGGACGTACCAGGTGTAGGCGCCAGGGGCCACCGTCCCACGTCCAGGGGCCGGGAGACATACACCCCCAACCGATACGTCCCACCACCCATCAGTGGAGGCGGCAGGTAGAGATGTTTGTCATTATAGGACTGAGCAACATAGACAACATCTTATATCACAATATGGATATCGTTAATGTCGGGGGCGGAAAACCTCTTATTTCCATGTTTTTTACTTACTTGATCATACTAGGCCTACGTTGGCAGTTGGCACACAAAAGTGCGGTGCGGTGCGACACGATGTGTTTTCAGCATGTAGATCTGCTATACTTTTGCTACTTTTGAATTCGAAAAGATACCAATAAAAACTAAATCAATAACGTGTGTGCGTGTGCGTGTGCGTGTGCGTGTGTCCTACAGGTACAGAGGCCGTCCCACCCCTGCTCCCGTTGGGGGGCGCCAGGAGCCTGAGAAAGAGATTCAGCCAGATGCCGGAGGATGTACGCACGCCTCCGAACAAATGGTAACTAAGTGTTGATAGTGATAATAATCATGACAATGTAATATATAATTAAAAGGTTGGTTAGTTGGTCTGGTTTTGGTGAATATGAAGTAGTTCCAGTCATTTGGTGGGGGTCTGGGGGGGCCATGCATTAAAAATAAACAATTTCACATAGAGAAACCTTCGTTGAACTTTGACCCCTCTGTCACATGGAACTATGTTTTGTGTCCAGTATTACCACGCCAGCAGCAACAGCACAAAGCCATAGATCCATGTGACAGAGGGGTCAAAGTTGAACGAAAGTTGTACTGACTATATGATAAAAATAGGGCAATACAAATTATGCTAGTTTTGTGGATTAATTTATTTTTAATGCGTGGCCCCCAGTGCCCCCCACCAAACTACTTAATATTCACCAAAACCAGACCAGATCTCCCACTGCATGCATATGGACATTTGATTTGATGATGCTATACACCAAGACTATACAGTATGTATAATATTTTTGCACTCTCTTGAGTCTCTTCCTTTCTTTAATATTTTGTACATATTTATTCTTTATCACTATATTCTACTGTTATTATCTGCTGCTGCATTGTCTGAAGGAAGCCAAACCAAAATAAGTTTTACTCTTATGTATCTGTACACAAGATGTAACAATACCAGCTCAGTGGCCTTGTGGTTAGAGTGCCCTGAAACTGGGAGGTCGGTGTTCAATCCCCGGCCGGGTCATACCAAAGACTGTAAAAATGGGACCCAATGCCTCCCTTAGCATCAAAGGGTTGGTTTGGGGGGTCAAATCTACTAATCGAATGATTCCCGAGCGCGGCACGGCTGCAGCTCACCGCTCCTTGGCTGCGGCTCAACCGCTCCAAGAGATGGGTCAAATGCGGAGAACAAATTTCACTGCGGTAACGTGTGTGACAAATCATATGACTTTGACTTAAAGTACAACCTTGAACCTTGTTTATGTGTTTGTCCTGCAGGGTGCCTTGTGTCCCACTGGGTGTGAGCTGAAGACTGCTATGATCAAACAGGAGAGGAACGTCAGACATGTAGGTATACAAGCTCTTTGTGTGAGGAAAATGTCATTTTGTCATATTGGATCTACAAGCTAACAATGCATCGCAGCTGTGACTGTGAGCTTGTATATCTGCTATTTCTGGTGAAGAGGTTTGGTGTACCTGGCTGAAAAGGGAAAAACAAGTAGATCCGTAAGGGTTTAAGTGGTTAAATGTTTGAAAATAATCCAACATAAAACTCATTGCCTGACAGACTTATTTACACTACATCGCGGTTACGCTTGACTGATACCATCCTGTTGTAGACGAGTGGTTCTCAACCTTTTAAGGCCGTGACCCCCAAAAAGTATCATATGCGAACTTGGGACCCCAAGTTCACATAATCAAACGCAGCACGCGGAGCGGCGGAGTCAGTTCAGTCAGTCAACCTCAAGGGAGGTTCTTGCTTGCTCAAAGGCCCATACTATGCTCAAGGGGTTAACATGCTGCATTACTATGTGGGAGTATACGTGTGTGCAAGTCTCTCACGTCATTCGCTGATGCGGCAGTCAGACTAAGTGGGCAGGCTACTTAAGCTCACTAGACTCCATGCTCTTCCTGCCTTCCTCTGCTCATGGTTCCCGGTTGTATGTGATGTTTTCTCCCACCACCACCCCAGCACCACCGGTGGGCTCTGCTATCTATGCTCCCCATGGGGGGGTTATTGTATATCTATCTCCCTGCTCTTATGTTTTATGATGTTGCTTAATCTGCCGAGCAGGGAGAAATCCAGCAGAGCCGAACGCCAAGTCAAATATCATATGCACACTCATTACTCATTCTTCAATAAATATTGTTTAATCTATTCGTGAGTTGTCTGACTGAAATATAAATAATCTGACAAGCACTTGGAATTGTAGGAGTTGAGGCATTCAATGTATTGGCCTCGGTTCCACAGCTTATGAAGATCTTTCACAACTTTTTTCCCCTTTCTTAATTGACTGTGTGTGTGTGTGTGTGTGTGTGTGTGTGTGTGTGTGTGTGTGTGTGTGCGTGTGCGTGTGCGTGTGCGCATTTTGCAGTCCGCGGAGGTGCTTAAGACTCAGGTGGATGATCTATCTCGCTCATCCAACAACGTGTACAACTATGTGGACAGCATGTCCGACGCCCTGAGGGAGAGGCAGAGGGTTGTCGGAGGTAAAGATGGATGGTGACCGACAGATCGATCGACCGGACATCTTTAGTTTTACTCTGCTTGTTTGTACTAGTTGTATGAACCTACTTTGATTGAGTTATCAATCTGTCTGTCTGTCTCTCTCTCTCTCTCTAGAAAACAACAACATAGTGCAGCAGTATTCAGGCAACCTGGAGGAGCAGCATTCTTACATTAAGGAGACAGTGGATACAGTGTTCCCCTCCAACATCAGAGTACTGCAGGTAGCACACACGCACACACGCACGCACACACACACATGCACACACGCATGCATGTGCGCACACACACAGGGGCGTCGGGCAACTATGCAATTTTATTGGAATCCTGAAAAATGTTAAATGTTAATACTAGTCATTAAGCTATTAATAGGCTATAGACTGAAGTAATTAAAGCAGGTCATGGTTTGCAAGTTTGGAATTGTAACAGCTGAAATCAATAATATATCAGCATTCCGATATTAACCTGCATTAAGCGAAGGTTGGGTCCCCCGCACCGCCAGTTGCCCATGTATGACCTAGACCAGACTGTCACTCTAGAGTCAGTGTACTGTACCGTACTGTACTGTGTACTGACCATGTGTGTACTATATCATTTATAATGCTGACTGAACCTGCTTGTGGTTGTGCAGGGCGTCCTGGATAAGATCCACCAGAAGATCCAGGCGTTGGAGAAAGCCATCCGGGCACAGACAGAGTCCTGCAAGGAACCATGCACGACCAGCTGTCCCATACCTGTCCCAACTGGTACGTGTGTGTGTGTGTGTGTGTGTGTGTGTGTGTGTGTGTGTGTGTGTGTGTGTGTTTGTGACTGTGTGCACACGCATGTGTGCGTGCGTGCGTGCGCGAGTACTGTGTAGTGCAAGACATGTGTCTGCAAGTATGTACAGTACACTATGCAACATAATCTTATCTAATTATTGTGTGTGTGTGGTGTGTGGTGTGTGGTGTGTGGTGTGTGGTGTGTGGTGTGTGCGTGTGTGGTGTGTGCGTGCGTGCAGGTAAGGAGTGTGAGGACATCTTTCGGCGTGGAGGTGCAGAGTCTCAGATGTACATGGTCCAACCAGACCCTCTCTACCCTGCGTACAGGGTCTACTGTGACCAGACCACCCAGAATGGAGGTCTGTCTGTCTGTCTGTCCTTTTCAATCTCTTTGTCTTATACAATTACAAATGTTTTAGCAGACGCTCTTTATCCAGAGAATAGGAGTGACAATCAGAATCACTCTTTATTGTCAGACCATTAAAGTAGCCTACAGTGGGTGAAATTCTTAATCATTGCAGTTTAAAAGATAGCTAGAGACTTGTATCATAAAAGAAAGAGCAGAGCTGGAGGCATAAAGTGCATAATATATAGGACTAATCTGCATAATAATAAAATCACACCCGTGTGAAGTGAGGGGCGATCTTATCATCATACATCATCTCATTCCGGCCAATCAGAATTTGCGTATGCATATAGACAGTGTAGTGCCTCTGTGATCTAGGATCACAGGTAAACCAAGAAACTAGCATCAGTCTAAGCAGTATAATAATAATATATATATATATTTTTTGCTTATGTTTCTTTCCTTTATCCATCTTAGCTTGTTTCTTGTACGAAACAAAATTTGTTACAAGATGCATTTATATCGGCCACATGACGTCTTACCTTATCATTTACTGCCCTAAATTCACTGCCCTAAACAAACATTAACACACATATACTTCATGGCAAACGATGTATGTCATATGCTGCCATATGATGTAATCTTTAAAAGCCATGTATTGGAGGGGCTAAATGTCTAAATGTGTCCGTATATCTGTTGGTCTCTTTCCTCTCTCTCTCTCTCTCTCTCTCTCTCTCTCTCTCTCTCTCCCCTCTCTCTCTCTCTCCAGGATGGCTGCTCATTTCGAACAGGATGGACGGCAGTGTGGACTTCGGCCGGCGTTGGGACGAGTACCGCCGCGGTTTCGGCAACATCGCCTCCGACACGGGCAAGGGTTACTGCCACAATCCTGGTGAGTTAAAAGCTCTCCGTTCTGTTCACTGACCACCCGCCATCGCTGGGTCATGGCTTTGAATTCCTGCAAGTCAGCTATCAATGCACTTTTCAAAACTCTGAAAGAGTTTTGAAAAACAATTTTGAATAGTTCAAAGAGCCCATCTACAAGCTCACAACGTGTGGATGTAAATCGGCTAGTTGAACAATTTCTAAATGTTTTTCAAAATAGTAAAAAAGGCAAAGAACTGTAGGGATAAGGGGTAAGGCACTGATGAAAATAGGGCCCTATATGTGTTGTGAATATCAGATTGTTGCCTACATAATGCAACCAAATGGGTCCATTCGGTTACATTTTTCACACTCGCGGAGTTAGAAAAGATCGAACAGCAGTGTAACAGCAGTCCTGAAGCAATAGGCTCGAGCAGACATATTGGTAAGCAATTGGGCCCTTACTTCCATCACAGGTGTTACCATTGATGCTAATCAAGGCTGTGTTCCATTCTGGTCAGAGTCAGGGTGCTGCTATTGTGTTGGCTCACTTGAAACACTCTGCTACACCAAAGCAGCAGAGAAGGCTCAGCAGAGAAGCAGAGCCTTCATTTGTAATTTCGTATCATTGGAATTTGGCAACATTTGAAGTAAGGAAGAGGCCCAATTTATTTTCCATTATGGCTGCTGTGCATAGAGCCCATTGGCTGACAAAATGACCATGACAATGTAGGGGAAATGTGATTGGCTCATGTCTCACTTGTCGCTCTCGCTGGTCACGTGATAGGGGAGTACTGGCTGGGGAACAACCAGATCAGTCAGCTGACCAAGATGGGCCCCACAGAGGTCCTGATCGAGATGGAGGACTGGACAGGAAGCAAGGTAGGTCATTATTTTCCATCCATCCATCCATCTTCAACCTTATATAGTTCCAGCAGAGAGCTCCAGACTTACCTCCTGGGAGAACCCGAGGCGTTCCAAGGCCAGTGTAGAGATGTAATCCCTCCCATCTGGTCCTTGGTTCCTACCTAAACTACTGTGCTGAAACTGACACAGGCAGTTTTAGCAGACCCCCGCAGATAATAATAAAAATGCAGCTGGTAATTAATTGATTTAATCAATTCTTGTTTTGATATTCTTTTTGTATTAGAAGATGATGACGCAACAATAATACATTTAGTAGCAGTTGTTTTAATCAGCATTAACGCCATGTGCTTCATCGCCACACCTGTACTAATCATTAGAACTAATCGTTAGTAATAGCAGTATTGGTACCACTATTAAATTCTGAATAAAGCAACTTAAAAACTGTCTGGGGTGAAACACAACAGCCTGGGTAGACGTTAAATATCTTCGGGAACCCATGGCGTTTTGGTTTCAAAAGAAAAACATAAAGCCTGGGGGAAGCGCCCAGGTAATCCGGCCTAGGAGTGGGAGTGAACCTTGTATCTTTGTAACCAATCAGAGTGCAGAGGGGCGTCGCTCCAAAATTGGCGACATCAGTGTTCTGTGATCTCTCGGGGAGGGGATAAGCGGACACGCGGCATCGGTTTCCAGAGCTAATTTGAACCCGCCCTTCTAGTACTTGGAAACGTTAAAATGACCCTGTCGTACAAACATCTTTGAAAGTAAAATATTATTTTAAGGATACAATTCCCCAACTGTCCTCAAGAACGAAAGTTCTATCAATTGAAATATTTCCCTCGTCTATAGGTCCACGCCCAGTACCAACAGTTCACCATCCAGTCAGAGACGTCCAACTACATCCTTGCGGTGGGCGGCTATTCTGGGAACGCCGGGAACACCTTCCTAGAGGGCGCCACTGAGCTGTTTGGAGAGAACCGAACCATGACCATCCACAACGGAATGATGTTCAGCACGTATGACCGAGACAACGACAAATGGTGTGTGTGTGTGTGTGTGTGTGTGTGTGTGTTTCCACCGATTCCATGAAACATTAAAGACCTGTATTAATGTGTTTACTGTACGGAAATAGCATGTTGTGACTTTCTCTCTCTCTCTCTTCTGATCTCAGGACGCCGGGCAACCCCGCCAAGCAGTGTGCCAGAGAGGACGGCGGCGGCTGGTGGTACAACCGCTGCCACTCGTCCAATCCCAACGGCCGCTACTACATAGGCGGGGCCTACACGGAGCACATGGCCAAGCATGGCACGGACGACGGCATCGTGTGGATGAACTGGAAGGGGAGCTGGTACTCACTGAAGGCCATCAGCATGAAGATCAGACCGTACTTCGCCTCCCGATAGGCGCGCACGCACGCGCGCATGCACACACACACACACACACACACACATGTTGGTGGGTATAGACACTAAATAACGCAACAGAAAACAATGGCGCGATGTGGGGGAATATCACTGGAACGTCAGCTGCAAAATTACAAAATGATGTTTTTTATTAGAGATGCACGATTTCATCGGTAGCGTATCGAAAATCATTTTCACCAATATTGAGGATGCCGTTCTAATGTGGCTGTCTCTTTAAGAGCGACTGTCATCTACTTTCACCAGCAAAACAAAAATGTTCAATAATAAATATAATATAATTATGTAATATATCGGTATCGGCCGATATGACCCTGCAAATAATCGGAGATCGGTCATCATTTCATAATCGTGCACTCTAATATTTATACAAATTGCAATGAAAGGTCATCATGAAAGTTTTCGGCCATTTTCATGGGCAAAATGTGGAGAAAATCAATCTCCTCTTGTGGCGCTCCCTGGCACAAAAGGCATTTGAATAATGTTGATGAATGGGCGTCTCTAGCCAAATACATTTCAGGGTCCTTGACATAAAAAGGTTTGAGAACCTGAAACCTGAAAGTCACTCGACTCAAAGTCACACATGACCTGATAAACCTTCAGCTGAAATCGCACATTTTGCAGCAGGGATAAAGTTGTGTAGTTGTGCTAATATGGTCCCATGTATGTGTGGGTGATTGTGATGTGAACCCGTGTGTACAGTGTGTGTGTGTGTGTGTGTGTGTGTGTGTGTGTGTGTGTGTGACGTGTTTAATGTGTGCATAAAGGACTAAAGTCTGTCTCGACTGTCCTCCGCTACTCAATAAAGATATTGAGGAATATACATGAACCCTTCTCTCCTGTCTTGATTGTGTTGCTTTGTTGGGGTTATTTTGTTGTTTTCTGTCTTCCAAATCTGTTCTACCTCTGACTGTCATACCTACACAGTCAAATCCTCAAGGCTAATTGAATTTGACCCAAATTAACTTGTCCAATGGGACACCTGTGTAGATTGTGGTTAATTTACAATGTGCCTACATGCCTAAACCTCACAATACTTATTCTTTGTTAACTTATCTTGTGCCACCCCTTAAATCCCTAAACTAAACTAATTTGCCATTTTTTTAATATTTTCAAATATCTTTTTAAATAGTTCAAATAGCCGATCTACAAGCTCACAACGTGTCGATGTAGATAGGCTGTTGAACTATTGTAAATGTTTTCCAAAATACATTAGTAAAAAATGGCAAATAAGTTCACCGATAAGGGGTAAGGGCCCCCATGTCTGAGAAACTACAGTATAACCACAAGATACAATAAGCTCACACAGAATGTGACTAATGACTGTTTTTATTTATTTGCATTGATCTGTAAATTAATTTCACACATAAGAACAGTAAAATAAATTGTTAAAACACATGTGGACAAACCATCTGCTGCATGAAACAAAATAAGAAATTATGTACAAAATATAATACTGAACCAAATTATATTTTTGGGTCAAATGCTCACTCAGATGTCAATGAAATGAATGTGAAACACATACAAAGCTACCACTGAATGACCATAACAGGTCCATTTGGTTCCATTTGTACACTTAGAGTTAAGGAGGTCCTTAACATTCCAGAACTACTAGTTGGACTCATATGGGCTGTATTTTGCGTGTCTTAAGTACCAGGTCGTATTACTTAACTTAAGACCTGGAGGCGTGATCAATGCCATTTGGCTATTCTGAGTGGCCAAAGAGCATTGACCACGCCTCCAGGTCTTAAGTTAAGTAATAAGACCTGGTACTTAAGACACGCAAAATACAGCCCTATATAGTATGCCATAGTGTCGTAGTTAATAAGTGTCTGAAGAAAACCTGGAGACTTGACATTCAGTAATTGGGTACTTGGTTTCGATGCAAGTTGGGAACAAAATGAAAATCGGGAATGCATACCCCCACCCTAGTATAAAATGCCCATTATTTTTTTGCAACAATAGGTCGCATTTACTATGAAGACCTGATCTCCGGTCCGTCCGTTAGTTAGTTAGTCAGTCACCCACGCCTCCATACATGGTCACGCCTTGTGACATCACACCTCCATATATGGTCATGCCTCGTCACATCACATGACATCATGGAGACCCTTAGATCTCCATATCTGCATAATGGAGCCGGCGTCTTAAGGCTCATACATAGTCTGGATTTTCGGTGGTGGGGTGACCACCGAACTACAACATGACGTCACGAGCCGCGGTGAAGAGCAAACCACCGCCACCGCTCCAGCCCTTCTCTCTGTTTTTTACTCACCACCGCTCAACGTTATTTCAGCTCTGGTGGTCAGCTCACCACCGGAGCGGTGGTCACCTCACCACCGAAAATCCAGACTATGAATAGGCCTTCACTGGTACAGTATACCTGTATGTTGTCATAGCACCCGTTTTAACTGTCTGTCTGTGTCCCTTTTGTGCCCAGGAGATCTCTTTATCTGTCTGTCTGCCTACAGTATATCCTTTTATGCCCATAGGCCTATCTGTCTGTCCTTGTGGAGAATGCAAACTGGTAAAGTGGACTGGTTAAGTAATCAAATGGCAGGTGTGGGGTTGCCATGGCAATCATTTGGCTCAGGCAGAGGCTGGAAAATGCACAGGTGTGGGGAGTTAGGCTTATTAAGTCCACTATGCTAAGCTATGACCAGAGCCTTTTGTGGTGGTTCTGGTCGGTGGGGGCGAACGGTTCTCGAGTTACGTGGATTACAGACACAATATGGACACAAACATTTGGGGGGGGGGGGTCACGTACTGTACGTACATGCTCTGCTAGACGGACTGTGCCTTGCTTAGGTAATACATCGTAAAAAAGGAGTACAAAATAGTACTTGAGTCAAAGTACAGAAGAGTAGGACCTATGTGAGGTTTATTTTAAATGGAGTTACAAAGTGCTTTTAAGGAAACTATGAAAAGCAGGATTCCCAGATGACAGGACTTAAAGACCATTACTGTATAAAAAGTAACCAACAAACTATACGATAAGCATTGGCCAAATTGTCAAATAATATAAGAAAGAGGCTACATTTGCGACAATAGCCGATCTTCAATCTCACAACGCCTCACGCTGCCAGAGTTAGTAGATGCTTGATTTCTTTATTGCAATATGTATCTGTGGAACTGAGTCAAACTAAATTGAATGCCACAACTTCTACATTCCAAGTGCTTGTCAGGGTGGGGGGTCCCCAGTTAAAATATATTTGGGGGTCACGCTCTGCAAAGGTTCGGAACCACTGCTCTAAAAGACAGACGAGCAACACTATAGAGTCTGTGATGCACCTAAGCCCAACCGGGACCAAAGTGGCTTGAACTGACCGTCACTGTCATCCTTAGAACCCTGTGCTCTCACTAGTCGGCCTAAACCCAAACATCCTCACTCCAATTCTAGATAGGAGTCCTCCATAACATCTACCAACAGAAGGTCATCCAGAACCACCTGGTTCTGCTCGATATCCTCAAACTGGGTCAGAAGTTCCTTCTGCACCATGGGAATGCTCTTGTACTCCCTGGACGGTGGCGGTCCAAAGTCCACGGGCTGCAGTTTGATTTGCGGGATGTGCTCCTGAGGTGGAGTGCTGAGCTTCGTCCGCTGGTTCTCCGTCCTCTCCAGCTTGTCCGTCTCACCCTGAAGAGCCTGGTAGACCAGCTGGTCGACGCTGAAAGGCAGGGTGGAACGGCAGGAGCCTCCGCAGGCTCGAAGCTTCATGTCGATGTCCACCTGATGGGGGAGATGTCACAGTCACTGTCACTTCACTTGTTATTTACAATCATAACGTTGACCATGTAGTCCTTAAAACAAATAGCCTACGGTATAATAGTTGGCCAATCCTATTAGCTGCCTTCCCCATTCGCTGCCTATGGTTTCTGGTAATATTATTGACCACTTATTTTGTATATCCGTGGCAAAGATCTTTTATTGAGCGGCTTGGGCCGCCCAATATAATATTTTTGGCTGGCACAAAACATTCAAGTTTGAGAACTATTATTTGTAGAATTGGCCCTTTGTGACTCATGACTAGTTACCGCTACATCTTGCAAACAAACCTGTGCTATAAACACGCCAACGCTGAAGGTCAACATGTTACAGGTCAACACAAGATGAACGAAGTTGAGAGGGTGTAAGTAAATATTTGTTTGGACAAAGATCAGTACAGAGTAAAGTACAGAGAGGTGGTTACAGGGTAAGTACAGAGATTCACTGACGGACCGTGCGTGTGTGTGTTTGATTACTTCACTCAAATAGAAATATTGTATTTTTGACTTGAAAATATATTATGAATGAACCACTTAGCTTTGTGCCCGACAGCGAGGATACACTTTGTCCATCACTGCTCTTTGATCCCTCCCCTCATTTCCTCCCCTCGTCTCCTCACCTCTCGTCTGTACAGCTCTTCCACCTGTTCCTGGACTGTTCCTCGTAGCTCCTTGAGTCTCTGCGACAACGCTGTCGCCCGTTTCCGTAGCGACGTCAAGTTCCTGGCGAGTCCCTCGGCGAAAGCGACGTACTTCTGCTCCGAAACTAAACAAAGATGGCAATGACAGCAGAGTCTTTTCAATGCTACTGTACATTAAGCATCTTTCATCACAGCTCTGACTAAAAATGAGCTTTTTCATAGATTTTATCGATGTAAATTCATGTTTTTTTATTCTTCATACATTTTAAACTTAAACTGTCAATACTTGACCTTTGACTCTAGCTGAGCTACAAGCTCACAAGCTTGTAGATCTGCTATTTTTGGCTAACAATGTTCTCAGAATAGCAATGCTATAGGGTTCAAGGTTGATTAAAGAGAAGAAGATCCTATAACACAAAGATCTGGCAGCCCCCTTGTAGTAACTCTGAGGACCCCTTAGGGATCCCGGACCGCTGCTTTACAGTGTGCATTTATGTGCAGTTATTCAGTGTCTTGCTCAAGGACACTTCGACGCGCAACCAGGAGGATTAGGCCTACTTTTACTCAAGTAAATTTGGCATATACAGGATTATTTTCTACTTCGTCTGTGCGTGTATTACCGTATGAGAGGACAAGGTCTCTACGGTCGGAGTTGTAGACGTGTGTGTATTACCGTATGAGAGGACAAGGTCTCTACAGTTGGAGTTGTAGACGTGTGTGTATTACCGTATGAGAGGACAAGGTCTCTACGGTTGGAGTTGTAGACGTGTGTGTGTATTACCGTATGAGAGGACAAGGTCTCTACGGTTGGAGTTGTAGACGTGTGTGTATTACCGTATGAGAGGACAAGGTCTCTACGGTTGGAGTTGTAGACGTGTGTGTATTACCGTATGAGAGGACAAGGTCTCTACGGTTGGAGTTGTAGACGTATTACCGTATGAGAGGACAAGGTCTCTACGGTTGGAGTTGTAGACGTGTGTGTGTATTACCGTATGAGAGGACAAGGTCTCTACGGTTGGAGTTGTAGACGTATTACCGTATGAGAGGACAAGGTCTCTACGGTTGGAGTTGTAGACGTGTGTGTATTACCGTATGAGAGGACAAGGTCTCTACGGTTGGAGTTGTAGACGTGTGTGTATTACCGTATGAGAGGACAAGGTCTCTACGGTTGGAGTTGTAGACGTGTGTGTATTACCGTATGAGAGGACAAGGTCTCTACGGTTGGAGTTGTAGACGTATTACCGTATGAGAGGACAAGGTCTCTACGGTTGGAGTTGTAGACGTGTGTGTATTACCGTATGAGAGGACAAGGTCTCTACGGTTGGAGTTGTAGACGTGTGTGTATTACCGTATGAGAGGACAAGGTCTCTACGGTCGGAGTTATAGACGTGTGTGTATTACCGTATGAGAGGACAAGGTCTCTACGGTTGGAGTTGTAGACGTGTGTGTATTACCGTATGAGAGGACAAGGTCTCTACGGTCGGAGTTGTAGACGTGTGTGTATTACCGTATGAGAGGACAAGGTCTCTACGGTCGGAGTTGTAGACGTGCGTGTATTACCGTATGAGAGGACAAGGTCTCTACGGTTGGAGTTGTAGACGTGTGTGTGTGTTACCGTATGAGAGGACAAGGTCTCTATACGGTCGGAGTTATAGACGTGTGTGTATTACCGTATGAGAGGACAAGGTCTCTACGGTTGGAGTTGTAGACGTATTACCGTATGAGAGGACAAGGTCTCTACGGTTGGAGTTGTAGACGTGCGTGTATTACCGTATGAGAGGACAAGGTCTCTACGGTTGGAGTTGTAGACGTGTGTGTATTACCGTATGAGAGGACAAGGTCTCTACGGTTGGAGTTGTAGACGTGTGTGTGTTACCGTATGAGAGGACAAGGTCTCTACGGTTGGAGTTGTAGACGTGTGCGGCGGTCTTCATGCACTTCTCCGCCGTGTCGTCGTATCTCTGTTTCCTGTCACACACTTCCTGCAGACGCTCCAACGTCTTTCTCTCCACCTCGGAGATCAAACCCTGCAGCCTGCAGCCCGACGGACACTTAGACACCTGCAGGGGGAGATGACACAGGTCTCTCTCTGCTTGTGTGTGTGTGTGTGTGTGTGTGTGTGTGTGTGTGTGTGTGTGCGTGCGTGCGTGCGTGCGTGCGTGCGTGCGTGCGTGCGTGTGTGTGTGTGTCTGACCCAGTCGTCATCTGTGCAGAGAGCATGGTCTTCAATAGCAGAACACTGCTGTCTCCTCTCATGTGTGTGTTCATCTTGTCTCTGCCTCCTCAGTCTGACGCACACTGTAAAACACACCACAACGCCCACACGTCTCACTCTTCAGTTTCATTTATCAAATTAAACTAAATAACGCATATAACTTTGCTACGTCACTGTTTGGGACCAATTCTTTGAGTTAATATTGCCTTTGTTAACCCATTCTGGGCGGGCACCCATTTTGGTGTTGGCATCATGTTATGCTTTAGCTATTGAAAAATATCAGATCTACAAGCTCATAACGCGCCACCGAGTGGCGCGCTATGAGCTTGTAGGTCTGCTATTTTTGAAAAATCTCAGGTCAGAATGGGTCAATCAGACCAATGTGTGTCCAGTGGAAACCTCGTATGAATCTGATCCTGAATCAGCCTATATAATCCTTTCCCAACATACTGTACATGTTGGCCATACTTGTTTTTACTATTTGTAACAAAGTATTTTTATATTGCAGTGTTCATATTTTTATTTATTTTAGTATAAAACATTTGAATACCTTTTTCACCACTGCTCAAAATAATAAACAAACTTCAGCAGTACAAGACAGTACAGATAGCATCAGATATCAAACTATAATTAAAATAATAGTGTGATCCCGTCTCATCATATTAGGCCTCTTATTCATGAAGCACATTTTACCTGTGTCCTTCATTAGAATATAACACATGCATATGCACACACACGCACTCACGCACACACACACACACACACACACACACACACACACACACACACACACACACACTAAGATGCATCGTGTACTTTGTACATTTCCACATACTTGTGTATACACACTCCGGGTGAGTGAATTCCAATATTGACCATGAGGTCTGCTGACCTCTCTATCTCTTCACTGGCTAAGCCATGACCATGACCATGACCATGCATCCCACACAGTCTTCTGTCATCTTACACCTGCTTCACATAAAGCAATCCTTTTTCTCATCAACATTTACTCACCCTATATGATTCCCATGACGCCTTGAATTTGTGGAGATGATTTTAGTTTTTGTTGCATTCCTGAGCCAATAATATAATATTTGACTAATGGAAGTTAATAGGAGACCAATCTTATAACAAGAGCAAAACCATATATTAAAACATTCTCATAGCACCTGGGTCATCAGTGATTTACAATGTGAGCGTTGTTATGGAGTTTGTAGCATTCTTTTATATAGTCTTGCATTGGTCTACTCTACCGCAGAGTACTATTGCATTATTGGGTCATTTTAATGCGACAAAAACATCTCAATGAATTCAAGGTTTCATGGATTAATGATATTTTTGGTGTGAGCTGTATTCCGTTATGAAGAAAAAAGTGTAATGTCCGCACACGATATAGTCCTGCTCCCCGGCCTTTTTATTTCAACCACAACGTAGCCCGGAGGGGCGACACGTTGTTGTATTTAGGTTGAAATTAAAAGGACGGGGAGCAGAACTATATTGTGACACTAAGATGTGCATATCGTTTTCCTTCTTCACAGCTGTAAAATGAGTGTCCACCCACTATAAGGTAGTCACTTTTCTTTTTGTTTTAACCTAATGTTTGTATACTTTTCTTAAATGGTCTAATTGGTCCACGTTTTTACCCTTTTGTGTCTCGACTTGGTGCTAATAATAATAATAATAAAAGACCCGAGAAAAGACAGTAGTTTCAGTGAACATTCAATCTTTATTTTATTTATTTAGTTAGCAGCAGATGGCATGATCATTGGCATTTATTCAGAGGTCCATTTGGATATCGTGTGTCAGTTGGAACAACATCACAGGGGAGGGAACACGAGAAAACTGGTCAGCACAATTCTATAGTTCATGTTTGCATAATTGATTGAAACAAAGTAACAACAAACTGCCATTTGTTTGACATGACTCAGAAATCGGGTAATGATCTGCGAGTAAGCTTAGATCAACGCCAAGCTCTTGTTTGCCACTGGGGGTCGGGGAACATAAACTAAAAGACTGTCTGTTAACCACATGAACCCTATAGCATCCCTATTCTGGGGGCGAACAGATTTGTAGTCGAGGGAAAACAGAGCCTACGGTAGTAGAGCCTTGGAGGACACCGGTGAACTAAATAGGAGCCAATGTTTACTTTAATACCCTTTTCTCTTTTTACCTCTCTATCTCTTCCCTCAGCTTCCCCTTAACCCAGCAATTACTGCTCAAGCACAGTGACTCTGCCAAGCACAGTAATGACAGAAGTATTATCATGTCGTCTTTGTCTGTCTCTCCTATCCTTCGCATTTGTCCCTTCAAAAGGCAGCAGGCCTGATGAACATCCTGACAGCCTTCAGACTATAATCGGCGGGTTTGTAGGTCACCCACACCACGCCGTTCTCAATCTCGTAGGGAGAGTTGCTTCCCGGGTCATACTGGCCCTTATAGTAAACGCCGTTCAGGTTGGCCGACTGGCAGTTGTTGTACCACCACCCGCCGCCGTACATCTCTGCGCAGTTCTCCACCCACTTGTCGTTGTCGCGGTCGAAGGTGCTAAAGCGCATGCCGTTGTGCGACAGGAACGACTCTAAGCGGGGGTCGCCCTTCAGCAGGGCATCGCCCGCGTCCCCGGTGTACCCCGAGACGCGCAGCTCGTACCGGTCGGCCTCCGAGCCCACCCTGACGGTGTACTCCGCGTTGGCCGTGCCCCCCTCCCAGTCCTCCAGCTCCACCCGCAGCATGGTCTCCCCCTGCGCGGTCAGCAGGTGGAGGTGCTGGTTGCCCAGCCACACCTCCCCCTTGCCCTGCGCGTCAACGGAGCCGAAGCCGCCGCGGTACTCGGCCCAGGAGCGGTTAAAGCTCAGAGCCCCGCTCTCCCTCTGCTGGACTAACATCCACCCACCCATCAGCCCCCCCTGCTGGCAGAAAACCTCCACTACCTCGCCGGATCCCGAGCCGCCGCTGGGCTTAACTTTAAACAGGCCGCTCGTTTCCCCTGTCAGGTGTTTCTGTTGGATGTCGGCGCAATCTGCGGAAGGAGAGGAGGGGGGGAAGTGGGGGTGGGGGAGGGGGGACGCCGATTAGCTTAGACGGGGGAATTCTTTTTAGAAGGGTGAGATGAGATGATGGATGGCGTGGCAAACAATTGCGGCAACATTTTTCCAATTCTGATTCTAATCTGAAGGTGCAAACATGGCAGGTATTGTTATAGGTACTGTTATAACCTATAGGAAGCTCACAATGACAGGTAGTATCACCATGGTGCCCCAATTTAGGTTTTTTTCTGCATTCCTGCGAAGCCATTGTCGGAAAGCCTCCTCAATCGAAATCAGGTCAATCAGGTTCTTGTGTTCCAGTTAGCCATACATTACAATTTTGTCGTGAAAGGTTTATAGCAATGTATCAACTCTACATTTGTTCACATTCAACCCACATACATACATTATTATAATATTGTATAATTCTTAATCACACGATGAATGAACATAGTAGACTTCATTTATGATGATTGCTCTGTTCACTGTTCATTTCGGTACATAGGGCTAGGTAGCATGACGCTAAGGCAAGCAGCCTAGCTAGCAAGCTTTGTTTTTTTCTTTTTATTTCAGTGGTCACTGCTTGGTTGTACCTTTTCCCACATAATCGGCCTGGCGCTCGACACGCTCTCTATGGATGCTCCGGGCTTTAAAATCGGGAACGTCTTCCTCCGGAAGGTCAGTGAAGAACCCGCCGAGGTCCATGCCATGGACGTTTCCGAAGCTTGTTTTGGAACCGAAGGAGGTCTTAGTGTCGAAAGGCGAAGTCGAGGATCCCCTGGAGGGTCCGGTGATCTGGCACTCGGGCCCCCCTTCCGTCACTTCTTCTGTCTTCTCCACCGGTCCATCAGCGGTGTGAACTACTATCTTGCGAGTGGTTCTGGTGCAGGAGACGCTCTTGGAAGAGGTGGAGACATGGTGGGTGGTGGAGGGCTCTCCTCCGGTGAACGCCTCGAAACCTCCGCCCAGTCCGCCGGGGAAGAGGTTGCCGCCGTCTCCTCGGCCGCCGCCGCCGCCGGTGAGCACCGTGATGGGACCGCCGCCCGAGGGAGAGGGCGACGAGGAGGAAGATGTTGATTTGGAGAAGTGAGTACCTGGGACCTTGGAGACGGTTGCCGGGGACGACGGGCTGGCACCTTCATTCTCCAAAGAGAGCGAGATAAACTTCACCTGAGAGAGGGACCGGACGGAGGAGTTAGATTTAGTTTTTGCCATATATGCGTGTCCGTGGATGTGTGCAACATTGTCATCCTTGTCATAGTAAGTTAATACTTACATGGCAAATACTACTACTACAACAACTACTACTACTACTACTACTGCCTAATAATAATAATAATATTAATAATAATATTAATAATAATAATAACAACAACAACAACAACAACAATCTTACATCAGGGAAAAAGTCCTGTTGCTGTCCTGCATCTCCAGCGCCGACGATCTGCTTGGATTTGTACCTGTTGTCAACGACCACCTCCTTCAGAGCTCTGCTCTTCATCACATACATGGTGCTGACCGTCTCAATGCTCTGACCGGACTGGGAGTCCAGCTGAGAGACCTGTGATACAACAGGGCAGAGAAAGAAGGTCAGTGGATGGATCCAAGGACTGGACATGAGAAGAAGAAATGCGTTCTGGTAAATCAAGTTTACCAAGGGTAACTGGACTAAGCATCAGATACTTGTTTACAGCCAGGCCCACATGGAGCATTTCATGGTAGTGGTTCAATGCCTTGTCCAAGGGCACTTCAACGATGGTAATTTTAACGTGTCGGACCGCTGATTCGAACTGGCGACCTTCCGATATCTAGCCCGCTTCGCAATCCACTCGGCCACCGCTGCCAACATGGCCCCTGCTTGGCCATGCCTTCACAAATGGGGCAGTATAGCCGAGCCCACTGCAAAGCTTGTGGAGAGGAGCATCCAATGACTTTAAAGGAGCATATAGTCACCGTCCATGCAGCAGAACAGGAATCAACTGCTTGGCTTAAGGACTTTGCATTTGCTAAATAAATAACAAGTGGATGGATGGATGGATGGATGGATGGATGGGTGGGTGGGTGTGCAGAGAGAGAATGGATATAGTGGAGATGGATCCTTGGATAAGAAGAGGAATAGAGGATGTTATGTACCGTACCTGTTTTTCCAGTGCTACGTAGCTATCTTTATCCACACTGTACTCATTGTAAGTCTTGCATGAGCCCTTACAGGAACGCAGTTTCATGTCAATGTCCACCTACACAAAGAGAAGAGAAGAGAAGAGAAGAGAAGAGAAGAGAAGAGAAGAGAAGAGAAGAGAAGAGAAGAGAAGAGAAGAGAAGAGAAGAGAAGAGAAGAGAAGAGAAGAGAAGAGAAGAGAAGAGAAAATTAATATTAATGGTTTTTGTAAGCCATTGTTTTTGTTGCAATGTTGTGCATATCCCTACTGTACATACTGTATGTACATTGTAAACACATGTTTTATCATGTTAATACAGCTCAATTGAATTGAATTGAATTGAATTGAATTGAATTGAATTGAATTGAATTGAATTGAATTGAATTGAATTGAATTGAATTGAATTGCTTAAATCATTGAGTTGTGTGTTGAGATGTGTGCCATTTCTTTTGCCATGTTGTGTTTGTTGTAGGCCTACCTCAAGCCTCATCATCTGAATGCTCTGGTCCTTGACACGCTCTTTCATCGCCCCCAGGGTTCTCAGCTGTCTATCGATTTTGATCTTCATGTCCACAATCCTCTGACGCAGGTTCTGGGCCAGGTCATAGTAGGTGTTGTCATTACCTGGGGTGAGAGAGAGAGAGATTTAATTGAATTGAATTGAATTGAATTGAATTGAATTGAATTGAATTGCATTGAATTGAATTGAATTGAATTGAATTGAATTGAATTGAATTGAATTGAATTGAATTGAATTTAATTTAATTTAATTTAATTTAATTTAATTCATGGAGGGACTGAAAATGTATTTGAATATAACATAACTTAGAGAGTGAGAGAGAGAGAGAGAGAAGTGTTGATTGAATTTAATAATTATAATATATTTTTAATTAAACTGAAATCAGAAAGAGTCATATTTTTTTAACTGGGTAAGAGAAGGACATTGCCATTATCAGGAGATTAAGTGACTTGAGTTGAATGACAATGACAGATGAATAGACAGGAACATAATTATATCGGCCATTGCCAATGTCTATCCATCTGTCATTGCTGTCTGCTTAGATAACACACACACACTATTGTGCACGTGCACATTATCACGACTATCAAACTAGGAAGGGTATAGCCTGGTCAGCCTGCAATGACATGCATAAGATCTGGTCATCCCAGTTTAGTAATATATTTAGGACCGTCGAGACGACTGTCGAGACGATTCTACTCTATGGCTCCGAGACATGGACACTTTCAAAGAAATTAGAGAAACGGTTGGATGGCACTTTCTAATGAGAGCGCAAAATCTCTTTTGAAAGAGCCACCCATCGACTAATCTAATTCACTAGTCCGATCCAGAAGAACACAGTTTGCCGGCCACTGCTACAGAGCTGACAATGAGGTTATATCTTCCCTTCTTCTCTGGAATCCTACTGCCTCAAAGCAGACCAGAGGTACTGTAGAAAACTGTGGTTCTCTCATCGCTAGGGACACATGCATTCAGTAAGCAAGAACTGGGGATGGCAATGAAGGACCGGAAAGTCTGGCGTGGCATTGTGAAATCCATGATCTCGACCATGATCTCGAACGCACGCATGCGCATGCACGCATGCACGCATGCACGCACACACACACACACACACACACACACACACACACACACACACACACACACACACACACACACACACACACACACACACACACACACACCTGCATCAAGGATGAGTTTTTCTCTCAGGTTGTCGTAGGTCGTCTTGGAGCCCTGGTCGGCTATGCGGTGGCTAGCCTGGCTGTCGGCCAGCAGCTTCCGGATGCTCTCTATTTTCTTCAGCAGCTCGTGGTCGTACTTGTCCATCAGACCTTGGATACGACAGCCGGACGGACACTTAACAGTCTGGGGTTGGAGTGGACAGAAGGAGAGGAGGAGAGGATTGAGAGAGAGGTCCAAAACATTTGTGTTTTTAAACTTAGAGCGCATTGGCTGTCTGTCTGTCTGTGGAGGAGCACTAGCACCTCCAATGCATGCATGGCTTTCCAAAATTACATAATGTGGCAGTCATGTCTATGGACTTTTAATGTTTGTTTAGACAGCGGCGGCTCTACAGGGGGGGCATTGGGGGGCAATGCACACCCAGATTGGACTTTGTGCCTCTCCAGTCTAGATTGGCCATATTTTACAAATGTTAAATCTATGTTCTTCATGATTTTTAACAAAAAATAAAACGTTTGCCAGCCAAGTCTATGGACTTTAATGTTTGTTTAGGGCAGTTATGATGACATTTGTTTGCCAGCCAAGTCTATGGACTTGGACAGAGACTTTAATGTTTGTTTAGTGCAGCAAATGACAACGTAAGACGTCCTCTGCCAATTTAAATATATCTTTGTAGTACATATCTTGTACATATCCAGTTCGTGATCACCTGACCAAAACAACACAATGGATTAACTAATTGATGTATACAAAAAAGGAAATGGAAAAAAAACATGTTTCTTACCCAGTCATCGTCTGTGCAGAAGGGCCATTCCTTCTTTGTGTCACATTTATCTGCCTTGGTGCCATGCTCCATGGGACGAGCCCCCCTGGGGTCCACCACTACTGCCTGCAATGAGATGAGGTGAGGGGAGACTAGATTAGATGGAACCAAATGACATTATGGGAGATTGTTACATTACTATACTGCAGTGGTTCCCAAACATATTGCTTCAAACACCAAAAGGGGTTCCCGCCCAAAATGGGTTTTAATTAGGATCATCGGTAACCTAGTGTGTAAGTAGGGAAGCAATCTGAGAATCCCATCGTCAAATATTCGGGAAAACAGCGCCTCCCCTGTTGTTCCTCGAAATTTGACTTCCTGAACTACAGCTTCCATACTTGTAGGCCAGTGATACGTTTCTTTGTACTGCTTGCCGACAGACTAGTTGACGCGAGGCAACAGTCTGTCTTGAGAGACTAGTAGGGAAGTGGCCAGGAAGTCGGAAGAGTCATTCTGTGTGCATATAGCCCATTCCGCCCTTGCCAGCAATCAATGCACCCTTTTCAGATTTCAGTGCATTTAATGCAGGAGGTTCTCACATGTGTTTGGTCCGGGTCCGACGTACTAACAGTACGACAGGCATTAGTCTGACACCCCACCCAAAACCCAAACGCTAAACCTATAACCTCACAGGAACCTCCCCAGCTAAATGGTTGGAAGTTTGTAACCAAATGCACACTTACAGGTCTGTAACTCTGAGAGTGTGCAAATGGAACCAAATGCACACTTACAGGTCTGTAACTCTGAGAGTGTGCACATGGAACCAAATGCACACTTACAGGTCTGTAACTCTGAGAGTGTCCACATGGAACCAAATGCACACTTACAGGTCTGTAACTCTGAGAGTGTGCAAATGGAACCAAATGGACACTTACAGGTCTGTAACTCTGAGAGTGTGCAAATGGAACCAAATGAACCCTCACAGTTGAAACAGGCGATCATGTTCAATAACACGTGTAGTAAATTTAGTGAAGTGTAAGTTTATGAAGACTTGGTTATCATACAACCATATAGTCCAGGAGAATTGTACGACATTTAAACAAGGAATATTGTTCAGTAATTTACACCTGCTTACAGGCGGTGCAAATGACTGCACACTACAACACAATCAATAGGCCACAAAAACAGCATACAAATGCAGAAACACTTTCAAAGTAATGAAGAATGAGTAAAAAAAAAAAAAAAAAAGATTTTGAAAAATATAAAGAAAAGTGAAAAAGTTACATTTAGACAAGACAAGAATTTAAACAGAGAGAAAGTTATTGGCACCTATAGCCTATAATCTAGCCTATAGGTGCCAAGCAACCTGACAGATTGCTGTGTGTCACAAGGCCTAAAAAATATATCTTAAAAATAAATAAATGAAAGCACATTCTTACCATGGTTGAGGCCACGACAAACAAGCCGAGACAGAGGAGTATATTCTGTCGTTCCATCTTTTGCCTTTGCTGTCTTCCTCTACTTTTTGGTGAGCCCTCGCTGATTGTCTGTCAATTTGAAGACCTCCAAGGGGAGACAGGTCGATAAACAACTGAGTCATCACAATGTCATCACAGGTTTTACTTTGGCCCCCTCCCACAACTTCCAGTAACTTTCTGTTTACCATGTTGTTGACTCATGTTTTTAACTCACTAGAGGACCTGAGAGCCGATTCTACAAATGTCTTCTAAAAATTCTTCTTAAAAATGTTTATGTTTGTTTCGTATAGCAGTTTCGTATAGCCCTAAATTCGGCCATTTGAAAATAGCCAATCTGAGCGAAACATTCTGCATAGTTTTCACATAGGCCTAATGTGCAAATGTAGTGATAGAAAATTCCCCAATATAAAGGGAACTCACATAATTCAGTGTTAACTCTGAGAGTCTACAAATCTAACCAAATGCACCCACATGCCATGTGGGTACATTTTGTTCATTTATCACATTTTGTTCTCAGTTAACCAAATATTTACAAAATAATTTTGCTCACGCACACACACGCACGCACACACACACAAACACACACACACACACACACACACACACACACACACACACACACACACACACACACACACACACACACACACACACGCAGACGCTCGCGTGCACAGTTTCCCAATCCCATCACAATACATTTTCCCAAAACAAGTGAAGTGACGAACAACCCTCAATGTTTACCTTATTGTGAAATCTGAGTAGACTATCTGACTAATACTAATCTGTGTTTCAGTGTTGAAAATAACCTGCACTTTCCCAACGCACGCACGCATGACGCGCAAACGCACACACGCGCACACACACACACACACACACACACACACACACACACACACACACACACACACACACACACGTCACACTCACACACACGCGGTCTACTGCCGTGCTGCGGTTGTGTTGTTGTTGTTGTTGCGCATGGGTGCAATTAAGTTACCAAAGTGGAGGGAGTGCATGTAGAGTTGGCACTGCAGCAGGGGAGTGCACATTTATTTACAAACGCCAATTAATTGAAAATAAATAGGAAATCAATTAGACGCTCAGATCCGTTAACAAGGGCAAAACTAATTTCATATTGTAATTTGTATGTATTGTATTCTGTTACAACTACCGATCGATTCGAGTCGCATATGTCTATATCTGATTTCCCACGGATGTATGTAATCGCCCAACTGTTTCGATACAAAGCTCATATCACGCAGAACGGTTCCGTATCCCCTCTACACCGGATGGATGTGCACTGCACTGTGTGAGTGGGGTGTGTGACTGCAGTCTGCAGTGCACTGAAACAAAAAGAGTAGACCTCCAAGCCCTCGCGCTGTTGTAGGGTCTATATGGCGCGACACGTCTTGCGACGAAGCATAACTGAAGCATTTTTAGCATCATTTTGAACTTGTCTGATGTCAGGTAAGGTTTCTGCATGCACGGCAGCGCTGAAATCTAACTCTTTTATACTTTAATTATTCAATATTTACCGCACTGCAGCAGTTTTAGTCATGGATTTGTTTCTTGTTTTTTATTTTCGTTATAAAGTGATGCTAGGCCTATTGTTTTTGGCAATATTTGGGGAGGGGGGGGGGGCGTGTGCATGTTAGACCTGGTCCAGTGCTTACAGCGAGACTCGCTGTAAGCACTGGCCCAGGGCTATGTGCATGTGTGCATGTGTGCTATAGCCTTCGCAAAGCCTATCAATCACTATCATAGATGTATTTTATCCTGACATTTGCTCAGTCAAACGTAGGCTACTCGATCAAATACAGCTGTGCTACATACATAGCATATAGCAGGGCAGCAGTGGGTGTGGTTTTCTGGTTCCATTGAAAAATAGCGCGTGCATGTGTGACAATGTGTCCTCAACTAACCTGCATCAGACATTTCCTGCACAAGCGCTAACATGCTTTCCATTGAACCGATAGAGCCAGAGTGCCAGACGCTTGCTCGGGGAATAAATAAAATGTTGACCATGTCAAAATTCGTGACATTCGTGACATGAGCAGAGCAGGGAGAAAAAATACAACCAACCATAAGTTATATTGTATTAACACATATACTATTCCATACATATTGGACAAAATTGCATGTTATTGTTCATTTAAAAAAAAGTTACAGTAACATAGCTAGGCTTTAAAGTGGTTCAGGATGTAATGTAATGTAGGGTTGTTGACAAAAAGAAAATAAATAATGTCTATAACATGCGTGTCACATGTAGATGACCTGGTGTAGATTGAGATGCACTGTCGTGTTCTAAAAATCTGATTAATCTGCAAATAACATTCAGAGGTGCATTAAATAGGCATAACAAACTAAATATATTGTTAACCCATCGAGACCTGAGGTCTAAAATGACACCGATGCTTTCCCAGTTTGAATGTGAATGCTATAGGCTGGCATATTTGCATTTCTGTAATCAGTGTAATGTGAACAAATATTTTATTTGATCTCCAGGAGGTGGACCATGGTGAGAGTGTCAGGTGCTGTGTTGGTCCTGCTCATACAGACTGTTACTGCTGACCCAGGTAAACCGCCTCTATTGTCCTCATATTAGAATAGATTATGAAGCTTAAAATTAATATTGGATCGCTCCATGGTTGCTCAAGCAGTTAGTCGTGATATTCATATTGCGAGACATTTCTCTCTAAAAACAACAGTCTGATCAACACAGCTGCTTTGTGAGGGGGTGTGCACAGGTGTGTGTGTGTGTGTGTGTGTGTGTGTGTGTGTGTGTGTGTGTGTGTGTGTGTGTGTCCCTAGCACGGAATGTGATGATTTGATTGGCTGAGCACAGAACGTACCACTACCTGTTGTATCATTTTAAAAAGTCTGTTAGCAGAGGATAGTTTCGATCCATCGACCTCTGCTATCACTCACCCCAGATGGGACTCGAACCCATAATCCCTGGCTTAGGAGGCCAGTGCCTTATCCATTGGGCCACCGGGGCTGCATTGGGGGCCACCACAGCCTGTATTGTGTAGTTTTCATTTGTTAATTCCTACAGCGAGAGCATTCAGTCATAAGTGGACAAACCAATATAGCAGAGGTGTGTCAGTGAGGGAGAGAGGAAAAAAGAGGCGGCAGTGGTACTGGAAAGTAAGGCAGTAGAGCAGTAATAAGGCTGCATAAGGCAGTAATAGTAATAAGGCTTTATAAGCCAGTATGTACCTGTATTCAGTGATAAGGCAGTATAGGGAATACAGTAATATATAAAGGCTGCATAAGGCAATATGGCAGTATGTATTAAGTCATAAGGCAGATGGGATGTCAGTAATAAGGCAGTAGGCGATAGTAACAAGGCAGAGAGGCATTAAAGGTCCCATAAGCCTAAACTTGTCAGTAATAAGGCAGTATGGAGTCAGTGATTACGCAGTAATATGACTGCATGAGGCAGAATGGTGTCATCAATAAGGTAAGTGTATATTTCTTTTAGGCTTCTAAATATTCATGTTTTTATGTTTTTGTTGTTTTTTTTCTTCTCACGCAGCTGATTATGCATTGAGGTTGGCCGGTGGCCCAAACAGCTGTTCTGGCAGAGTGGAAGTCTACTATAATGGCAGTTGGGGGACGGTGTGTGACAACCAGTGGGACATGGACGATGCTGAGGTGGTGTGTAGAGAGTTGGACTGTGGATGGGCCACGGCAGCGCCACGGTCGGCCCACTTCGGACAGGGCGTCGGGAAGATCTGGTTGGATCTTGTCAACTGTGCCGGCTCTGAATCTAGTTTCTCACGGTGTGACAGCGACCATCTAGGGTATGGAATCAACAGCTGTGATCACCATAAAGATGCTGGAGTTTATTGTTCAGGTAAATATTAATACATTATATCATTATTAACTGCAGGAAGGAACTGAAGGAAGCAAAACCAAGATTAGTTTTACTCAACAATAGTGTACAAAGCCGGATCCACCACGGTGGATTCAAACTCACAACTTCTTTGGTGGTGGGCAGGGACAACATGTTCATATTAGTTCATATTATTTAATACTGTACTGGAAAGATTCCTCATATTAGCATATACAGTAGAGTAGATATACTCTAATATATTAATATTAATATATTAATTTTAAAAGTTATTACTATGAGTATATTATGAGGACAGTCCTGCATGTGTGTAGGGAGGCATTTCTTAGATGCTGTACTGCATGTTTCTTTCTTCTCACAGTTGATCGAGTGAGGTTGGTCAACGGCCCAAACTCCTGCTCCGGCAGAGTAGAGACCTACTATAATGACACCTGGGGGACAGTGTGTGACAGTCTCTGGGACCTGAATGACGCCCAGGTCGTGTGCAAACAGTTGGGCTGTGGAAAGGCCCTGTCGGCACCGGGGAAGGCACGCTTCGGACCGGGTGACGGAAACATCTGGCTGACTCATGTCAGATGTGCAGGCACGGAAGCAAAGCTCTCGCACTGCCATCATATGCCAATCGGACTCCACGGTTGTGAACACAGTGACGACGCCGGTGTTGTTTGTGAGGGTAAATATGAAGGGGCTGGACATTCAAGCTTTGTTTTGGGGTATCAAAAGCTTCTAGCAAAAGCAGTTTAAATCACTGTTTACGTTTTGTTTTGTTATTCTCACTCAGGCGGTTATCCAGTGAGGCTGGTCGGTGGCCCAAAGTCCTGCTCTGGCAGAGTAGAGATGAAATATGGTGGCAGCGGTGACGACGGCTGGGGGACGGTGTGTGACGGTGGCTGGGATCTGAACGATGCGCAGGTTGTCTGTACACAGTTAGCCTGTGGAAAGGCTCTGTCGGCACCTGGGGTGGCACGCTTCGGACAGGGTTCTGGTAACATCTGGCTGGATCAGGTCAACTGTTCGGGCACCGAATCGAGTCTCTCACAGTGCAGACACGCAGAGATTGGAAAGCACTCCTGTCTTCACACCGACGATGCTGGTGTTGTTTGTGACGGTAAATATAATTACATATATCAGCAGTCTTCAACAGTGGGTCCGGGATCCCTAGGGGGTCCACAGAGTTCCTACAGGGGGGCCGCCAAATCTTTGTGTGATAGGAACCTTTTTCTTTCTGTTGTTACATTAACCACTTAGACTTTAGCATCCCTACTCTGAGGGGAATATTATCCGAAAATATTTTAGGCAAAGAGGTTTGGTGTAAACACGTTTACACCAACACATTTAAGACTCCTGACATATATCATTAACTGCAGTGCTTGTATGTGTTGTCATTTTGTTAAAAAATAATTGTCTGAATAAAAGGGAGCTGATTAGGCTACCTGTGGTAACGGTAGGTTTGTTGTTCTTAGAGGACAAAGGGACAAAGCTCACTTAGTCTTGGACAAAATGCATGTTCGGTTAAAACTACATCATGCTTATGTTAGCTAACTGTACTGCAGAGATTTCTACTGACAATAAAACACACAAAGAAAGTGAATACAAAGATTAACCAATAAAAACAGTGAATCTAGTCTAACTACAAGCCCAGGTAAACTGCATCTAATCTAATTTTTTCCCCTATTAAACCCCCCCCCCCCCCCCTATAGAATGTATTTATTATATACTGGTAAGAACTGTGTCCACAAAAAAGAGAAACAATGCATGTTACTCATTGTGGTTAAGAACATCAACTGATGCTGAAAAAAAAACAAATGTATTCAAAGTGGAAGAAGTTAAACGGTTGCTTACAAATTGGCTTAGAAATGACCTAAGGACTACACCACATATCCCACTACACATGCGTCCGCCACCTTTGAGAACCACTGGTATAGAATGCTGCGTTCGTGCTGCTAATTGTCATGTTTTATAATGTGTTTCTTCTCACTCTATTGATTATTCAGATTATGCAGTGAGGCTCGCCGGTGGCCCAAACTCCTGTTCTGGCCGAGTGGAGATCTACTCCTCCAACATCTGGGGGACGGTGTGTGGTGAAGACTGGGATCTGAGCGACGCCCAGGTTGTGTGTAGACAGTTGAACTGTGGATGGGCCGTGTCAGTACCAGGGTCATCCAGCTTTGAACATGGTTATATGAAAACCTGGTTGACTGACGTCAGCTGTTCGGGCAACGAATCAAGGCTCTCCGAGTGCAGACATGCAGGGATCGGAAAGGACAAGTGTTATCACAGCGAAGAAGCTAGTGTTGTTTGTTCAGGTAAATTATGAATATATTTAATTATTAACATGAACCAATTTACCACCATTGATTGATTGATTATGATGAACAGTGTCATGTCTCTGTGTTTCATTGTCTTTCAGAGGGTGTGATTCTGACTCCAGGAGGGATTGCAGGGATTGTTATTACAGTGATTATTATCGTCTTATTGGCAACAATACTGGGATTTCTCTACTGGAAAAAGAAGATCCAAAATGGTAAGTCTTGAACTGATTTGATATTATTATTATTATTAAAAAAACATTTGATTCTGTGTCAACAAAATATTTCAATATGTAATTATTGCGACTGTAGGCCATTACGCCTCCATATATGGTCACGCCTCGTGACATCACACCTCATGACACATCACGCCACCATATATCGCCGTCTCAATATGTGAAGATCACGACACTGACCTCATCAAATACATGGAGAAGGCTGTATCATCACCTAGATCTGCATGGAGCCGGCCAGCAACTCTACATCTGACCTCAAACCCTTAGATCTCCATATATGGAGATGACCTGCTCTGAGATTCCATATGTTGATCCTTCACCACCTGTCCTTCCTCTTTGATGTCTCCCTTTTGACTCATACAGTACCTGTCCATTCACACTCTAGATGGGCCTGCCCCAAAGTTATTAGTGCAGCCACGCCTGGCAGCCGGCCAGTTCTCAACTGGCCCGAGAATTAAGGCCTGGCTCTACCTGGGCACCTCATCAAACCCTGTACACTCAAGACACTGCCCATGATCTGACCCCCCATGCCAAAGCACCAGCGCTTGCCCAGCAGTCTGCCGTCACCCAGGCGGATAAAGAGCGAGGTCCAGGGCGTCTTCCTGGTATTATATACTATATGATATGTAATAAAAACCCTTTTTTGCCGTTTTCAATTTTGTTTTACACAGAATCAAATGTTTTATGTCCATGACTCACCAGGATGGCTTGGTTCCAGGCTTAACGTAATTTACATGAATATTTGGAAATCTCAATGGACAAAAGAATGGGTTTTCTAACTGTGTGGTACTACAAAATGGCCATCACTGCTATGCCCCATGTGTCTTACTGATCAATCATCGTCTCACATCTCTGCTTCGACAGGAGAAATCACCGGCTCTAGCAAATTACAACACGGTAAGTGTGTGCGTGGAACAGTGATAGCATAGTGTTGAAGTGTTCATGTGATATTCGTTGCTGTTAGGCACGTAACTCTTTAAAAATATATATAAATCAATGCTATTAAACACCATTTTGCAGTTTGTAAAATAAATTGTAAGTACTCCAGTAAAGTAGATAATACGTCAAACTGTTACTTACTAACTTATGTACTACTGTACTTAGTTAGTACCTACCTAGTTAGTAAATGTACTTATGTACAGTATTTACAGTATTCCACGCTAGTGGTGGAAAGTAACTGTTTGTATACATGCAATGATGCAACTGTTGATTGTATGCAAGCACATGAGTTATACACAAGCACTGATGATAATATAATCCAATATTTCATATTATTTCAGGTGAAGAAGAGGTCAACCAGGGTAAGAAACTTCATTGTTCACATTTGTTTATGCAGGAAATCTATCTAAATCACGCACGCACACACACACACACACACACACACACACACACACACACATATTCAGCATACATACCTGGTATATTGATACTGTCCAAGCCTTTATGTCCATATGAATATAAATGGGATTCTATTCTATTAATTATATTTTGTCACTTAATTAATTAATCAATTAATTATATTTCTTCCCGTTATATTTCATATAACCACGTGATGACAGGGGCTCCACTGACCCAGGTAAGAGTTAAACACTGTGTGTGTGTGTGTGTGTGTGTGTGTGTGTGTGTGTGTGTGTGTGTGTGTGTGTGTGTGTGTGTGTGTGTGTGTGTGTGTGTGTGTGTGTGTGTGTGTGTGTGAGAGAGAAGTAGTATTATGTAGTAGTAGTAGTAGTACTGTAGGTTGACAGGCAAAAGCCTATAGTGTCAGTAGTAGTGGAACTGTTCAGTCTTGTGTGGTGGGAGAGGCACAGAAGAGTCTTCATATAGGTGGACAGTGGTTTGTGATTTAAGGTTGAATACCGCTACTGTGGTGTAGACTGCAAAACCATGCGATACTTATATTGTTCAATAGCACTCAGAGATTATATGATTTAACTGTGCTTAACAGGATGCTGGTGGTGGCTTGACTTCAGTTGAAACGGTTGCAGAAAAAGGTGAGCTTATATTGTTCTTGGTGGAGTTCAATGCCTGAGGTAACTAGTGATTTTTTCCCCCAGAAAACTGTTGAGAAGACATTTTGTAGAATCGGCCTCAGTTCTTAATGGGATAACAAACACATGGCTAGGCAAAGATATAGTCAAAGCGCCTGCCATATAGAAACGTGTGAGCCTTCATTAGGGTCCACTGAATACGACAGGTTGTCAATCATTGTTTCACACCGGTTTGCAAAACACATATACGGTATATGTTGTAGGACATGCGGGAAAACAATGGTGGGAGTTTTGTTCATCTGGAATAATGTATGTACCGTTTTGTACTCTTGTGTACTGGTTTCTAACATTGATAAAGACCAGATTGACAACCACAGTACATCATTGTCAGTGATCACAAAAAAAAACAAAATAACGCTTTACCATATAACCTATTGTATATCCTTTTGAATTATGTGCATACTTTCTATTTTGCTATATCTCTATTTCAATATAAAATGTCAATCAATCAAGAAAGTGGTTTGTTTGAGCGGCGCTAGCCTCTCCAACACGTGGCTTTGTGTGTGCCCCCATGACGTCATGTGGCAGCCAAGTATATGCACTTTTTACAGAACGTTTTATTCCGTATATACTTTTTAGGCCAAGTCAGTGGCAAAATACATTTACTATGACGTAGTCGTGGGTGCCACAGTGGGTGCCATATGACCGTGACGTCATGTGGCGGACTTTTAATGTTTGCTTTAAGCAGTGACGTCATGTGTGACCTTTTACTTCATCACAATTCTGTTGAGTTTCTTTCTTCATATCATATATTCCTAACCTGACGCTGCCAGATGAGGGCGGTATTGGGTAACCATGTTCCCCAACACAGCAATCATCTGGGATCTCTCAGGCAGTTGAGCTGACAAAAATCCGTTCCGTACCGGACCAATCAGCGTGAGCTAAGGGCGGGATATGTGCGAAACCTGACGTGAAGCTATATAGACACGTCAATATGATTGGTTGTGTTTGCACGCCCACACGGTGATAGACAGACGGTCCCATCCAATCATCTACCAAGTATCTTGAAAAAAAGGAACAGCCCCGTCATCGAATTTGCTTCCGCGATCCCAGATCCCAATAAGCTGTGAAACAAATTTGTGTAGCAAGCTTCTTGGATCTGGCAGCGTCAGGTTAATATATTCCCTCCAAACAAACACATTAGATATGGACGGCAGCTTACATTGAGTTCTACCTCTCTATTCACAGACAGTCAGTGACAACCTGCTGAGACCAGAGGGATCTGAACAGAGAGAGAGAGAGAGAGAGAGAGAGAGACCTGCTGATGACAAGGGCATCATTTGGGGTTCCGGGATGGCCATCCCCAAGCGTTCGCACGTGACCACATTTTCCTCAAACCTCACTGAGCGGGGAGGGGGGAGTTAGCTGCCAGACGGTTTGCATATAGTTTCTAATGTTTCTACTGGAAAATGACTGGATTAGGTCACACATGTGCTCTGCCTTGTGCATAGCAAATTGAACTCGGACAGCAACCCTGTCTCCCAAGTCAAACGTTACTACATTACGTTTCTGACAGTCTAAGAACTAAGAATGGACCCTCCACTGTCGTCATAAATAAGATATCCAGATGTGTTCTTTTTTCTTCCTATATCAACACAGAACAGAAGCAAATGGAACAGTGAATTACAGGTTGTGATGAGATCTGATCTCAGTACAGTTTTTTTTTCTCTCCAGGGATGTTTATTGTTTACCTGTTTGACTCCTTTTACCTAAAGTCACCTAAAGTCTATGTTCACTGTATACATTGTTGTAAATATGATGTGGATTCACTGACACTGTACATAATTACGTATCACTGCATACAATGCAATGTGTTCTTAAATACCACATTACATACATACAGTAAACCTAGGGTTGGGGTTAGGATAAGATAATAGACATTGTTTTTGTTTACTAATGCACATGCCTTACTAATGCCTTACTTACAACAACGTCAGCTCACAGTGTGACATATATAAGTAGATTTAGATGATTTTTTAACTTGCTAATTTCTTATCTTTAGCTTATCTTGTTTATTATTGTTGCTTCAATGTCAAGAAGCCAAATCAAATAATCTTACACTCGTGCCTGTATGCAATGTACGGAATAAACATATTGAATATTGAAGTACTTTACTGTTTTGATAAATATTGGGTCCAAAGCCAAAGTGCAGTAACTCTAGGCGGGAAATGGCTGATATTGGGTTTAAGTGTTTCAAGTTCAACTGGTCAGCCAAATGACACATCAGCAAATAAGTGATATTACACTAATTGTAAATCTGTTCTTGAGTTAATTGTTTATCCCCCAAAATCACAAAGGCTAATTTGACCTTTGGGATACAAGAATAAGTCAGGGTGTCCAAAAACTTAGTTACTGTCTGCACTTTATTGTCTAAAACCCCCAGAGTTTTTTCCAGGGAAGTATTATTAACATATTCAAGTTGTTCTGCAGCTGGAAGCAGATTAAAGAAACTATTCCTACAGGTGTCCACTCCCAATTAACATGTGTTTTGATCACAGTGGTGTAAAGTAAAAGTAGCCTACATTTACCGGACGGGATCCCCTTTTGGGGTTCTTGTTGTTACTAGTGTAGGCCACCCTGTGTACAGTAGGCCTATATAGCAACATAACAGCTCTGAAACTTTTTAATAATTATTTGAAGTTTTTCAGAAAACTTGGGTCAGTATTTAGACTGTGTTTTTAGAATATTTGGCCTCAGTCCTAAATGGGTTAAGTACTGTACTTAAGTATACTTTTGAGAATGATATAATTATTTGAAAATGTAGTTTAACTACCGGTAGTTACTTTGTAGATTTTTATTATTATTACAAAACATTACAAACGTTATTACATTTCTATGGTGTGTACTGTGTAGACGTACAGCACCACCTAGCGGCAGTTGACTCTAACAGTGCAAATGTAACATTTACAGCAGACTTGCAGCAGACAGGCAAAATATCCTACGTTAGAAGTCTATGTAGAAGAGCCACCATTGGACTGGCCCCATGCAGTGAACGCAGTTTGCATAGACTCTATATCTAAGGCTCTGGGCAATGGTATATAGGTGAAATTCGTCCTCTGCATTTTACCCATCCTGTTAACTTATTGATCTATTATTTTCAAATAGACGTGAGTAGGCCGGGTTAAAGTGGTTAAAGTACTGGCTAAAGCTAAACACATTGTGCAGGGACTCCCCTGAACCACCTCAGGTTTCCTATGGTCAAGTTCAAGACAGAAGGCCTTGAACTTTAGTCTTCGACACAAAAGTCGAAAGGTTTACTACTCTATTCAATACACAACAGGAGGTGTTACTGTGTATTGAACAGATGAGTTTACTATCAATAGAGACAGAGTGCTGTCATGTGGGCCACATTTACATAACTAATGGGGTATTCGGTTCATTATGTAAATCAGTAACAGTGGTCGACATGACAGTATAGCTACAGAAGTTACAGAACGGTTGCTAAATGTCTTGAAACGTGATCTGACACATGTAAACGCTGAATTACAATACCCAAAATCTCGGCCGATCGTCGTCATTCTGGGCGATGTTACAGTGAAATTGGTGACCTGTTGAAATAGGTCATATAACACATCATATAACGTCAGTGTCCATTCCATACGTAAATCATTGCTGTTTGTTTATTAGCACTTATAGCAGTCACCTAGCTGTAATTAGGCCATGTGTCAAAGACAAAAAGTCCACAAAATGATCACATATTTCGTCAGGTCAACAATGTTCACCGTAACACTGCCATGTCACTCATGACACACACACACACACACACACACACACACACACACACACACACACACACACACACACACACACACACACACACACACACACACACACACACACACACAGTACAGTACACAGTACACCACGCTACGAGGCTGATGTAAATAAATCATGTCATTGATCTGCAGTGGCATGCAGTGGTGGTTCAAGTTCAACAATCAACGACTCATATTTTCTCCTCTAAACGTAATGTGTCACTTGAATTCAAACAAAAACAATAACAATAGCAAAAATAAACACACGAAACCAATTTGTTACTTCGGGCGCGTTCGGAAATACCGCACCGGAGGCCGGAGCACACTAGTGCGATATTTCTGAACGCTCCATAAGCGACGACGTCATCGTCACTTGGTGGAAAGCCCCCCGACGCCTGGTGAGGCCGCAACTGAAAAGTTACTTGACATTTAAACCGACCAATCAACGAGCAGCGACAGCCAACAGTCAACCAATCAAAGACGGACGAGGGGCGGGCCGCGCCGCCGCGGGGACGAGCACACGTAGGGGGCGGAGCTGCATATAAAATGCGGAGTTGCACGCTTTCAAGTTTTCAGGCAGATGCATTGAATCTTTAACAGAGACAGTCGCATCTACCAACCGCTTAATCTGAGTTCCCAGAAGTTTTATTTTTCGCCACTAGGCGGGCGAGAAAGAACCAACCGCTTAACAGCATACCAGTACCACCACCTGCTCAACAACCACAGACATCACTAACCGACGACCACCATTACACACAGTTACAGAGAGGATACATCGACAACCAGGAAAGGAACCAGTGTTTATCTTGCACCAGTGCTAATATTATTGCTTTTCCTTCAACAGTGAGTTTTATTTTCGAATTACTGGGCTTGGGGTAAGCCGGGTCGGGGAACGGTCTGTTACTGTTGCCGCCTGTCGGTATCGTTGCGTCGATAACTAGTTGTGTTTTTCAAATACATTTGTAAGCTAGCATTGTGTTTTTCAAATTGTAAGCATTTGGTCTGTATCGTCGTTGCGTCGATAAACGTCTGTAGTTTGGTTTTTAAAATACGTTTGTAAGCATTTGGGCTGTCTGTATCGTTGTTGCGTCGAGCCGTTAGCCTAGCTTGGCCACAACTACTATCACAGAGGGCAATTGTTTTTTGCACTGTCTTAATTATTACCGTTGTGCTGTGTTTAAAACTTAAGTTTGTTAGGCGGCCTACATTTAAAAGTTAACTCAAATTGTGTCTCGGCCATTACATTTTGAATCAAACTATACAACATAGCTGCCTGCAGTCATTCAAATCAGTCACCGTGTCTGTTAAAGAGCAGACCTAAGCTAACCACTTGTAGCATAAATAATACTCATTGTTAGATCTGTTATTTCTTTTTAGTTGACATTTCTTTTTCACAGGTGTATCAGCCTTGTACAACTCTCAGTACTCTCTGTCTCAGTACTCTCTCTCCACAGGAACAGAGCAGAACCTCTGTCTCTCTCCCCCCACAGGCACAGCACCTCTCCACAGAGCTGCACCTCTATCCCTCTCAGTTCTCTCTCTCAGTACTCTCTCCACAGGCACAGAGCAGAACTTCTCTCTTTCCACAGAATGGAGCAGTATCGCATCAGGTTGGTCAACGAGCCGGCTGTCTCTGGACGTGCAGGTAATTTCAGGGCTCGTTCCAGAAGGCAGGTAGACGTCCGCGTGGACAACCTGATGAATCGCGCCCTGACCGCTGACGACTTCGCCACCATCACAGCGTGTGTCCCTGAACTGTACCGCCAGTTCAACGAGGTAAGTGACGTTTCCTCACTAGTAGTAGTTGAGAAGCAGCTTCTCAGACCTCCGAAGGATGTCACACCCGTTGTTGAGGAGAGACCCTGTGCATGCTACTTTGACCAGCGTACTAATGAGTGGAGGCCGGTGCTTCCTTGGTATGACCGTCGTAGAAAGCAGTGGAGACCAGCTTTTATCCGTAAAGTCGCCCGGTGTCTCTGTAAGCGTTATGTCCCCAGTACTAAGACGTGGGTGCTAGTCCGCCCTCCCATGCCACCAAAAGCCGTGGTGACTACCCAGAGCAACGTTCTCTTCCAGGAGTTCTCTGGTTCCCTGGTGACTCCGTCCCACCCTGACACCCTAACGCCCCCATTCAGGTGTTGGAACGCCCGCTGTGGCCGCCGTTATGACCTCGTGGAGGTGAACGGTCAGCAGCTGGCCAGAGTCATCTCTGGCGTCTCCGCCACATGGGAGCTGGGCGGAAGGCCAGTCCAAAGGCAGTGGAGAGTGACTGTCTATAGTTCAGACGGACAGATGCAGCTGTCTGTGTTCTGTAGCTTCCCTGAAACGGTAAGGAGGCGTATCGTCTTTAGAGACGGGGCAGAAGTGACGGAAGAGGGGGGGTTGAAAAGGAAGACCGATGTCGATGGTATTGGTCGCATCGACAGAGGCCCTCCTCGAAGCAAGACGGGTCTAAGACTGTAACTCAGACAGACCTGGGGTGCGCTGGTCATTGTAGCAGCTGCATGCACAGGGTCTTTCCTTTCCTACGGGGGTGCATCAAGTTGATCAAGGATCTGTCTATCTCTGGACATGCAGCTAAGTTGAGGGCCAGACATTTTTATTTCATACCTTACACTTATAGAATTGTGTGGATTAATACGGAATGCTTTTAGTAGTACTTCATGAGAGGATCGACCAGGTAAGTGACCTTTCCTAGACGACAAGCAGCTCTTAAGGACCTCTGGTGCAGGTTGGTTTGGTGCCTTTTCAGCAGGAAGTGGATCTTGGAGGCATTCCATGTTCCTCCACGTGCTAGGCCTCACAGAGAAACTTGACACTGTCTCTCTACTCTATAGGGTTTAACTTTTAACGTCAAGTAATAATAGTCGCAAAGAAAACTAATAAAGACCAGGCGGTGGTGTAACCGTCTGGGCACCCGACTGGTAATCCAGTCGCAGTGTGCCGCGGGTTCGACTCCCGTGCCTGACACGGCCTTTACTGCATGTCTTCCCCCATCTCTCTCCCGTTTCCTGTCAGCCTACTGTCTGTCCCTTAAAAAAAAAAAAAAGGCGTAAGCCGCAAATAATATATCTTAAAAAACTAATAAATAAAACCCCTCTCTCTCCACAGAGCAGCAGAATGGAGCAGTATTGCATCAACAAAAAAAGTAATGCCTGTCTGTTTTCGGCACTAATTATGTCTAGTTTGTCCACAGGTTTCTACTGACGGAGTCGTCACCAGTCAGTTGGCCTCGCGTCTGGCGGGATAGCTTGAGGTGCCCTTCAACCCTGTGATGGTCACTGGCCTTTGGCGTCTTGCGGAGCCAGGCTCTAGGTTGCGTCCTGCGCCTGAGCGTTTAGAAATGTCTGTCTATGGGGCGTCTGGGTGTGGTAAGAGGTAAAGTACTCTCGCACCATTGCAGCATTAACTGCGGTGCCTCCAACTTGGCCTGGCGCTCCATCAAACACAATTGGCCGTGTTTACGGGTAGGAACTTAATCTGGCGATGGATCAAGTGACCGTCCCTTTTGCTGCACTGCAGAAGCTACTTGCAAGTGTGTATGGGAGGATGCACACAGTAGTTTATACCTCCCCAGCTGTGGGGGTGGTGGTGGCAGGTGCCAGCAACAGGGACTCAAGGACACTTGGGGCAATTGGGAATTGGTGATGACTAAATTGGGACTCCTTCCATGGATTGTCGCCTTGACGTTGGCGGAGGAGCTTATGCATTTCTTACCCAGAGAGCAGGTCATGGCAATTACATGCCGGACAGCTCAAACTGTAAGAAATCAACTAAGGACAATCCGTAGATAGAACAAACCTGTGTTACAGAAATCACCACAAGGGTATTCGAGACACCACTGTGGAGCATGCTAGGAGGTGTGGTGGTGGTGGTGGGAGACCAGGCACACTGAGCAGGGACCCCAGGTAAATCACACACGCACTACTTTTCTCAAGTAGTTTCATCTCTTTTTTTCGTTTTTCAGCCCACTGTGTTTGGAGACGTCAATGACAACATGACCATCGCTGGGGAGGATTCCACGATCCGGCATGGAATCAGGACAGACATTTTTATTTCATACCTTACACATATAGAATAGTGTGGATTAATACAGAATGCTTTTATTAGTCCTTTCATGAGAGGATTACAGTTTGAGTAAAGTTTAAGCACTTGAACGAGAATTCGATTGTATTTTAAAATCCATTTTGGGCGGGATCCCCTTTTGGTGTTAAACATTATGTTATGCTTTAGCTATTGAAAAACAGCAGATCTACAAGCTCATAGCGCCACCGAGTGGCACGCTAAGAGCTTGTAGGTCTGCTATTTTTGAAAAATCGTAAAAATGTGGCGCAAATCTTTGAATATATACTTTCAAAGTGAATGTATTTAACTCTGGTCTAAATGGGTTAAGGTTATAGGCACTTGGAGCCAGTTGCACCACCTCACTAAACTTAGTCTCGTTATAGCTTAATGGCTTGACAAAGCCATATTTAGACCTGAGGATGATTCTACAAATGCCTTCTAAATCCTGACAGTTTTCTGAAAAACCCATGTTTCTATGTCAGATCTGCTATTTTTCAATAGCTAAAGTACAACAATAGGCCTGAGGCCGATTCTGAAAACGCCTCTAAATCCTGACCTAAGGTTTCTGAAAAACTTCAAATATTTATATAGCAGAATCAAAATGTATTTTTTTTAATACTGTACATACTGTACAGAACCCAAATATGGGTTCCCGATCTGAGTGGGTAAAACACCAAAATGGGATCCGCCCAGAATGGGTTAAAACACCAAAAGGGGTTCCCGTCCAAAATGGGTTAATGGGAATGGGAGACCTGAGGTCGATTAAAATAAATGTCCCCCAACATATATGTATTTGGCCATAAACCCCCATCTCAAAATATTTTGTTCCTGAGACCTCCAGAAGCAAAGATTTGAGTTAAAAATGTTCGCTTTAAAAACCTGTTCAAATTGTTTTCAAATAGCAGATCTACAAGCTCATAGCTTGGCACAAAGTGACACATTAGGACCTTGAATATCTGCAATTTTTTATTTATTAACAAAGTATAAAATATGACAGATGCAAATCTAAAATGACGGATGCTTTTCCGGTTTTAATGGGTTATAGCTTCCCACAAAAGAGACTGTGGGCCCAGGCCGTAGCGTAACGGTCTGGGCACCGGACTGGTGATCCAGTCGCGGTGTGCCGCGGGTTCGACTCCCGGACCCGACACGGCCTTTACCGCATGTCATCCCCCCATCTCTCTCCCGTTTCCTGTCAGCCTACTTTCTGTCCCTTAAAAAATCAATAAAAGGCGTAAGCCGCAAAAAAATATCTTAAAAAAAAAAAAAAGAGACTGTGAGGATGGTAAAAGACAGTTGGGAAGAGTGAATTATTTAACCATTTGCACCCTAGCGTCCATAATAGGCAAATGTTCAGGAAAACTAACAGATCTACTACAAGCTCACAGAGGCATCACTAAAGGCCTGTGAGCTTGTAGATTGGCTACCCCGGTCAATGAAGTATAATTATGCTTAAAGTGGTTAATGAGTGTGGTACTACAGTCTTCACTGGGACCTGTCCTTTTACTGTATAAAATGTACGTTATTACAATGAGATTTCCATAAAAAAACAAGTTTTATTTATATTCACTTTGGAATTACATAATAAAAATTCTGGAATAAGTGCATATTCATGTATAAAGTGGCAAAACCATGTACGGATAAGATAAATTGCAGGTGACTATATTGTACACAGCATAATCACTCTTCTCTGTACATGTACCTGTGTAAAAATCAGAAAATGTAGGCTCACAAGTTGCTACGACAGTATATTCCTTTAAAACTAGGAAGGATATTTGTATTCAAAGTTAATGCTCTTGCAAGACTTTAAAGTAATGAGCAGATCTATAGATGTAGTGTCAACACTTGTGAAAACATGTACAGGACTGCATTTAAAAAAAAAACACACAACATACAAACAAGGAAAGGGATCCCCAATAGCAGAAACATCTTCTCCAGCTATTTCCATAATATTCTGGAGCCATCAAAACACATTTGTGTTGCTAACGCAATGTTGTTAAAAAGGGAATGCCACTAAAATGAATAATTCAAATAGGCTATGCATATGGCTTAGGGCAGTCATATGAGTATTGGTCAACTAAAAAACTTCTAAAGAACAGAAAACCAAAATCATCTGTGTCAATGAGACATTACATCAAATATTTAAAAGCGTTTGAGCAAGTGTGCAGACTAAATTTGTTATGTTTGCTTCTCTATATAGCTGACTGTATATCTACTGTGAAACTTCATACATCAGCAAACGCCTGGTTTATGACTAAGAGTCGGTGACTGTCCTAAGGCCGAGTAATATCATATTTAAAAGCGAATATGCAGTGGCATTCCCCTTTTCAATGAATGATGCATTGCAACATTAACATTTATTTTCTTATCTCACTGACTCCAGGAATAGTGTCGTCATGACATTCCCAACATTCCAGCCAGCGCTTGGACAGTCTCTTATGTCTGTAATGCATATCCTTCCATCCTAAGAGCATGGGGTCCTTCGCCACACTTCAGTCTGGGCCCAAGTACTCTACATTCTCCGCCGACGGGACGTGTCCATTGGTGTGGCTCTTGAAGGTGGGAGTGAAGTCTGCTGATAGTCTGGGTTGTCTATACTGTTCTGGGGCTGGTATTTCTGAGCGCCGTGGAGCGTTCCATTGGAGGTGGGCGACAGAGCGGCGGGCACATGGTGGACGTCGTTCAGGTACTCGGGTGGCCGAGGTGTCGTTCCTAAAACAGTTCAGGTACTCCGATTCCGTGTCATCCGAAGAGATGGTGGGCAATATGCAGCACGGCGGCCCGGGCTGCTAAAAGACGGGGTTTAGCATGTCTGCCGTTCCGTTCTGGTTCATGTAGTCTGAAAGAAATCGACGATGAAAAGCCAGTCAGCCAGATGACAAACGGATGCAAGCCAGTAAAAGCCATAGAGTAAACCATGGTAGAAGTCTTGGTGCTCGTGCATAGCTCAAGGGGTTGGCATGGCACTTCTCTCTGACAGGGTTAAGATTGGTTTCTATTTTTTGGGTACTAGAGTATTTTTTTTCATTTATTTCTTTTGAGGGGCGCCAGCCCCTCTCCTGTACACAGGTTTAATGTTTGTCTTGTCTACACAAACATTAATTTATAAACGCCATTGACAATGGACAGAGTTTAATGTTTGTTTTGTCTCCAACACAAACCTTAAATGCCATTAACAATGAACAGTTTGTTTTGTCTGTCACTGAGCAAAAAGGAAAACCTCAGCCAATAAAACTGCTGTTTTGTGATGTTAAATTGATGTCATATGTGATGTTGGTAAAGCGCCCCTCACTTCACACCGGTGTGATTCTTTAAATAAATGCAATCCCCAAATTGGAAAATGCTACTTTAACAATGGAGGCTGTGCATCAAAGCTCATAATCACTAATGTATATGTCCACTAGATGTCCCTCTCGCTCACTACATGACTTCGAAAGAAGTGGGCTCTATTGAGAATTACATCACTTGCATGACTCAAATGAGTCATCTGAGATTGAGTGAAGGAAAATAATTGAATGTCCGCACACGATATATGTCAAGAACTTGAGAAAAGCCCAGGGGCAAAATGTTGTTTATTAGGTTGAAATAAAGAGGACGGGGAGCAGACATATATTGTGTGTGGACATTCCAGTTTTGTTCATTTGATCTTTTTTTTTTGGGTCCTTTTTTCCAGCTGAGATTGAGCTCTTTGGAAGTTGAAGGATACTTGCCTGGAGCTGGCTGGAAGGCCTGGTCGAGATTTGTCTGTGGGATCAGGAATGTACCTAAGAACCACACTTCCTTCTCTCCCTGCGAGTCCATTCTGTCAGGAATAAGATGGTATTAAAATGTACTGTGACTCCCTCTTAAAATGCTGGACACAAGAAGGGTCAGTTTCCTTGAATATTATATTGTACAAGATTAACATCCTACCGTTAAGCCATTTCTGCCGTCGTATGTTCCGTGTCGTTTCCACTATACTATAGGTTCCTGTTGAAATCCATATGTGATTAAAATATGTACCCGGGCCACAGCTGGCAAATGTGCCCTGTCTGAGTGTCTCATAAACTAGGGGCTGTGGACTGGAATTTAGTTGAATTCCAAGTATGCTTTCTTCTGACTGATCTAATCTAATCTATTGCTGCAGATAGCGCCTCCGACTGAAACTCTAATTACTCATTTATTGGATTTTGTAGTTTCTCTCTGAAATGTATTGCCAGTAATTTTACATAGTAGTCAATATTGGCAACGTACGACATGTGTGCATTTTTAGATTTCGCTTTGATATGCCAGACCTGCATTTGACTGATGGCTCAATCAAATCAAATATACAAATATAAAAGATCTCACGTCAAACTACTGAAGTGGCGTGCGGGAGGTGCTGGGGCTGTTGAAGAAGCCATGCTGGGGCACCAGGTACTCATCTGCATCCACAGCATCCTCCATGTCCTCTCCACTGATAGGTTGGTGGTTCGAATCCACCCAGGGACGAACGTGTTTTTACATTTGTATGAACAACACTGGTAGACTACTTTGGGTTAATTATAATAATCAAAACATAATAGAGATACATGTACAGTATACAAATGAATTTCAATGTTAAACAAGTGGATTCATGAATATATTATATAGACAATATTTTAGGCCAATAAAAAAAGACTATAGGGCTATACCAAATTTCCCACTTTAAACAAAAGAAGCCTGTCTGCTGACGGACTAACTAACAGCAAAGGCATAAAACATTAAAATAATTTTAATAATAGTGAATAAGGAAGGAAACATGTATATAAGTTAAAAATAATAATAATCCCTTAAACCTTTAAAATCTCATCAGATCTATTAAAAAGTGATCAGTTAAAAATCAGTTGAAACAACTGGACAAGCAAACAGTGGCATGTATTAATTAGTTAAAGTTGATTTACTGGCAGAAAGTCATTACATAGCACAGGTACAGGTTTACAGAAATTATTTAAAATTGTCTCTTTCTACTACAGACAAATGGTAGCCTTATATAGACAGAAAAGTTGAGTATGTGTCAGTAGTTTGTTGTACAGATCTCTTTGGTAAAAATGGGACTCCATGTTTCATGTTAGATGGCGACGGCGTCCTGGTGTTACACGGTCCTGGTGTCCACAAGTTGTTGTGATCTTATCAATGGCCTTGGGTCCGGAAGTTCCGGAACAAGTGCTCCTTTAGCGATGCAGGCACAGAGCCTACCTTTCTAGACTAGAGGAACGGACGACATTCTGACCGTAAAATCAGTTAAACAGTACAGAAACACAGGCCTACGTGATTTGGGTGTATGAAAATTGTTACAGATACAAGCAATTTTTGTACCATATACTACAGCTAGCTATACATTTCTGTAGTGGACCAGTGCACTTGTAACTGAGATCTTCGCACCTCTTCCCTGGTCCAGATGAATTGAAGGTGTGATTTGAAGTTATTTCTGCCTGGGGTCAAACTGATGGTGCATGGCAGCATCCAAAATACCCCCTCTCTCTCTCTCTCTCTCTCTTCCAGAAGTAAAGTTAAGCTGTCTGCAGGCTACTGCAAACCAGTGGTGGAAAAGTACTCATATGTCTTTACTTAATACTGTATTTGAGTAAATGTACTTAGATCCTTTATACTAGGGGTCCTCAACTAGAAATGATGAAGGTCCACAAATATTTCTTTGAATAAGACCGAGGTCCGGTCCCATGCGCGGCGTCCATCGGAGAGCGGGGCTCTATGCCCGTATAGTATGGTCAAGCCAAGCTTATACAAATCAGATCCCCTTCCAACCAACCAATAATGGGGTGCAGAGTGCAGGCCCGGAGTGGAACTCCAAATCCAAATCACACTGCGCGCGCGCCAGAATTTTGGGGGCCCTTGGGGGACATTTTGGGGGCCTTTGCAGCAATTTCACATGAGAAATGTACCATCTGATGTTATTTATATTATTAACTTCTTCCCTCCATTAACATAAGACACACAATGTAGTTGTGCTGCAGCAACACTGCCTGAATTGAATTGAAATTGACTGTGGCTGGCCTGGCCTGAGCTTAGGAGAGATCTGGCCTGACCTGATGCCTAGGGTCCGCAGAGAGGTGGTCCGCGGTCCGGTCGTGGACCGCGGTCCGCCAGTTGAGTACCCCTGCTTTATACCACTGTTTGAGAAGAGTGTATGGGCAGGGAGAATGTCATGGTCCGCTCCTCTGCCCGAACCACATCGTAACAGAGAGAGACATTAGGAGATAGGAAGTGACAGCGGTGGGGATGAATAAGGATATGAAGAGGGGGCAGTGGGCCAGAAAAATGAGAGAGACAGATAGAGAGAGTAACAGCTCTAATTCAGTGGTGAACAAAAGAGAGGAGATGAGCTCTGAAGGAGGTAATACAAGTATACTTATTATTACACAGAAATTTGCATACTCTCTGTACTGTGTACTATTTTGTTTACAATAGGTGAGGCGTGGTTGGCTATAATGTCAATATATCAAAGGATCTGATTCATTCAGTTGTCAATTTGTCAGCAGGTTTGTATTCATGTGAACAATCTCAGTTGTCGTTTTGTTGTGTGACTAACTACTGTACTGTTTGTGTCCTGCCTGTACCTTATTGCCCACTGCTATACACTTAGGTCCCGATAAAAAAAAAAAAACGAGTATAGGAGCAAATTGGCTACTCTACAGTAACGTTTTAATCACTTTATAGAGTAAACATAATTCCTTATCTCTCAGCGCTCCATACAGATGGAATACCAAGCCTGGTAATCCTGTCTTCTCCAATCACAACCCTCACATTTCAGCACTCTTGCTCTCGTTCTGTTTCTCCTCTGCCTTGTCCCCCCCCCCCTCTCTCTCTCTCTCTCTCCTCTCTCTCTCTCTCTCTCTCTCTCTCTCTCTCTCTCTCACTCAGAGGGACAGCTAGGAGTGTGCGTCTGTCCCTCAGCCCAGAAGACAGTTCAGATCCCCGCTGGGAGACTATAACAATTCCTCTGGAACACATGGATTAAAGGTTTTGGAACGGTAGAATACTTTTTGTTTTTTATTTGGTTTGATGTGTTTGTTTCCTCCTGGAATCTGCAGATCATGTGAGATGAAGGTTGTGTTGCGCTTTAACTTTTAAAAAGGGGCTCAAGTGGTCTATTCTCTAAATGTGGATTCTTGGATTGGTCTCGGACCTGTGAGATTTGTGTTGGAGAATTTAAAGGAAAGTGTGTTTGAGAGAACAAGTAGTGTCTGTGGTAAGAGAGAGATAGTGTGTGTGTGTGTGTGTGTGTGTGTGTGTGTGTGTGTGTGTGTGTGTGTGTGTGTGTGTGTGTGTGTGTGTGTGTGTGTGTGTGTGTGTGTGTGTGTGTGTGTGTGTGTGTGTGTGTGTGTGTGTGTGTGTGTGTGTGTGTGTGTGTGTGTGCGCGTGCACGTGTGATTGTACCTGTACACGTGCGTTGCCATGTTGGAAGACAAGCCCCCGCTGGACTCCCAGCTTCAGGACCCGTCTGATGCCAGTAAGTCTAAGGCCCTGAAGACGTCATCCGTCGTTGCCAACCCCACCGCTAGAGGAAACAATAAGTACAGAACATACCGGACGCCTGGCGTCGCCCCCCCATTCAGTGCAGCACGACGGTGAGAAAACACCTTATATCAGCACTTCTTTGGCACACTGGTTCTCAAACATTGTCCATGTCAAAGACCCCCAGATTAATTAAAGTTAAAGTTTTAACATGTTACACATTTGTCTGGGGTTTTCTATCAAGGTTTTCCGAAAATAGCAGACCTATCTACAAGCTCAGAATTGGGTTCAATTGTTAAACTCAGCTTTTGATGCTATATTAAGTTAACTGATTTAGCTGGGGAGCCCCCTCAAGGACCCCTGGGGGTCCCTGGACCTCACTTTGAGAACCACTGTTTAGGAACACAGTAAAACGCCCAATGTTAATTTAACCCTTGAGCGTGTCAAATTAACACAAATTAAGTCTTAAAGGACGACTTCACCCATTTCCAACCTATCTTCGTTATAATTGGTCCTTGCTAATTATAATAGGGCATAGCAGTGGTGGCCATTTTCTGGTTGCATCGTTCCAGACAACATTACATTTTTTTCCCCATAGAGATTTCCAAAAATATTTTAATAATTCATTTTAATAAAGCCATCCAGGATCCTGGTGAATCATGACCATGATGATTTACTTCTGAGGGAAAGAAATCACACTTAATGATGATCCCCTCAAAAAGTATACGCAATTATATGATATACTATAATTATTTGATAAATAGTATACCCTTTGTTTTGCAGCTTTCTTTTTTCCCCTCCACAGAATCAAATGTTTTATGGTCATGAAGCATTATGTAATATACATCTCTATGGGGTCAATGAATGGGGTCTGGATCGATGGAAACAGAAAATGTCCACCACTGCTATGCTGTACCGTATATGGTGCCATTTTTGTCTAACCTGTCTGTGTCTCAGAGGAGAACTGTGGACAGTTCAGTGACTGATGTCACTGGTAGGCGGGTTTCTGAACTGTCCTCCTTGTTCCTGCTGTCCTCAGAATCAGATGCTACAGAGTTCATGTGGTTAATGTGCTTAATTATATGTTTGTATTGTATATGCAGCAGTTTTAGAGCTGTGCGAATATCTACGTATGTCTTTTGGTTTGTTTGTGTGTCTGTGTAGCCTACAGTATGTATGTGTGTCTAATGTCCTATTCAGATATCTACTGTACGTGAATAGATGTTGTCCGTTTTTGTTTGTTTGTGCGTCTCACTCTCTACGTGTGTCCAACAACCAATGTCTATAGTTCAAAGTTTCTCTCCTGTGTGTTATCATCATGTAACATCATGTGGCTGCATGTTTAACGCTGAAAACACAGTACTAATGCAGCATGCAGTGCACACGGCGCATGCAAGGGGCCTTATGCAGTAATGGGCCCCTGTTCGTCTATCCTACAGTTAATTGCAATGCACCTGGTACGACTCCTTGGACTAGTTGGATCTGAGCAGCCGCTATAGTGGTTTAACTAACTTTAACTACCCTATGTAGTATATCGTGTGTCGTGTGGAAACTACAAGCTCAAAGCATGTCGTGCCGCGTTTTGGGCTTGTACATACAGATGTACAAGATGCTCTTGTGTGACGCTGTGGTTGCATTGGTTTACAAACAATGGAGATAATGGGTTTACTGCTCGACAACAACGATATTCAGTTGACCAGGGTTTGACTCTCAGCTGAACTTTCTCCTGCTAGATTATAGAGACTAGAGTATAGAGCATTTAGAGCCCCACGAACAACAGCCATGTGTTCATGTGGAGTAATTATCATGTAGGCATGTGTTAAATGCCTACATGATCTTATAGCCTGTCCGACTCTTTAGACTAAAACGTGTGTGTGTGTGTGTGTGTGTGTTTGTGTAAGCATGCGTGTGTGTGTGTGTGTGTGTGTATAAGCATTCTCTGAATAGCATATCATATTCTGCATGCAGCGCAGTGAGCGCATATGTGGGTCACCGTGGGATTGAAACATTAAAAGTATGGTCCATATCCGAGTATACACATGGGAACTGTGTGTGTCGATTCAGCGGTTTTCTAATTCAGTCATATATATCATTCCATTCTTCTGTTTCGTTTGTGTTTTATATTGAAACGTATATCTTTTGTCGTACTTCCCTTCACACCTATTTGTCTATATCACCATTGTTTCATCCTCACATGTCCACAGGTGTGTGTGTGTGGGTGTCTGTGGGGCTAGAGAGATGATAGAGAGATGATAACATTATAGAAGGTGAAAGACAAAGATTGAGTGTGGATGGAGTGGGTGTCAGTTAGGGATATATAGAGCGATAGACGGACGGACAGACAGAGCTATGCTGTGAAATAATTGGTTTGATGCAAGGCTTTGGTTTAAGCTGTCTGTTGCTTTGGAGATAGACAGCTGGGTTTAGGAACGAGACCTCATCTCACTCCTTAACTCTCTCTGTACTCTCATGAACACACACACACACACACACACACACACAGATTCAAAGTTGACTATTGAATCTATTTCTCCGCCATATTTCCAGGTCTTATGAAGGGTGACACATGACACCTCTATCAGACTCAAGATAGAACCATGATTTACTATCATACATGCACGTGCGTGCGCACGCACACACACAGTGTCTCTCTCGCTTCTCTTGGATTTATTATCACAAAGTGATAATGATATAATTGTGTCATCTATATTTGATGCGTGACAGACTATTTTGAGGTGACATTTAAGTCACTATGGTCAATAACAATGCCACAAACCTCACTACAAACATCTTCAAGCGTATTTGAAGATAAGATAAGGGGAAACAGTTTAAGTTAAGGTCAGCTGAGGTGATTTTTGTCTCCACCAGGCCGAAGGAGTATACGTCCGTCCGTGTGAGAGTCCGTGCGTGTCCGTCCATCCGTCCGTCTGTTACTAGCTAATCTCCGGCACCATTAACCCGGTCAGATTTTGCACACACACTCCCTGGATGCCAACGATGAACCTCTGCTTCAAATTTTCCACAACGGCCTGTTATTGCTCCATCAGGAGGCCTGACTATTGAAAAACTTTGATATTACTCCTCCAGATTCTGTCCAAAAATCCCACAAATCGTTACACACTATCTCTATAGTCATGTGTTCAAGACGGATCTGTCCGATATTTCATATTCCATCCTATTTGGCTAATATTGGTTTTCAAATTTTGCAGGATTAGCCCGTTTTTAACAAAAAGCCTCAAATCATGAAGGCAGCATGCAATTTACGTGAAATCTTTCACAGACTTTCCTACTAGGCTGAGGAATATTATATATCCCACCCTTTACACATTGGCCTGTTATAGCACCACCAACAGGTGGATTTTTGGAACAAAATGCCTCAAATCATCCAATTGCCATCCAAGGCATAAGAAGAAATGCCACCCTTTTCACATTGGCCTATTATAGTGCCACCAGGAGGCCACAACCTGACCTGCCCTGGAGGAGACCTGTTTTGGTTGGACTGTGGCTGTGCTGAGTGGCCTGAAATGTAAAGTGTACCATGTTCTACTGGTGGACTTAAAATGAACCTCTCATACAGCAGATGAAAAACATAACGACCTTCAACTGAGAACTGTGTGTCGCGCGCTCACACACACACACACACACACACACACACACACACACACAAATCACGCCCCTCACATACCAAAAACAGAGAGCCTTGTAAAAGTTTATGAGCCCCCTGTATCATATGGTGCTTGCGTTTGGTGTGTGTGTGTGTGTGTGTCGGAACAGGTGGGCCAGAAATTGCAGCTGGTCCGCTTTTTCTGTTCTCCTCTCTTCCTCTTTGTCCGTCTCTCCATCTCTCTACTCTCACAAACATGCACGCGCGTGCACACACACACACACACACACACACACACACACACACACACACACACACACACACACACACACACACACACACACACACACACCGTATGTTCACACTGTTAGTTCATGTTGCCCTGTTCTCTTTTAGCTTTGCCCTCTGCACACCTGTTGACCAGAAACACTGGAACACACAGTTCTATAGAATGATCTGCTGCACGTCCCCAACACGTCCCCAAGCGCCCATCGTTGCTGTCGGATAGAAACCCTTTTTCCCCGTAAATGGATACGGCAATGTAGAAATACTCTGTTACAAGTAGACGTCCGAAATTGAAATTTCACTTGAGTAAAAGTAAAAAAAAGTATTGCTATTAAAATTGACTTAAAGCTGCTATGAGCAATAATATGTCAACATTTTAATGACCTTTTTTTGTTGTATTCAGACAGCCAGCAATGAGTAAAACGCTCCCCAAAACAATTTATCCTAGAGGCTAGAAGCTCTGTCATTGGTCGATTTGCCTGACTACTTCCTGATAGGTTTGTCAATTCGACCAGGTTTCTTTCTGTGCCTGAGCGGTCCAGGCACCTAGGCCGGTAATCCAGCCTGACAGCGTGTCGTGGGTTTGAGTCCCGAGCCCGACGACCTTTGCTGCGTGTCTTCCCCCCGTCTGTCTCCCCCTTTCCTGTCAAGCTACTGTAACCTATCAGTAAAGGAAAAAAAGGCCCAAAAATATCAACAAACTAAAAAACGGCGTTTCTATATAGACTATCATCGTCTATGAACTGAAATGTCTCGTTAAGGGTTGTGAATTACTTTGTACAGTTTTGATTGATTGAAATATTTATTAACAGTTTGTAGAATTTACAGTACATTTTAAGCACAAACTCAATACAAAGACTGTCAACTGTGAGTGGACGACCCAATTAAGCATTACACTTGTTTACAACAGGGTCCACATTGTTCAATTCATCAAAGTTGCATGTTGGTATTTCTGCTCTCACAACTTCTAGTGGTGTTTTTCCGTTGGACATGTGGTTAAAGTGAGATACTAGTATCCCATAGCCGAAAACATCACAGACTTTATCCCCTGGTTGTCAAACTATCCATGTCTGTCTACCCCACGTCTGACTTCTTGAGGCCTATTCATATACTCCAGTTTTAGGTGATAAACTGGAGTATGAATAGGCCATTGCCCATTACTATTTCTCTCTCTCTCTATCTACCCCGTTCTATCTCTCTAGCTCTACTTCCTGTGCTCTTTCTTTGATATAATAATATACTGTATGTGGCTGTGTCTCTCTGGCTCTAAAATAGAATCAGCTGATGATATCAATGATATCAATAATAAACTGTGTGTGTGCACTGTGCAGACGTCAAGACAGCTACCCTGTCATGGTGATGAAACCCCCCCCCCCCCCATGTGATGATGTAATCCAAGTACACACACATCCACCAGTGATGTAAATAGGTTTTCACTGTAATGAGTCCCGGGATGCAGGGATGGTCTTTTAGATGAGTCCCAGGGACATTTTATGAGTCCCACTTCAACGACGTTATAGGAGTCATATACAGTACGTAGTACAGTAGTGCATCCCGTGGATGCAGAGGTCGTTGTTTTATTGCGTCCCTTAACTATGTTTTGGGATGCGAAATGCAACCTATTTTAATCTCTGAAGAACACCCTGAAGAAGGCAACTTGTTGCCGAAACGTTGGAAAAATAGAAAATAATATTGCATCGTGACTACGAGCTGTGCGGCCTCTTTCCACTCTCAGTCAAAGTTTGATCTCCTGCGGTCAGCACCTCCCCACTACTGGTGTGCGCTCCTACCTTTTTGTTTGCTCGAATCTCTGATCCACACACACACGCACACGCACACACACAACCCCAATTTGTAGTATCGCTTTCATTTTCCAACGCTCATCTTGCACCAGCCAGGCTGTCATGATGTCAGGGCCAAGCAATTTGCTTGATATTTGTGACACTTTAGCAGCTGATTCAGTATGTCACCATGCAGTGTTGTATCATGTAGCTCAGGAAATCTATGTGTAGCAGCTACAAACTGCTTTTCCAACTGAACTGGATGTCACTCTGTTCACGTCTGACGAATTACGTCTAACCGTATAATGTTCAAGCTGTGCATTCAGGTCGCTTGGGAATCGGAAGGTTCAAGCTCTCGCTGTGTTACTGTCAGAGTGTCCTTGAACATTATCACACTGAACTGCTCCCAATGAGCGTTGCACGTTTTCCTCCACCATGGGTGTGTGTGTGTGTGTGCATGAGAATGTGTGTGTCAAAGGCTGCATGCAATGTGCATTGTTAGGCTTTGGATAAAGGCGCTATATAAATGCACAATTTACCTGTGAGGACTTAAGATTCTTTATGCTGGCCACATTAATTCAAAAATGGACAAGAGATCCAGTTATTTTACACTTGGTTGCACGGCTATTTTCAGCAAGTCATTGGTCATTTTGATGGCATCAAGCCCTGCCAAAATACTCTTTATTCGACTAAATCAACTGTAGATGTAGTCTACTAAGATCTTATGATATTTTGTCTACTAAAACTATAGACTAACACTAAAACATTCCAAATGAAAACTATTCAAAAGACTATGACTAAAACTAAAATCAACACTGTTTCCCAGCACTGGTACAGTATATGAGGCCAGTAGAGTGAGCCCAGAGCCTTTCAGCTCTGTAGCACTTATCATTCATGATATCATCACAGCTAATTAGAACAGATATACTGTAACTGGCCCTCAGAGGATTTCTGTGGTTTACACTTGACTCGCACGCACGCACGCGCGCGAGCACACACACACACACACACACACACACACACACACACACTGTCTCAGTTTACAAGCTGACCGTAATTATAAACCATTTTGATTTGCATGGTCACCTCTCAAGATTCACCGCAAACAAATAGTCAAGGCAACAGTCAACAGCCTTTTCTGGGCAAGAGTCAATCCCGTAAACCCCCGAAGTGCATAGAAAACTACCACCATTACAGTTTATCTATAAATCTATCTTCTCCTTCTTTGACCAACAGTGTTTAGGTGTGTCTACATTTCTGTAAAAAGGCTGCCCACCCAATCAAATGATAAATGGTACAGATATTTTGTGGATTGTGGATTTTGGATTGACTAAAAATAAATATTCCTCATAACTTTTGATTGGGTGGGCGCAGGACGGATGCAACCTTGCTCCCAGGGTATAGTCATATTTTAGTCATCTGAACTTTTTGGTTTTAGTCTAGTTTTAGTTATAAGATATAAGATGCCATAAGATATAAAACGACTAAAATGTATTTGGAGGGCCGCTGAAATGCTTGATTTATAGGCTACTTTGCTGTGTGCCGAAAATAGCAGATCTATAAACGTGTGGCACTGTAGCTTGTAGATCCCCTATTTTCGGCACCTGCACACAACCTAACAAAATAATGTATTTTAGTTCTATACTGGTTCTCTTCTCTAGTCCTCCCTAACATTTTAGTATAGTTTTTATTTGTTGATGACATTTTCAGTATAAGTCATCGTTTTAGTCATCATGGCTTAGTTTTTAATTCTGTTTTCATCAGTGAAAAAAAGTAATCGCCGGACATTGTTCGTCATAATTTTACTCGAAGAAATAAACACTGGCGCCAGCCAGGCACCACACTCCCCCGGGTCCTCACATCAAGTTTCAAGTAGGACAGGGATCTCAGAGATCTCACAGAGATCTTGTGAATTTATAGAAGGATTCCTTCTTTGGCAATGGCACTTTGTTTCATTTGCTTTGGGGCTATTTATATTTTGTAATAAGAGATTGATTGATTGAATACTTTTATTAGTCAGAAATGTAAACAGCATGTGGTAAAGTAAGATATTATGGCTAAAAGGATAACACAAAAGAGTCCTGCATGGGGATTGTTTCCACTGTGATGGATCATCATTATTGATGTTCTGTGTCCTTGCCAATAGAGGGTATGCGCATGCATAAAGTCAATAGAAAACCGAGTGGCAAATCGAGTGGCAAAGTGACAGGCAAAGTGAGTTTAACATTGTTTAATGTCGTTTAATGCAATTAGATATGACTTTTCTGTTCGTATGTATGGGCTGTCAAGGCCAGAAAGTAGTTTTTAGCCACTCAGTAGGCATTCCTGCATAACTTCCTGGTTTGATGATGATGTCACATGCATACCCTCTATTCCTGCATGTACGCATGTTCTCACACACACACACAAACACACACACACACACACACACACACACACACACACACACACACACACACACACACACACACACACACACACACACACACACACACACACACACACACACACACACACACACGTGTGCATACGCACACGCACACATACACACACTCATGAGGGTCCTGAATCAAGCACATTAAATACACGTCAGTGCTGAGAGACTTATGTCTTTTTTTTTTTGTTAAGATATTTTTTTGCGGCTTACGCCTTTTATTGATTTTTGAAGGGACAGACAGTAGGCTGACAGGAAACGGGAGAGAGATGGGGGGATGACATGCAGTAAAGGCCGTGTCGGGTCCGGGAGTCGAACCCGCGGCACACTGCGACTGGATTACCAGTCCGGTGCCCAGACCGTTACGCTACGGCCTGGGCGAGACTTATGTCTTTGACACATGTGCGGGTGATATTTGTCTGGTGTGGGTTACGTAGCGCCGTGTCCCTGCAGGTGATTTACGGCCTCCTGTGGGCTTTCTGGGCGTGGCGTCAAGGACATAGCCGAGAGCTTTGGGACTCCTAGGGGCCACCCTGGTAACCCAGCACCCACGTCACATGACCAGGGAGCTGCCAATCTAAACGTCAGTCGAAGCTGAGGTGGAAATTATACATGTTTATTGGTTTTCATTTACTGTATATTGACGTTAGACTGAGTGCAGACATTAGTGTAGTAGGCCTCATGTACATTCTCACAGTGACCACCATTTACAGTTATCTCAATTCAATCTTCTCGCGCATTGTGAGCGTGTCGATTTGCTGTTTACTTTTCGCTATAGTCCTATATTGCACTGATCAGAGCAATGGTCACCGAGTTATGGCCAATTTAAGTGTTAAACGGTGCTGTGCTACTGCTGCCTGTAGTGCCCATAGAGCACTGAAGTCTGACGTAAATTCATAATTTACACATCCTACCTGGGTCATGTTTTCTTTCCCCCCCCCATTCTGAAGGCTGTGAAACAGGAGCATGTACTAATGGGTGGGCTGCAGACAGAAACTAATTTGAGACCACACATTCCTGCCCCGTGGCTTGGCAGCCTCCGTCTTATCAGTGTGACCACGGATCAGGTTCCCTTTCCAGTCGAATAGCTTACATTATTAGAGAGGATGAAATTTACATCTGACCCCCGTGTCAGTGCATGGGCAAGAGAGATGGAAGCAGCCACACATGCACCTTGGGGACATGAAAGTGTGCCAGCCTGTAGGAATACCTGCAGTGGCAAATATCACCCTCACCTTTCCTCAACCAAACACGGGCCAATTGTGTTTGTATATACACTCGACAAAGCAGCATGCACCAATTTTGGTTAATTAAAAATGTCCAAATGGTTATCTCCCTCCTCTGGAAGAGTGTTTGTGTTTGACTCGACACCGGGCACTGCACCCCCTGCGGTGGTGTGGAATGCGCGCACACACAGAGACATACAGACAGACTTGGTGCATTTATAGCTAGATTTAACTTTATAATGGAAGTCACTGGGGCTCTGGGACCTGATCTAAATCATCATAGAGAACTGATGTCACAGGCTGGTCACATTTCTGTGTGTATTCCGAGATCCACTTAATTCTCTAGTTAAGTAAGCATTGAGTTATTATTGAGGGCTCAACAGAATCAGCACTCGTCATTTCTTAAAGAGATGATCTCACGTGAGAATGTGCTAAGATGATGCTATTGTAGACCCTTTTGGAGCTCATGTGTCATCTCCCATGATCCATTTTTGGTAAGAAACTGCTCATGAACAACAGACTTTTTCCTATGCTATACTACAAAACTTCTTCCTATGCTATATTTGCTATATAGCATGATTTCATGAGACTTAAATGAACAAACATGACATTGTTAGTCACAAGGGGGTTCCACCGGCTCATGCCTGTGGTTACTGGTAGGCTGGTTTGGTGCATCTCAGAGGCAGGACTGGTAGCAATGACATTGCTAGTACACAAGAACATTGTTACAGTACATGTGAACATAAATCTATGAAACACAATGAACGACATTAACCACAAAGCGTGGGGATGCAATGTGTTGTTCGCTTGGCTTTTTTTGGTGCTATTTGTTGTTCCATACATACAGTATCGGATGTGATATTGTTACGAGAACAAGAATAAGACTTATACATTAATATGTCTCAGCGGGAGACAAAGACACGATGCAACATGTTTGTATACAAAAGCAGAGGCATTAGTCACCCTGCATCTCAGCAATTCGCTTTAAAAAGTTCAACGTTCTGCTCCTGACTGTTAATCCGGCCCAAAACCACCCACTCCTCTATACCTTCCTGGTCCGCCTTGTTGCTAGGTCACATGATGACCAGGAGCCTGTGCAAATCGGACCTCAGCCAATCGATGGCTGCGGCGGGATGGGGCTTTCCGGAACACGTTGATCCCTCAATTAGATTTTGCCACAGATAACAAACTGCAGTATACAGTATATGGCTATTAAAACCTAGAGCGATTATGTTGACCTGCATCAACATTTTATCAGCAGGTGATGAGTTAGGTTTTCATTAAAGGCTGCTTGTCTGTTGAGTGCTGTAGAATATAACTCATACAGTATATCCAGCAGATTTCTCCCCTGGGCCTGCAGGCTTATCACCCAGTCACAGCTCAACAGCTGACTGGCAACACTCCGGCCGCACTGGTTGTGTGTGTGTGTGTGTGTGTGTGTGTGTGTGTGTGTGTGTGTGTGTGTGTTTAGACCATAGACTGTAAAAAGGGTGTAGACGGGGGGCCCTATGTTCCCTCACCCCTATATTCCCTCAGTTGTGGTTTGGGTTGGGGTATATAGTAGGGTAGTGGACGAACATTCTGTGAAAATAGTCGATTGACAAGCTCCCAAGTTTCAACGCTCCTCTGCACAGACTGAAGCATTTGAAAATTGTGTTGACTTAACAGTCTAGCTCAAGACTGTTTGAGAGTGTTTTTTAACTAATTGAAATGTGAGTACTGCCACAAACCCTATGCCTACGATACTAGATCATGAGTCAGGGGTCTATATTCTTGTCCCGTCCTTTTCCCTCTATACAAAATATCTTCTATAGACAATCTACAAGCTCACACAGCGCATCAAAACATGAGCTGAGCTGCTATTCTCACCCTATATTTGCATTTATATGACATGCCCAGAATAGGGATGGTAGGGTTCATGTAGCTGGGACTTCTCCTTAAGGCTATGTTACTCTCGACTTCCTGCGCATCAGCACAATCATGAAATGCTCACAGCCTGTGGACTTCTGCAAAGCTCAAAAGAAGTATTTCGCTACGCACCAATGCAAAAACGGTTTTGTGGTGTCGAAAGTGTACTTTCCCTAGTGGATGCACTCTGAGCCCCCGACCACATGTATAAAATGCACTATACGTGATTAGAGGCCTACAATAGTTTTATTTTTGTCTGTTATCGCTACCCTATCCACGTCTGCCTCAACGCAACGCACGCACGCACGCACGCACGCACGCACGCACGCACGCACGCACACACACACACACACACACACACACACACACACACACACACACACACACACACACACACACACACACACACACACACACACACACACACACACACACACACACACACACACACACACACACACACACACACCACTCCAGCAATGGCCAACGAGATACTCCTATTGTTGGAGCAAATTAATTTGTCTCCTTTGTTTTTGTAATCTTTCCACTGTTGGGGACACACTCTTCACACCTCCAGGATATGGAGATGACATGATCCTCATACAGGGGTAAATTAACGTTTTGTTACCACAGCTGCGCTCTTAACTCCTGTGATATCCTCTTAGATCAACAACCTTCATAAAAGTAATGGGTCGCACCCACAGAGTGGCAAGAGTGACCTGCTATTTTAACTAATTATTACATTTTTTAATTTTATTTATGAAATATTTGTGGCTTTATTGATAGGACAGTTTGTTTGACAGGAAACGGGAGAGAGAGAGATTGGGAGCGACACGCAGCAAAGGCCGTCAGGATCGGGACTCGAACCTGAGGTCAGGCTACATCGAGCCTATAGGTGGCCGTACCCAAAGTTGTGATTGTTTTTGTTTAAACCTTTGTACGTGTATATGTGTAGTTATAGATTTTTTAAATGTAGGAAACGGAAACAAGGAGATATTTACTCAAGGCCCTTAACAATTGGGTCCACAGTTTGGCAAACAGTGGTCTACATCTCGCAAGGTCTGCTATTCAGGGAGCTCATGCATGTCATGCCTCTGCCAGTACAGTTGGTTCCACTGAGGTACGGTGCTTGAGCATGGTGTTAAAATGCTCAGCCTCCTCGACGGCTGGCGTAAATGTCTGGGCACCCTAGGCTGCTAATCCACCCTGACAGTGTGTCACGGGTTCAAATCCCGATCCTGACGATCTTTGCCGTGTGTCACTCCCCATCCCTCGCCATTTCCTGTCAATCTACTGTCCTATCAAAAAAAGGAATAAAATGCCCAAAATATATACAACATTGTTTTATCTTTTTTTTTTTTTTTTTTTTTATATAATAAAGCTCAACCCAACTGCTTCACTATCACTGTCTGGCAACCTTCCCCGTGTTTCTTCACTAGTCCGATCCAGAAGAACACAATTTGCCGGCCACTGCTACAGAGCTGACAATGAGGTTTTATCTTCCCTTCTTCTCTGGAGTCCTGCCTCAAAGCAGACCAGAGGTAGACAACTGTCGTTCCCTGATGTCATCGCTAGGGACACAGGCATCAGTAAGCAGGAACTGGGAATGGCAATGAAGGACCGGGAAGTCTGGTGTGATATTGTGAAATCCACGATCTCGACTGCGGTCGAAAAATGATGATGATCACTGTCTGGTCCTTGATAACAGTTGTTCCATCAGCATATCCAACAGGTGCAAGGGAGCAGTTCCTGGGGTGTAGCTAGTCTAAAAGTGCATTATATAAAACTATAAATGTTTCTATCTGTGTGTGCAGGGCCTGCAGATTATCAACCAACCACTCATTCTGCAGGTTCAGCAGATTTGCTATATGGACTCAGAGCGGAGGACTTGTTACCATGGGTCTTTGGCTTATGGTATGTTCAGATGGTATGCGGAGAACTTGTCAGTTTACCAACTCGTTTAAATTGCATTGAATTGAGAAAGAGAGAGGATAGTTGTTTAGAGTTAACATTAGAGAAAGTAGGAATGCTAAAAGTTTAAACACCAAAGTACAGAAACAATGTAATTAATTAGTAAACAATTCCTGAAATGGTAGGCCTACTTATCATTGGTATTCACATACTCACCTTTTTATCATCATCTCGCTGACCATTTAATTGCACAAAATAATTGTATCACTTTGGAAGGGACATAACTTCTGGGAGTTTGACATACTACACTGATGAAGACAGCATGTTAGCATAACGATGAAGACATGGCGACTTGGTAAACTGACGAGTTCGCCGGTATTCATTCAGACATCTAAATATCACAGTCAATATGGTATTTACTATTTATTGCTTAGGCGGGTATACAGCTTGGTCCCATGACACAAGCAAGTTCCTCTCTTATCTTTGTAGCCTACTGTATATAGCTACAGTAATCTGTCTCCCTGCTTTCCCCTGAGAACAGTACTTCTCTCATGAGCTCATTGCGCAGTGTGCAGTGTCTTATAGTGTGGTGACTACAACACAGTGGACCAACATCAGCAGATGACATGGCACCCCAAATCAGACTGACAGTGAAACCTTCACATTGGAGCAGACAGACAGACAGACAGACAGACAGACAGAAAGAAAGAAAGAAAGAAAGAAAGAAAGAAAGAAAGAAAGAAAGAAAGAAAGAAAGAAAGAAAGATTTTAATAGGTGGTTGCTAAGTAGCATAATAGCAAATCACAAGTGCCACACACACATCCCGCCAGGCTATGGGATGTAAGCAGGAATGGGTAAGCTGCATCCGTGTTTGTATGCAGTGTTGCCATGTCTGCCCATTATAAGCGACTTTGGCCTTGTTATTTCTGTAAAGTCTCTTGTAAATATTGGTTATTTTGGGCTTGCTTCCTAAATGTTGTTTAATTAAACCAGTGGTTTATTATTTCCACTAGCAGATCTACAAGCCCACAACGGGTCGCAGCATGTAGTGATCATGATGTGGCCGCTTCTTTTAGGCGTGCTTATTTCTCTCACAATATGGCAACACCGTTTGTGTCGAGCAACAATATAGCATACGAGAAGAGAAGCACTGCAGAGCTACAGCAACACAAGTTTTAACGAACCACCTAAAAAACAATAACAAAAGGTACGGTATAACCGTGACTGCTTTCATTTTTTTTAACACAACGGGTTAACTTTGTGATTAACGCAAGTTTGTTTATATTTGTGTTTTTGTTTCCTACGAGATTTATTCCTATGCGACCCCCGGCGGACCAGGCTGGTTGGTTGATTGATTGATTTATTAACAGTATGTAGAAGAATACAATGCATTTCAAAAGAAAGCACAACTCAATACAATAACTGTTACTGCGGACAACACCATGGCTCGTGCAGAGTCGTGCTACGTCCGGCTGCGGCCTTTCAACTGCTGCTCGACCACAGTCGATTGACAAAAATGACACAATTGTTAAGCCCTAGAAAATACGCCATTTCTGTCGAAAGCACGTTTCGATTTTGCGTCTAGTCGGTCGTGACTCGTGCGTGCGACGATGCATATGAACCATTTATTAAAGCCTAATGCGTAATGCCATTCCTGATGCTAGCTAGCTACCGGTAACATACAGGGCGGTTCACGAGGACGAAGCATGTCTGTTTTGGACGTCCTCCTTGTATACAGGAGCCAGGAGGTGGTTATATGTCTATGCTTAACAAGTCAATAAATACAGTCCTATATTTGGACTACGGTGTGATTCTCTGCCTTTTCAATTCCAAGGACCTGCTTGATATTAATATGGCCTCGGGTACCATTTTGACAGGATTTTAATGTTTTAAAAAAGTCGTCCTCCTGGTTCCAAACTGTCAGTTATTTTTATCTGGGGACCCCTGGAACTCACCCAAGGCCCATGGGAGAGTCCCACCTTGAGAGCCAGTGGACTACTGAGGGGGGGGGGGGGGGCTGTCCTTCTCATTGAGTGATTTCAAACACTAACTAGCTTCCCTGGTGCAAAAACAACCCTGCAGTGTTTCAGGGCAAAGGTCTTACATCTGTTTTTGAAGTCCATGCACTAGTCACTTGTGCATCCATCCATCCATCTATCTTCAACCGCTTGTCCATAGTCGGGTCGTGGGGGCAACAGCTCCACTAGAGAGATCCAGACTCCAGAATCCCTCTACAGAGCAACATTAGTAACTTCCTCCTGGGGGATCCCGAGACGTTCCAAGGCCAGTGAGTCGATGTGATTCACTCTGCATGACTGAACTTCTCACGCTATCTCTAAGGGAGGTGCCAGCCAGGCAGCCACCCGTTGAAGAAAACTCATTTCGGCCGCTTGTATTCGCTACCTTATTCTTTCGGTCATGACCCACACTTCATGACCATAGGTGAGACTAGGAATGAAGATTGCTCGGTAGACAGAGAGCTTTGCCTCCTGACTTGGCTCTCTTTTCGTCACAACAGTGCGGTACAGCGACTGCAATACCGCCCCTGCTGCTCCGATTCTCTGGCTGATCTCCTTCTCCGTCCTCCCCTCACTCGTGAACAAGATCCTGAGATACCTGGGGCAATGTCTCATTCCCTACTTGGACTGTACAATCCATCGGTTTACTGCTGAGAAAACCACTTGTGCATGAACGTCAAAAACAGATGGATGTTTATTTGTAAGAATCAAAGTCCATGGCTTAGCCTTAATGGAACAAGCCATGGTCTTTGATTCTTGTATCAAAGTGGAGGGATCTAATAACCATAACACATTGATTGGCAGGTATTAATTACGTAATTTGGCCAGGCACATAGCATGGAATCAAATGTCGACTGGGCAATTTAGCATCACAGGGGGGGGGGACGCAGACGCAACTCCGGCCGATAGGTAAAATCGGTTTTTCTGACTTGCTAATTTGGGACCATTAAAACAAAGGCATCATGATGCATCGCGGTGGATATAAGCTTAAGTCTAAATGTACTTTACTTTTATATTTGTTTTGTCTGTCGGTCTCTGGAGCTTTGCTGACTATATACCTCTCATTGAGTTTGTAGAAGTGGCGTGAAAGCACAGTACAATTCGTTTCTGACTAAGAGCCAAGACAACTCGAGACTCCTGCGATATCAGCAGAAGACTTCTTGGTTCAAGATGTGCATGGGGATCAAATGTTGTGGATGATCCAATTCTGTCAAAGATGTACAGGTCTTGTGCCAGTTGGATGTAGCAAACTTGGAAAGACAGAAGATAATATCGACTCGTAGGCGAAGTAGTCTTATATTATCATGTATTAGACAAGATAACACAAATGGAATATGCAGCATACAAAATTGTCTAAAAAAATAAATAAAGGCTGTTTAAAGTTCTTTATTTCTAGTAGCTATGTTGTCATACAGGCACTTGTCATTGTTGACCTGGTTTCAGTTCTGATTTGTCAGGGTCATCTTGACCAGACCTGAAAGCCTATTAAAGCATATTATTGCATAATATTACCAGTATTCTGGTAATATCATTTTTAGGTTAAGCCAAGGTTTCATATATTCAAAAGTTTAACCGTAACCCATTTTAGTTCACTTGATAACCTGTTCCGTCCACCATGGCTTGAAGACTCGGGTCGGCACAAGGCCTCGCATTTGGCCCGCCTTGATGTCAATGATGAGAACAAGTCATGTTGCATTGTTGTAAAACATTGGACATACATAGGATATTGCATGAACCAAAACAAGCACTTTTTCAAATCACTCGCTTTTCCTTGGTGTCTTTACAGAAACAACTGTTTACACATTAGTACCTAATTACTCACAATTTCCATCCCTAACGTGCATGCAACCATTTTATTTCTATACAACCAGCCATATAGACAAGATTAATTAAATCGACCTGGATTGTAGAATCGCACTCGTGTGAAGTGAGGGGTGCTATTATTGTCATACATCATACATCACATTCTGTGCTCAGCCAATCAAATCATCTCAAATTTGATACACACAGCTTAGCATAGGAGGGCCCCTCAAAACTGGTAGGACAGGGTACATGTACATTCTACTGCCTAACTAAGGCCAGAGGATTCATGCAAAAATCACATTCAATATACTTATTTTCGGTCAAGTTAGGTAATCTATAGGCCCCTTTTCTGTAAACATGACACTATCCAGAGTAAGTGGAGAAAATAAACAAACTGCCTCTGCGATATTGTCGCGGAGGTGGCTCTGTATCGTTTATGATAGTTAATCTAGTGAAGATTTAACTAATTTGGCGGCAGTAACGTTAGAGGTGTCTTTGCAGTCAGTTGATTCTTCATATCCATCTGAGTCAAACCACCAGGATCATTTATAGTTTATTTTTGGAACACAGTTCTTATTTGAGAATGGATGTGTTGTGTATTGTGTAAATTATGTGAGACCTTGGTTCTCTGTGGCTCTATACCACATTTTCTCTTCCTAGTTCGCCAATACATTGCGGATTAATGGGCATGACATACCTTATCCACCTACAACAGATAATACTGGTTTTAACCTTAACTTGATTTGAAGTGTGTGTTAGAAATGGAAGCATTTATTTTCTTATGTATCGTCTCAGTTCAATCCTTAACTTTAATTAGTTGTCTAATCTTCCTTTTAAAATGTCTTTACAGACAGTGGCACCTGTAGAGAAGCTGTACAGACGTGGTGTGTGAGCATGCATGTGTTCAATTTACCGCATATAATCTATCAACATGACTATGTTCAGTAGTTGAATAGCTACTATTCTGAATGAGGTCATTCATATTGCCTCCAATCTAATGTTCCGTTTAGTTTTGAATCCAGCGAACGCTGGAACTAAAGGCCTAGTATTCATAGTAACTCCAGTCTTAGGTGATAAGGTGACCACCGAAAACTACAACATGGCGTCACAGCGTGGTGCTACAACACTCACCCTCTGTCACATCTCTGTTTTTGCAAACCACCTTTCAATTTTTGCTCCGATGAAAATGAAAGCCTGGCTACCACAAGGCTAACACAAAAATAAACATCCCAATGATGATTCACTAAAACACTGACTGCATCCAATCCAATATCATCCAACATCCACCTAACCCTGTGATTCGCAGTGCTCGCACTGTCATTTTAAATAGATTGTAAGCGTTCATCCAAATGTGTTTGAATGGAGAGATTGTGAGATTGTTTTTGAAAACTGACCAGTTAAATAATGCTATGTCAGAATGTGTGTTGTGTGCTGTTGGCTGCTATCAATCTCAATGATTTCAGTTGAGCTAACTAAGAAAGTAGTCAAATATCTTGTTTGCTGTTAAACCAAATAACCAATATGGCTTTGTTCTGCCTGCAATGTTGCTTTTTCTTTCCTTTCTCTTATGTACCCTAGTGGGGACCAGAACGTGTTATAAGAAATGGCTGACCAGACTGCACCAATAAATCCAAGACCTTCCAGATGATGAGGATTTAGATTTCATGGGCAACTCCAATTGAATAACAATTTTTGTTGTTTCTGCTAACTTTTTCAGCTTTTCGTTGCTATTGGAGCATTGTCCCCCTTCTCCCACCCCTGGGCCCCTTACGGGTCCTCTGATTGGAGGGCTCTCTGGGAGGTCCTTCCTGATTGGCCAGCAAGTCGCTTCCCTGCAGCTGGCTCAAATCAAAGCCCAGCTTGCCCTGACACAGATAAGCAACGCTATTGCTGCCAGCAACCACACCGTTGCACCAACAACAAACTCCAAGACCTCCACCCCATATCTATCTGTAAAACCCCCCTCCCCTACAGCTGCGGCCATCAACCTGCTAAACCTTCTAAAGGTTGCAAACACCATGGCCTATCCCTATAATCCTTATGCATCTGGGAACCAGAAATCCACACAGGGGCAGTATGGGTATAGGTATGGTATAGGTATGGACTCTCTGGGAATGCCTTCTCATCCAAGCTCTGGGTCTGTTAACTCTGGTTTTGGATCTGCCAATGCGTCCTTCTCTGCGACATCCACCACCCCTGGGGTTATGCACTCATCGATGCTGCCCCAGTATGGTCAGAGTAGTTCCACACACCCCTCTGATTTGGAGAATGCCATAGAAATGCATATCAGAGGGGCCAGAGAGGAGTCCAGGCTGGCAGGCCAAATGCTACAGCAGAGACAGCAGGTGCAGGCCACAGACCAGGTCTCGTACCTGGATAAGAGTCCCAGGGACGATAGGCGTCCCCTAGGTGCAGGGATGACGCCTTACACCTCATCGTCAAGCTCCACCTCTCTTGGCCGTTTGGACATGAACATGGAGAAACAAGGTGGCGTTAGATCTCTGGACTGGATGTCAGGACCCTCTGCCACTGCTTCCTCCTCTAATTATTACCAAGCATTGGATCAAAACATCCCTCTACTCTCACCCTCCCATTCCTCACAATCATATCCTCACTCTTCTCAAACCTCCCAATCCTCCCAGCCATATCAGACACCTGGTTATGCTAGTGGTAGGAGTGATGTAAGCAGCAATGTCAATGCTAGACCTGCATCTTCCACGCTGAGTAGTGGGGATTACTCACTTTCTGAGAAGTCCCCTTTAAATGCCAACCCCAGCCGGCCCCAATACACGTCTGAATCTGCCAAAAACATCCTGCATCACTTTGGCCTCGCCGATGACGACTTGGAGCATCTCAGTGACTACCCAGACGATCAGTTGACGCCTGCTAACTTACCGTTCATCCTGCGAAGTATCCGAATTGAGAAGAACAAGAGGACTGCTGCTCTCTCCAGCAGGGACATGGACCACCGGCCTCAAGCTGGAAGTGTTGCGAGTGGATCAGACCCTCCTGTCGGACTACTTGGGACAGTCAAGAGACAAGAGGGCACATCATCTACCTTTCACCAGCCAAGCAAAGTGATTGACTATGGACATACCAGTAAATACTTTGGGGCTGATATTGATGCAACTCTTAATAGTGGTGCCACTGCAAATATTGGTGGTGTGAGTGGGAGCAGGTTGCCGATGATGGACAGTTTTGCCAGTAGCACTCAAGGCTGCAAGCCACTGACAAAAGATGCTGGTTTGAAAGAATTCAGCAGCACAGCATCTCCCAGTATTGGCTCTTTCCAGACAATTTCTGCCAGGCCCAGTGCCGGCTCATTCCAGACACATTCTGCCAGTGCCGGCTCCTTCCAGACAAGTCCTGCTGGGGGCAGCTCCTTCCAGACAAGTCCTGCTGGGGGCAGCTCCTTCCAGACAAGTCCTGCTGGGGGCAGCTCCTTCCAGACAAGTCCTGCTGGGGGCAGCTCCTTCCAGACAAGTCCTGCTGGGGGCAGCTCCTTCCAGACAAGTCCTGCTGTTGGCCACTCCTTCCAGACAAGTCCTGCTGTTGGCCACTCCTTCCAGACAAGTCCTGCTGTTGGCCACTCCTTCCAGACAAGTCCTGCTGGGGGCAGCTCCTTCCAGACAAGTCCTGCTGTTGGCCACTCCTTCCAGACAAGTTCTGCCGGTGGCAGCTCCTTCCAGACAAGTTCTGCCGGTGGCAGCTCCTTCCAGACAAGTCCTGCCGGTGGCAGCTCGTTCCAGACAAGTCCTGCCAGTGGCGGCCCGTTCAAGACGACTTCTGACAGTGGCGGCCCGTTCAAGACAAGTTCTGACAGTGCCGGCTCCTTCCAGACAAGTTCAGCAGCCGGTTCCATCTCGTCCCTAGGATCGATGTTGCCTCCCCAACAGGCCCCTAATGACTCAGATAAACAAAAGAAAATGAGGGAGTTGACCAACGCATTGGTGGCTGCTCAGAATCGAATCTCACTTCTGAAGAAAGACGTGGATCACAGAATCCATGAGTCACAACCGGCAAAACCAATTCAGGTGAGAACGATGCGAACTGGACCAGAGAAGCAGCCAACGACTCTGACTCCTGCCACCGCCACGCCAACCCAGGTCCGTGGGGTGAACCAAAGCCGACCTGGCCTTGTGGTCCTCAACACCAGTGAGACCCATGGTCAAGATTCAGCTCAGAGTAAAGGGTCAGCAGTCAGAAAAGAGGCTCAGAACAATCAGCAGCAGCAGCAAACCAAGCCATGGCCGCCTATAGTGGTCAACGTGAAGAACTCTGGTCATCGTACCGCGACGATACCCGTCAACCCACCGTTGACGTCTTCTTCTACGACCCAGAGCCAGCCGCCATCGCAGAGGGCTGGTCGGTACCCGACGCCCAGCATGATGAGAGACTACGCAGCGGCCACGCCCAAAATATTTCCTCATACCTGTTCTCTGTGTAACGTAGAATGTGTAACAATGAAGGTGAGTAGAAGACCCTATGCCCCGTTGACTTCCCCTCTCTTGATTGTTTTCTTATTATTTTAATATTTTAGTGATGTGTTCATCTTTTTTGTTAAAAAGAAAAAAACATTTACATGTTGGAGTTTATGCAAAAAATAATTATGCTCCTTTCTGTCGCTTAAACATTGTTGCTGAATATTTTGATGTGCTCAGAACTTATTTTTGGTGTATTTTAGTTTTGGGTTCCACAAGGAACCCAAAACTCCACTGTATCATGATTCTGCCTTCACACTCTCTCATTCTCAATCTTTTAGTATCGGTTGTTAGGAGACATAGTACTACTTAACAGATTAACTAATCCATGCTGAGTCTAATGCATATCTTTTCGGTTGATAACTTTAAAGCAAATAACCTGTGATGTTAAATTAAGGTTGGTCAACATTGCAGGAAACCAAATTGACAGCAAAAAGAAAAAAAGACGGAAGCTTATGTATGTCTTATAAGCTATAATGAATGTAATGGCTTAGGTCATTTAGCCAGACATAATTTGTTCTGTGCTTTCCCTACCTACATAGAGAATTAAAAGGCCATGATCTGGCAGGTGTCAGGAAGAAGGCATTCTCATTATCTGTATTATATGCAGCCAAACAGTGCCATCTGTTAAAACTTTTAATAATATGTACTGGCAGTAGTTCATTCAGAACGAGCTTCATGTGACTGCTTTGTGGAGGGGTCAAAACTTTCTGCTGAAAATTCCAGAGTTGCTCTAAAACAAGTCCCATGGTTGCTAGTTGCTACGGCTATGGGGTACAGGGACTAACACTGCCATTTCTGAATGTCTGCAAATTTGTTGTCTTATAGTCACCTGCCATTTGTATTTGTCTAACTAGTGGGGTAATTACAATTCCTAACTTGGGAACTATTTTCAATAATGTTTTGACTAGACCATACATTACTATTCAGGGCATCAGTTTGGTTTATTATCATCTCTATCTCTTTGCTGTGTTGCATGATGACCAATTTTCTATTTTTGTCATCGTTCATAAATGTTTTTTGCAGTGTAACTTACAATATAGAGGGTATGTGCAATTGTGCATGCATATAGTGAGTGGCAAATCGAGTGGCAAAGTGAGTTTAATTTAATGCAATCCAATTGGACTTTTTCTGTTTGGCTGTATCGTCTGTCAAGGTCAAATAGTAGTTTTTTTTGCCACTCAGCAGGCGTTCCCGCATAACTTCCGGTATGAGTCACGCACATATCCTCTATTATGTAATTTAGCAATAACTTGCATAACTGAATTAGTGTTTAAAACTTGGGGTGATAATGGCATGAAAAGATTGTTACCACCTTGGTTTGATTTAAGCCAGGACAAATACTGTAGTGTTAATGGCCCATTTATTAAGCGTTAAAAGTTAGAAAGTATTAGTATGTATTGTAAATGGTTGTTGCTGTATAGAAGAGGATGTATGGCTCTAAATGTGTCTATACTAAAGCTGCAATCCTGAACAAAGTTTAATGGATAAACTTTATTATTTATTTTTATTTTATTTTATTTTAAGTAGCACATTTGCAGTGGTGGTGGTGGTGGTGTTTTCCGCTGATAAATGTAGACCCTCGTGTAGGGTAAGACGCCCCACTAGTTGATAAGTAGCCCTGCGTGATGCTCAAAATCCAATGTCTCCCCAGGCCAAGTAGGTATTCCCTCTTTTTAACAAACAATTTCTGTTGATTCCCATGCCAGCTTCAGGCCGCATCTCTTTCTATAGGTCAAACCACATTTATTTGTTTGCCGGGGAAATAAGTAAAATTGGTGGGTAAGGTAGTATAAATTCAGTATTGAAGAAGCAAGTTAGATGTAACTTCTATTCAGCAACCAATGTTTGCCAAACGTTGCTAATTGTAGGTTTCAATAATACACTTCTAATGATTCATATCTTTCTGCGGCCCAGAAACTTGACTGACAAAGTGCCCAAGTACCCTTTTTTTTCCTATAATTAATTTGTATACCTTGTAATCTTCATAAAATGTGTTAATGTATGCACATATGCAGGGAAACCCCAGCCGTATTTACCCCATGTGCCACCGCTGACTTAAATGTGGATGTTATCACACTGCTGAATGCCGGCGAACTTCTGCTTGATGTCACCACATGACCCAGGGTTACTCTGCAATGTATGATGTATCTGTTAATAGTTCCAAGATGGCTGCCATCCCTTGAAGATTTTGTAAAGAAGAAACAAACTGGACATTTCCGTCCATCTGTCATGGATTTGGTGGATGAGTTGTTACATCAAGGACACAAATTCACTCTTCTTTATTCGGAGGAAGACAGAATGGACATTTTGTTGGAGGGACTGTGTATATCCATTGACTAAAAATATTTAAAACTGTTAATGGTTGAATTGATGGACAACTAGAATACCAACGGTGCAATGTGGACTCGCAGAAAACTCGATTGATTAAAAGTCATTTGACGATCATGACCCTGAAACTAAACTAGTGGCATTTGCTGCTGGAGTTGCTGTGAAATTACTAGTAGTAGTAGTGATGACGTCCATGTTCTCTTATCTAACTCTTTTGTTGTCTTTTTTTTATTGCTAGATATGGCTCGAACACCAGAATACCAGCCTTCACATCAACAGCTGCCGAATTCTCCACTATCTGTCAGTACTTATTCTTCTTAAGTTTTGTAATCTTTGTCAGGTGCTTTGTAGCCTCGCATAGCCAGACAGATCTCCGCCTACTGATACATCTAGTGACATCTAAATTCGAACAGTGAAAAAAAGCAGCCATAGACAAACTCACGCCTACTGCTTTTAACCCTTGAAACGCTCTATAAAACTGATTGGAGTTCCAACTGTACTTCTTTCTGTATACACCAAATCTCATCCATCCATAATAGCCAAACTACAAGCTGAATGTGTTGCGTTGAGATGCGTTGTGAGCTTGTAGATCTGCTATTTTTGGTGAACGTTCTCCCCCAGAATATGACTGCTGGGTTTCATGTGATTAAAACAAACTATATCACCTTCCCAAAAACGTTTTTGTGCCCCGGCCGGCCTAGCGGTCCGGACACCTAGGCTGTCTATCCAGCCTGACAGCGTGTTGAGGGTTTGACTCCCGATCCCGACGACCTTTGCTGCGTGTCACTCCCCCCATTTCCTGTCACTATACTGTACATGTGTGAAAAGGCAGATAAAGCCCCCAAAAATATCTTTAAAAAAAAAAGCAAAAGAAAAAAAAGCAATGCTATGCAGTTTTGTTTTTCTTAACATTTTCCGAATGGCTTCCACCCAGTGTTGGTGTCACTAACTACATTGAATTAATGTCCCGACTCCCCACACATCGGTAGGTTTATATATCTGAACGTTTGGCTCCCCGCGAGTAGCATCTTTCAAACTTCATATACAGTAGATCCTTTCATAACGTGTCAATTCTTTTAGTTTTTTATATATGGAAATACTTGACTTCAGATTCTCATACAGAGTGAGCACAGGCTAGCCTATAGTCAAAATGTTACCTTTTGCATTAAGACGTATCTTTTTAAATATGGCATGGATGAAGTTAATTCTTGATTTTATTTCTCCCAGGTATCCAGATTGGAGTGCCGAGACTCCAGCCTGGACTGGACCTGTGGCCAGGTGAGTTTGTTGTGTGTTCTTTTTGCATCCATGCAACTATTATTTCCTATTCTCTTTTGCACTACTTTAACTCACACCATTCTTCCTTTTGTTATCCATCTCCATCTCTTCATCCATCCATGGCAACTTCTCTCCCTCTCGTTCAGCACTGTACCCAGCACCTCAGCCAGAGACGTCGTTCCTGCTCCCTCCTCTTCCTCCCAGGGCACCAAGCAGCATATCCAGGTGACCCGAGGCAGAAGCCACTCAGGATCTCGCTCCTTGTCACGCTCCCCCAGCTCCCGCCGTCCCCGTCGCAGCCCCTCGAGGTCATCGGGCAGCGGTGCGAGAGGGACGCGAAGAGCTCGTTCACGTTCAAGGTCTCGATCCCGATCCCGTTCACCCCGCAGTTCCAGACGCCTTCGAAGGTTAGTGATACAGAGATGAGGGTTGAATAATCTATCGCCTTTAATTCAGTGTATTATTACCTAATCATAATGCGATCTGAATGAATCAAATACGCAAGACTATAAACAAAAAAGTGTTTTATCCATCAGGTCCAGATCTAGGACCAGGTCTCATTCTCCTCGCCGAGACCATGATGATCGATCACGGCCCAGGAGCCATGAGAGGGCGTGGTCCTCTGGACGATGGTCACGATCCCAGAGCCGTGAGAGGCGGGCGTCTACGCGGCGGTCCTCCGGGCTTCACTCACGGTCCAGGAGCCGCGAGAGGCGGGCGTCTACGGGGAGATCCTCTGGGCGCAAACCGACGGAGTCCAGCGTCGAGAGCCTAGCCAAGAAACTCCTGCAGACATCAGGTTAGACTGAAAGTCAGTGATGGAAATGTCTGATTCAAGAGAGCAAATAGATTGATATGATAGACAGATCAATAGACAATTATGGTTAGAAATGACTACTGGAGAAATGAGGTCGGAACACAGAACAGTATGGCTTGAATAAACTAAATTAATTGTCTAACGTAAGACAGCAATAATAAGTAATATTCTCCATTTCTGTTGATCACTGTAGTGCTGTATAATAGAGAAGAGATGGACTAAAGCCCCATTCACATTGCAGAAGCTAGCTTCTGCTTTAGCTTCGTGGTCCCATGTTATCTCTATGCAGAGCAGCTTTTGCGTTTTGAAGCTTGGAATTAACAGCTTTTTTCTTTTTGCGTTTTTTTTTTCTCCCCAAAACTTAACTTTCAAGCAGTGCGTGTAGCCAATCGGAGCACAGCGTGGTTTGAGGAGGTGGAGTTGAGATCATTTCACAAAAGGAAAAGGCCCTGCAAAAGCTGTCCACTGCGATTCTCCGAAATAAAAAATAAACTTTTTAAATATATATATATATAATATATATATATATATGAAAATATATGAAATATGAATGGATATTTGGCAAGACCATAGCAGATTTTATCGATAGAAATGAAAGTTTATATGAGAAACAAGTTGTCGAAGCGGTGAAAACAGGTTGTGTTCCGTGTTCCCAGTGGATTGTCACTTTTTCTCGGGGAGAATCGATCCTGCATTCACCCCGCCCCGGTTCTCATCGAAGCCATTGATGCGGACTACTGCCCAGTCCAGAACGCTATCCGTCGCTGATGCTGATTGTGGACTAAACAGTGCACACACACACGGTTGATAAATTAGCAGATATAGATAGATAGATAGATAGACAAACAATTAAACAATATATAGTTCCAACCGGTGTCGGAGTTTCCCCCCAAACTTTCCCCGAGAAGAGGAGAGGAGAAGCCCGCTCTCAGCGCTCTCGTCGTGTGTGTGTGTGTGTGTGTGTGTGTGTGTGTGTGTGTCTGTCGGTAGCTGCAATGTAGACAGAGACCATAGCATATTTATCGATAGAAATGAAAGTTTATATGAGAAACAAGTTGTCGAAGCGGTGAAAACAGGTTGTGTTCCGTGTTTTCCACAAAACTTTCCCCGAGAAGAGGAGAGGAGAAGCCCGCTCTGTGGTCGTCGTGTGTGTTTGTGTGTGTGTGTGTGTGTGTGTATGTGTGTGTCGGTAGCTGCATTGTATGAATGAATCGATAAACCAATCGCATATAGATAAGATTTATTTGAGGGAATCATTTCAATTGGTTTATTGCGTTCATGTAGGCCTATCGATGAACCTCATAGCAAAAGTTGAAAGACAGTAGCCTATATTTATAGATAGATAGAACACAATCCCGTGTGTGTGTGTGAGATATTGAGCACCGCGTGGAGGAGCCGTCACGGGGATCACTTGCGAGCCATGCAGTTCTCTCTCAGTGCCCTTGCAGTAATTACCCCCTCCCGGTTCCCACCGAGGTGAACTGAAACCCGTAGCTGACTCTGACTGTGGACTAAACACACACACGGTTTATAAATTAGCAGATATATATATAGTCTATAGACAAAGAACTAAAGTTCCGAGTCCCCAGCGCGTCGTGTGCACCGCGTGTGTGTGTGTGTTTGTGTGTGTGCGCGTGTGTGTGCGCGCGCGCGAGAGAGATCAATAATTAATAGCCTTTATATGATTATATCAGTTGTATGATATGCATGTGGACATCCCTGATCCGACCTGTCCTGTTCTGATTGTATTTCTACGGTATGCTCTTGCTAAATCAACATTAACATTACATACAGAGCGGCTATTTAAAAAAATGCCCGGAGGGTTTCGCTCGAGAGGGGGAGAGGAGAGCTGAGTGGGGGGAGATGAGCACTGAAGACTGGGGAGGATTGAGATCCGGTCTGTTCGGTTATTTACAAACAAGTTTACCAAGATTATATTATTTATTCATCGATAAATAGGTTATGATGTAACTAAATATATAATTATTTCTCCTATACAGTCGCTATTTTACATTTTAGACTTTCAAATGCGCAATCTGCTAAAAAACTTCCTGTGTGTTCTTCCTCGTCTCAAAGCCAGTCCAGGCAGGTTGAGTGACAGGTACCTTGTACACGCCCACTTTCTCAAAAAAAAGCTGAGTGGAAATGAGTTTTGCTTTTTTTTTTTTTTTAGCTTTTTTTTTATCTGAACGGGGCTTAAGGAGTCAGTCTTTTAAAGTAATTTTTTCTCTTTTCTGTCTTTTCTTTCTGCCCCCCCCCCCACACATTCTCTCTCTTCTTGTCTGATAACCTCTTTGTTGCTCTCTCTATGTTTCTATCCATTTCCCTCTCTCAGACCATCCTGATCTGAAGGCCATGATGGAGGCTCTGGCTCCAGCCCTGCTGTCTGAGATCAACAAGTTGAAGCCCAGCTCCTCCTCCACGTCCTCCTGCAGGCGTTCCGCATCTCCGTCGGACAGAGGACGGAGGAGGTCCTTTTCTCCGCCGTCGAAACGGAGCAGGCGCTCCGCCTCGCCAACGTCGAAACGGGGCAAGCGCTCCGCCTCTCCGACGATGAGAAAAGGAGGGAAAATATCTCCCTCGCCCACCTCGCTGTCCCACCTCTCTTCAGCGAGGAAGAAGACGGCGGGTAACTCCTCTTCATCGAGGGAGAAGTCCAGCACGGGGAAAGGCGGGGCCGCCTCCTCGTCCGCTGCCAAGGTGTGTAATTAGTGTGCAACTACAGTAGATTGCTTTGTGTTGTCTTGCAATTCATTTTGAGCTTCACTTATGCATGGACATTTTTTTTGTTTAGTTGTTTTTTCATCACAGCTAAAGAAAAAAAAGGAAAAAACATGTGTGAAGTGATGGTTGCTCTTATCATCATACATCACATTCCGTGCTCAGCCAATCAAATCGTCACATTCCGTGCTACGAACACATTCCGTGCTCATACCAGTAGTTTACACACAAATATGTGCACAGGAGCGGCTAGCGCCCCTCAAGAAGAACATCCAGAATGACAGAAAATGTTTAGTAGCTCTGACAAAACATTGTTTATTATTACTATACCGGTATATACAGATAATGGTTATGCATTTTGAGTTTATGTGGTTTCTCATGGGAGCTTTATACATAAATCCAAGGCGTGTGCCATGTTTAGCAATTGATTTATTGACCCAAGGGACAAAGAGCTAAACAGACCGTTTGACCTGATGAATAGTAGTTAAACTTACTTTCACCAAACACACTTGTGGAAAACAAGGAGGATAATTTAAATTTATTTAGATATTATGATGCTTAGGTGCCCTACTGGTGTCCACACCCTGTCATAGACGGCAAGCAATAAAAATCACCTGCAGATTCTTCACCCTGGCTTTCTTAAGATGGGTCAATTAATTGGGTTTTAAAATTCTCTCTCCTCTTTCCTTTTCTCTTTATTTCCGGATGTGGCCAACTAAGCCCTTAATGCCTTCACCAAACGTGGTCATACTGAGGGGTGTCCACAGGGGCCTCTCACACAAGGACGTGGAAGACGGCCTCCGTTCGTATGGAGAGACGACCTCTGTCATCCTGAGGAGGAAGGATGAAGAGGTAGAGCCAATAGGATAGATTGACCTGGGAGAATGAAAGACAGGCGTGTAGCGATGAATTGATTGTTGACTAAAGATTGTTTGTATCAAGCAACATTTGTAATGTAATGTTTTTGTAAATGAATTTATAGTATAGTAATGCATGCTTTTGTGTGCCAGGCTTCTGTATGTTTTGCTGCCGAGGAGAGTGCCAGGGCTGTGACCAAATGCAAACGCATCAATATCAACGGATGTGTACTCACTGTATTCACAGAGAAGGTACAACACAACATGCACCCCATACACTGCTCTTTCCTTTCCTTGTCATGTTCAGGACTCTGTGACCATTGGCTAAGTCAGAATCATCTTTGTCACATCACAGGTTTACAGGTGTAAAACAGAGTGAAATTAATTGTTGAGTTCCAAGCTAATAAACTCAATCTCTGTCTGCAGGAGATCTCGTCCAAGGAGCAAGACAAGCCCTCTGAGAAGTCGTAAGTTGATTCCGTTTGAGTTTTGTTGTCTTTGCTTTCAGAAGTGCTGACACAAAATGCATTCAGTCAGGTTCGAAACCAGGCCCATAATTGGAACGGCAGCTATATTGACAATTCACAGGGTTTACCAATTACAATACGCATTAAGGTCCATGTCAGTGGCAAGGTTGATACCTCAGGGTTACAATATTAAACGCTTCTGATGACTTAACCCATTTTGGGGCGGGAACCCCTTTTGGTGTTAGCATTATGTTATGCTTTAGCTATTGAAAAATAGCAGATCTACAAGCTCACAGCGCGCCACCGAGTGGCGCACTACGAGCTTGTAGGTCTGCTATTTTTGAAAAATCGAAGTACGACTGACATAGAAACATAGCTTTTTCAGAAAACTGTCTGGATGTAGAAGACATTTTTAGAATCTGATCTCAGGTCAGAATGGGTTAAAGTTATCTATACAGGTAGCCCTGGAACATGACTGCCATGATGATTATCATGACAGTCATGATGTAACTGCACCCTGTTTTTGCGCTCGCTACATTTACAACGTTTACGTATATATAAACATTCGGAATTCAAATATAAAGTAGTCACAATTTGTCCCACGGGTGTTAGTTAGTTGCTGCTCCAGCGATTAGAATTGCTGCATCCTGCGTTGTTTAATAAAAAGCATTTTTATCCGAGCACCCCGGCTACTTTTTTCAAACGGGGTTCGTTTGGGAAAACCACAGTTGCACACCGGGAGCGCACTCGCCTATTAGTCTGTATTGGCAGGGCGGTCAGCGTACCAGCCGTACCTATATCGAACACACCGAGTGCCACCCTCCTCCCGACCGATAGGGGCGCGTAGTTGAAAGCCAATGGCAAAATAACAGCTCGGATAAAAATGCTTTTTATTAAACAACGCAGGATGCAGCAATTCTAATCGCTGGAGCAGCAACTAACTAACACCCGTGGGACAAATTGTGACTACTTAATATTTGAATTCCGAATTTTTATATATACGTAAACGTTGTAAATGTAGCGAGCGCAAAAAACAGGGTGCAGTTAAGCCTTGACTCTCGTATGAATACGAGAGTCAAGAACCAGGGCTATTATACAGGCTGCTTCATGTTCATTTGGGGTGAATTTTGGGGGTTTTCAAAAATAAAAGTCCCCACTGCAACCGTAAGCAGTAAAAGGACTACAGACTGAATCAATGTTGGCTGTCAATAAGAAGACCAGAGACATTGTGCGGGTGGAGCTAGACTGCCTGACACTAGTGTCTGAGAGGGCTAACCCTAAACCTAACCTCAGTAAAACTATGCCTAAACCTAACCTCAGTAAAACTATGCCTAAACCTAACCTCAGTAAAACTATACCTGCCGGGGAGCCAATCAGACACATGGTAAGGCGGGTCTTTCCTATAATGTTGGTGGGATTCATAATCACGCGTCTGTGGCAGAGTGCAGGACACTGTCCAAGCTCCGTTCCATCATGGACAATGTCTCCCACCCTCTCCATGATGAACTCGTCAAACTGAAGTTCAGTGAGAGATTATTTTGCCAACATTTACCACAGCGGTAGTGTCCTGACTTGCCGCGGTGTTGATATTGGATAGTATTGCTGGCTGTGTGACATTGGTTAATTGAAGGGCCTGCCCCTGCACCATGTGTGTACTTAAGACTTACTGTGTTGTCCTCTCTGGCTATGACCTGACAAAGATGTGACACAACAATGTGAATGTTGAAGATATCTATTTTAGGGGTGAAGGGAAATTGTACTTTATTGCCCTCATTTTGGTCTAAATTTAGATTAGTCCCACACTAATCAATTATTCAAACAATTGTCGGTTCCAGCCCTAATCTCTTTGTTTCTGTCCTACACAGAAAGCCTCGCTTGGGCACAACAAAAACTGCCAAAGCCCCAGTCAAAAAAACATCCAGTACCACTAGCACCGCTAAATTGGTTGGCAAAGCCAAAACTGTGGCCTCCAAGGGCGCTGTGGCCTCCAAGGGCGCTGTGACCTCCAAGGGCGCTGTGACCTCCAAGGGAGCTACAACCAGAATAACTGTTAAAGCGGGCGCTGCGGCCTCCAAGACCGCTGAGAAGAAGTCCGCTCCATCAGAGCCTAAGCCTTCTGCAGTTCCAAAGAAACGAGCTGAAAAAGAGAGCGCTTCTGGATCTCAATCCACACTGGGACCTTTGAAACAGCCCAAGACTGAGCAATTGAACATTCCGACACATTATGCATCAAAAGAAGGGCGTCCCTTTCGCTCCACATCAGTCTATTCAATAGATTATAGACCGGACGCTGAAATTCAGAAAGGCACACAGTTCAAAGAAGCAACCGCCAAGGCCAGCGGAATGGGGGTTATCGATCTCACCCTCGAGGATGAAGCTGGCATGAAAAGGGACGCGAAGGTAACTGAACCTGTGCAGGCCATACCCACCATTCTGTCGGATAAATCCAATTATAATCTAATCAACATCAAATCAAATGACACTCCCGGCAACGCCACGGCCTCGGATCAAGATGTTAACAAGATCCGAACGATACCTTTCCACCCGAGACCTTTCCACCAGAAACTGCTAACTAATACGTTTCAATCCTTTTCAAACCTGTCTCAAGTCCTGATCTCACCCTTTGAACATTCTACGTCCACTTCTTTGCCTACGAACAAAGAAACTACACCCACATGTTTGGATACGACTGGTCCTGAAACCAGTCATTTCCAGTCCAGCAGTCTCGGCGATGCTCCACCCTTGCTTAAAGATTCCACGGACGCTGCTCCGTCCAAATCTTCAGATGACAAGCCAGAGAGTCCCAAAACCGCTTGCAACTCTGGAGATCCTAGTAATCCCACACCCTCACTTGAAACTACACAAAAGTCTTTGGACCAACACGGCGCTGGGACAACTCACAAAGAGTCCCCTGACACAAGTAGTGATACAAACTTGACTAAAGATGCTGAAATCATCTCTCCCCTCAAGACATCAGAAACCTCTAACAAATCCTCGGTTGCCACTCCTCAGGTTCCTGCTTCGCCCAAGCCTAGCAGCCTAGCAGCAAAGGGTTCTGAAACTTGTGGTACCAGTGGTACTAGTGGTACCACTAGTGGTACCAGTGGTACTAGTGGTACCACTAGTGGTACTAGTACCACTAGTGGTACTAGTGGTACCAGTGATGTTGCACCCTTGCTTACAGATCCAATGCATGCCTCTCCATCCAAATCTTCCGATGGCGAGCCAGAGAGTTCCAAAATGACTTGCGAGTCTGGGGATCCTAGTGATACCACAACCTTACACAAAGACTCGGAACCCTCCCCTCTACCTGCTGAAACTTCACCCAAGTCTTTGGATCCACAAGGTGCTGGGACAACTCATGATGAGTCCCTGGACGCTATCAGTGATGCAAGTTTACCTGAAGATTCTAACGCCGTCTCTCCCCCCAAGACATCAGAACCCTCTGACAAATCCTCTCAGAGTACCGCTGCTCCCATGTCCAGCAGCACCGGCGTCAAAGATTCACCCCCCACTTCTATGCCAGTTATCACAGAAACGACACCAAAGTCTTTGAATTCAAAGGCTGCTGAAACCGGCCACACGCTCGGCAGCGCTGCACCTTTACCTCTACATTCTACCCCCACTTCTACACCCGAGGCCACCGAGACCCCACCCAAATGCGCAGACGACAAGAGTCTGGGGTCTTCTGCCAAAGTCTCTCCACCTGGGACTACGCAGCCTGAGGGCAGGCTAGGTTTGGAGTCTGCTGAAGGGTTGCAGATGCCAACCGAAGAGGCCGTCCCTAAAGGTTCAGCCACCTCAGTGCAAGATGGTATGTTTTTAACTAATGTATATTACATTGATGAATTTGATGCAGTTTAATACTTTTCTCTGTACGCACACGTGCACGTGCCCACACACACACACACACACAGTGACAATATTGTGGAAACGGTGCGACTATGTAGACATTTATTAATTCTGTAATGAAATGTGAAGTCTCAATACTCTTCCCCCCCTGGAGGCCGTATGTAATTCTATTGCCTATTTCACCCAAGGTGTGGCATCCAAGACAAAATCTGAAATTCAGTCAGAATCCGCCAACAATCCACTCAAACCTGAAGGTGGAGGTTCTGAAATTCAGAAAGGCACAACGTTGAAAGAAGCAACTACCAAGACCAGTGGAATGCCGATCATCGATCTAACGGGAGACGATGAAGCTGACATGACAACAGATGCGAAGGAAACTGAACCTGTGCAGCCCATGCCCCCTAAAGGTTTAGCCACACACACACACACACACACACACACACACACACACACACACACACACACACAGTATGTCATAAATATGAAAGCGATATAAAAGCATGTATATTAAAATGTATAGTAAACATGTATCTATAATTAATAGATTCATGGAGACTGTGTGACGATGTAGACATGGCATCTAAAATGCTGTCAGAATCCACCGAGACGCAACCGGCACAACCGACGAAGGATTCGGCAACTGATGACAAGCTGAGCCACATGGCTTTTAGAACACCAGGTGAGGGGGCTTGTGACATTGTGGGATTCATGTGAAATTCATCACAGGAGTTGTGCCTTTGTTTTTTATTTAAGATCTTTTTTTTGGCGTTTTTGCCTTTTATTGATACGGTACAGTAATAATTAGACAGGAAAGGGGGAGAGATCTATGTAAAGGGCTTTGGATAAAAACTGCTATATAAATGCACCATTTACTATTTATGAGACTGAATCTGCAGGTGAAACGCATAGAAAACGCAATTACACACAGAAGTGAATGCACTGCGAAGGCATTAAATAAACCACGGTTCAATTACACACAGAAGTGAATGCACTGCGAAGGCATTAAATAAACCACGGTTCTCTCTCACAGATGCCGTACACCTGGAGGTGTTGAACAAAACTCAGGTGAGTGTCTGCATATCGCCGTTGCATCTATCTATATTATGTACTGTATATTATTCTACAAAGTAAAATAAAACTCAGGTGAGTGTCTGCATATCGCCGTTGCATCTATCTATATTATGTACTGTATATTATTCTACAAAGTAAAATATAAAATACGTTTGCCACCAATGTCCACCAATTTGTTTAATGATTCCCAACTAAAAACACAAAGTGCTCATCTAAACAGCCGGAGTTGAAAAATGTTCAACTCTTCAGTGACCAGATGAGAATGACAAAAGTGAACGCCCAGCACAGAATGGATGCTCAGCGCCTTTTCACACTGTTAAATAAAACTTAAAACGTGCATACTGTATACACAGCACATTGAACACAATTGAAAGCATACACACTGTGCCTAGTGAAAGAAAACACCTGGGTGGACACAGCACATTAGTGCTGAAACGAGTAGTCGATGAACAGAAAATGTATCAATATCTACCAATTCTCCTTTTCTATTCCCCATCCTGTCTTCAGATCGGTGCCCTCTTGCGCACTCAGCCCAACAGGAAGGTTGTAATGATAACGAACCTGCCGGAGTGGCCAGCTGCACAGTACACAGAACAGGAGCTCGTTAAGCTGTTGACACCCTACGGGTACACGCACACGAAGACCAACATCTATGTTATCCCCCACCAATGCATGGTACGGACCACCACCCGTCATCAGGGATCATCAATATGTCCGTACACGGACAAATGTGTAATAATACCCATTTCTGAATGTCAAGTGTCTGTTTTCTTTAGAATATGTGTTAACACTTATTTACTACGGCACTATGGCATGTTATTAGTCCAACTAGTGGTTCTGAAATGTTGTGTATATATATTAACTCAGACTGGTCAAATCCATTTGAACACTCTTACACCCAAGCCACACCAATGTGTTGCAACCAAACGGTTGCGAGTTGACGCATGTAGACACATGTAGTTGCAAGCAACCATTGAATTGAACTAATTGGCTTTATAGTTACAGACCTGTTATGGTCATTCAGGGCTAGCTCTTTATGGGTTTCTGGTAATAATAATTGCCTGACGAAACCTGCCTATGCATGCATAGGGTGCTTAAAACGTGCCTTTATAGAGCGTCGCAGTCCCTCCCCCTTTCAGAACGACGAGTGGCCCAGGAAATGAAATGCAATGCATTTCTCCCATAGGATTTTCTTTAAGTATTTATTTAAAGACGGTTACGCCGCGGACAAAGCCAACTCGGATCGTGACAAATCATGACAATGAACACAATGTTTTGGGCCGATCAAATAATTTATAAGAAGAAAAACAAAACAAATAGTGTTGTCTCCTGCCTTTATTTTCTTCTTTCTAATGATTTGATCGGCCCAAATATTGTGTTCATTGTCATGATTTGTCACGATCCGAGTTGGCTTTGTCCGCGGCGTAACCGTCTTTAAATAAATACTTAAAGAAAATCCTATGGGAGAAATGCATTGCATTTCATTTCCTGGGCCACTCGTCGTTCTGAAAGGGGGAGGGACTGCGACGCTCTATTAGGGCATAGTGATATGAAGTTCATGAACAAACAATATTTTCAAGTAGATGGCTTAATATCAATATTTGTGTGATGATAGAATTGTATTGTGGCAAAACTATGAATGATTTATCGATTTATTATGTATATTTGTTTGGAAAAAAATCCCAAATAGTGGATCTACATCTCGCAAAACACATTGTGATCTGATGTGTTGTGAGCTTGTAGATCGGCTGTTTTAGGGGGTTGTGGACAAGTTTGTCCCATATTTAGTTTTGTCTCCTGGTCCCATCTTTGTGTAATAGTAATGAACCCATTATGTCATTTTGTTTTCCCTGGCAGGCGTTGGCGTTCATGCCAAAGTGGGTAGCTCTTGCAAACCAGTCATCCTTCTTCCGGCCTTCTACCTTGAAGGGGTCAAACCTTCTCTTCCACTTACTGACTGAGGACTTTAGCATGGACCCGGTAAGAAGTGTACACACACAGTCCTCTTTAACCCATTCTGACCTGAGATCAGATTCTAACACACAGAAGAATGGTGGTTCTTTAACGCATTTTGACCTGAGATCAGATTATAAAAATGTCTTAAATCCTGACAGTTTAAAAAAATAGCAGACCTACAGATCTGCTATTTTTCAATAGCTAAAGCACAACATAATGGGTTAATGCACACATTCTTATATTTATTATATACCCCTTCGCCTTGCAATTAATTTCAGTTGACCATCCTGTCAACACTACAAATCTAAATTGAACCACTTAATCACACTATTCTGGGTATGTGATAGTAGGCGAACATTCAGGGAAAATCTGAAAGTAGTCGATTGACTTTGGTCAATTATCTCTCCCCTTTAATAATGCCAATTGCTTTGTATTTTATATTTTTATCGTTGATTAGTCACTTAATATAAAAACAACACATATTGGCCATTTTTACACTTTGTATTCGGGAACTCGGTAGTGTGTGGAAGATCCATACACAGCCACAATAGCTTGGCACCTCTAGGCCAGTCAATCTAAACTAAAAAGGGGCGTGAGGTGTTTTATGATCCTATGGCCGTTTTGAGCCTCTTTAAAGGACAACTTTAGTTTTTTTCAACCAAGGTTCATGTTTTAGGTTGTTATTAGAGAAAGTAAAAGATGAGTGTTATTTCTTTTCCATTTGCTGCTTTCTTTCGTTTTAGGGATTTTAGCTGTTTTGTACAGGGGGGCGGGGGCATTCGAGCATGGTGCTAAATATGTATTTTTTTACAAAATATTATGGAGATTTATTTTTTTATTATTTACTATAGCCCTAATAAACCCCAGGAAATTACATCTGGCCACAAATAAATTACAGGATCTACTGAATGAAGGTATCCTACTGGGGGGAAGCCACACTGTGTGTCATAGGCTCAATGTCAGTTTGACACATTCAGTAGATCTCGTGATGTTTTGTGGCCAGATGAAATTTCCAGGGGTTTATTAGGACTATAGTAAATAATTAAAAAAGAAATCGCTATAAAATGTTGTAAAAAAATACATATTTACCCCATGCTCGAATGCCCCCCCCCCCCCCCCCCCCAAACGAAAGAAAGCAGCAAATGAAAAAAGAAAACACTCATCTTTTAGTTTCTCTAATAACAACCTAAAACATGAACCTTGGTTGAAAAAAACTAAAGTTGTCCTTTAAGCGCAAACCACACCGGTTGCAACTCCTGGCCTCAAAACAGTGTTAATGCAACTCCTTTGAACTGCCATTGGAGATAATGGTTTGGGCCTTAACAGAGCAGCCTAATGAAAACTATCTGCTGTGTTTTATTTGTTTCAGGTGGGGGCCTACAAATCTCTGATGAAACTAGCAAATGTGGTCAGTGACGCGCTCACACACACACACACACACACACACACTTTGCTCAACTTGTTGTGGCGCACTACAATGTGTCATTCAGTGGGCAGTGTACTGCATGTTGCCATTGTATTTTAACTGCAGTTACTGTCCCAGGGTAATTATAGTTAACAAAACTAGAATTGAAAAAAAACATTTCTGTTACCTGAAATTATAAATAAAAACGTTAAACTTAAAGATTTCTTTGTCAATGAAAGATTTCCACTAGGGACAAAAATGTCTATCCAATCTTGTACTACACATAGACACATGCGTGCACATGGACACACACACACACACACACACACACACACACACACACACACACAAGCACACACGTCTCATCTGTCTCACTTTGACATTTGTACACACAGCCATTGGTTGAGCCTTCGGAAACACTGTGGAAGAGGTTGCTCTTCGTCAACAACCTGTCCTTTACCGCGGAAGCATCCCAGCAGCTCAGACAGGCAGTACCCGAGGAAATCAGCAACCTCCTGCCAGTTCTTGGCAAGGTACTGTGCGCACACAAAACACATGCACACGGACACATCAGGCATGCATTTTGGTGATAATTGACATTTTGATGGGGGGGGGGGGGGGGGGGGTCGATCACTAAGGCTACATTGGTTATAGCATGGGGAGGGGTCCCGGCGAGAGCCTGCCTATTCAAAGTGACTTCCCCACTGGACAACGGAGAGTGACAATCGGCTGCTTTGAATGTAAGCAAGTGGCGGCTAGTGTAGAGTGGATGCGTGACTGTCGACCAGAGATATGTGCATGAGGAGGGAAAGAGCTGGAATAGTTGTATAAACCCCACTGGAGTCTCACTCTGGGGGACGAAGCTGTGTTGTTGAGCAGTCACTGTGGGTGTCATAAGTCGGACCCTGGCACTGCACTTTTAAAATCCAGTCAGATTGTCATTTTGGGGAAAAGACGAGTGTGTAACAAATCTTGAACAAATCGTGGTGTGCAATTTGTTTGCCAGGACACCTCTGTGCGTTAGTGTACATGTATGTTCACATGTCTGTGTGTACATGTGCGGGTGAATAATGCTTTCATTTGTACATGTTTATGTTTCAGGTGTTTGTGGAGTTGAACTCAACGGCAGATGTAAATAGAATGGTTAACCTCATAAAATCTCTGTTCCCGGGCTGTTTTATCAACAGAATGAAACAACGCAAACCAGGTAACAACCCCCCCCCCACACACACACACACACACACACACACACACACACACACACACACACACACACACACACACACACATGCAGGTTTATTTATCTGCAATGACATTACTATTGTTGAGATATTACACACCTTTTAAGTAAGCACCCTTACTTTTACGAGTGTGCTCCCGGGCTGTGCTCATGCAAGGTCACGGAGTGACAGAGCGATTCCTACAGTATATAGCGTCTGAAAAAAGGACAGACACGTCAGAATTCTCCAGGGCAGACCATCGATCTGGCCTCTTTTACCAAGGGGCGCCCCGCGACGACCTGAATTGTCACCTTTTTTAACAAAAATAAATAAAAACATTTTACCCTACCTTGTTTGAGTGGTGCAACCACTCCTATAGACGGCTATGTGTGTGGCTGGGTCTGTCCCTGTGTCCGACCACGAAAATAGCGGTGTAGCGTTTGTTCACCACCAAGTGTCACTGTTGCACAGCCTAACACACAGACACAGACACACACAAGCCAGAGAGGAGGGCTTGTACAGCACAGCACAAGTACAGTACACCACTCACTTTTTTATGTTTACCCAACAGTCAAACTCGTAACATAAATTTAATTTTATTTAAAATACTGAAAAAAGAAGCATTAACATTTGGGAGATAACAGAATATTTGAAATCGTATTATTACATTGCTAAAAATGTTATTGGATACGTTGACGACCTAATTATCTCCTCCTATAGCTACAGTGGCTACAGCTGCTACAGGAACTATAGCAGCCGCAGCGACGGCATCTACAACGGTTCCAACATCAACCGCGATGACGACAACCACAGTGACTACAGCGCTTCCAACAGCTACGGCACCGGCCCTTCCTGCAGGGGTGGACCCGCCTTTTTGGAAGCCGTCGACATCACCTCCGTTTTGCGTCCAGACAAATTCTCCACAGTTTCCGTGGCCTGGTAAGAAGCGGTTGCATATATAAAGAGAAGGCATTGTTCTCGTGTGTTGGGATCGATGAATTATCGTCCATTTGTCCATTTTCTTCTTCCAGAGCACATTGCAGTCGCTGGACTTAGTAATGAAGAGGTAAGCTAACCTATTTTATCACTTTAGTGCAGGGGTGTCGAACTCAACTTGGGGCGAGGGCCGCATTGGTCAAAAGGTCACTTGATGGGGGCCACAACCAGTTGCGCACGCACGCTCGATGTCTCAGTCAGTCACTGCTATAATATCTATCTATCTATCTATGTATGCTCAGACCCAGCCAGCCAGCCAGCCAGCCAGCCACACACATAGTGTAGAGTAGACTGAGCTTCTCTTCTTCCCAGCTAAGTCCTGCCCTATGCGGGAGCTAACTATCTCCGTAGACAACGCCCTGGTAACGTCTGTCCAAACAGCCAGGAACCTCGGTGTTGTCCTGGACAGTCAGCTCTCGTTCAAAGCTCACATCACAGCTGTCACTCGATCCTGTAGGTTCACACTCTATAATATACGACGAATTAGACCGTTCCTCACCCAGGAATCAGCCCAGCTCCTAATCCAGACAACAGTCTTGTCAAAACTCGACTATTGTAACTCCCTCCTTACTGGCCTACCAGCATGTGCACTTAAGCCTCTCCAGCTGATCCAAAATGCCGCAGCTCGCTTGGTCTTCAACCAGCCAAAATTCTCACATGTCTCCCCCCTGCTCCGCTCCCTCCACTGGCTCCCGGTCGCTGCCCGCACAGAATACAAAACTCTGATGCTGGCATTCAAGGCAACCAAAGGTATGGCTCCCCCATATCTTGCAAGTATGATTGAACCCTACAAACCCTCCCGCGCACTCAGATCAGCCAACGCAGGGAAGCTGGAAGTACCCTCACTAAAAACGCCGGGACAACGCTCCACACGTCCCAAACTCTTCTCCTTTCTGGCTCCAAAACTGTGGAATGCACTTCCCATTGCAGTCAGAACTGCAGCATCACTCCCAATCTTCCGCCGTAGTCTGAAAACCCACCTTTTTAGACTCCATCATGGCCCATAGCACTTACCCTACCCCCTTAGATAGCATTTCTGTAGACTTAGATAGCATCTGATACAGACTTATAGCATGTTATGTAGACAGCACTATAATTGCATTGTATATAGTCATAGCACGCCATAGTACATGTATAGCATAGTAGTATATATATATAGTTTATATGTATAGTCTCATAATATAGATATTCCACTGTTACTTTCTTAGCTTACGCATGTTTTATGATAAATGCTTTTTTGTGATGTATTCCCATGCTTTTGTTCTTGCTTATTGTAAATCGCTCTGGATTAAGAGCGTCTGCTAAATGCCTAAATTGTAAATTGTAATAGTGCTCAGACCCAGCCAGCCAGCAAGCCACACACATAGTGCTCAGACCCAGCCAGCCACACACATAGCTCCGTAAGGGAGTGGTTGCACCACTCAAAATATCTTCAAAAAACTGGAGATTGGAGAACCTGATTTGGACATGATCTGATGCAGGACAATGTCACTATGACAGAAAGAGAAGATGGGTCTGGCCACATTCATTCACCCCATAATCTCAGTGGAAATTGGGGAATATGTTGACAATAGTCGACAGCTCTGCCGATTAATAATCGATTCATTGAACCCCATATTAATCAATATCAGATAAAACTCATAATATTTTATATTATGCACATGCCATGGTCACATAACCATTATATGTTGAGTGCATGCTTTGATGGTTACAGTTTTATAATCAGTTTTGATGAGTAAACCTTTGTGAAGATCTTCTCAGTTCTCATTGTATGCTAGTTACTGCCATTCAGGATGGAAAATGAAATCCATTTGGATTTTGGGAGAAGTAGTTCCATAAGGGGCTGGTATGAAGTACTTGATATAAAGAGAACATGTTCAGTTCACTAGTCTACACTCTAACCTACACCTGCCTTCATTTCATCTGATTGTCTGTCTGGCAGGCATTTAACAAGCGATCGTTAACTGTGTCTGTTAGAGAGAGGGGCAGAGAAGTGGCTTTGCTCAACTTGATTTATACTTATATTCTCCACTCTGATGAAGGTACATGTTCGATATATCATGCAGCCTTACTTATTAGCCTATATTTTAGCCATTAAAAAAAAATGGTGACTTTGTAGATCGGTTATTTTTGAGTATATTTGGAGGGATCTCTTAGAGCAGTGGTTTTCAACCCTTTTCATATCGAGGCCCATTATTTATTTAACATTGATCCACGGACCACCATTTGATAATGAGATTTAGCCTCTCTGACTCAAAAACAAAAGAATATTTTGTTATCGTTGGATAAAGATTTTGTCAAATTCACAATTCCAGGCTGTTGGCAAACGTTGATCAAAACAAGAATTCCTCTACATTCTGGAGTTGTGTAGACTTTTTGTAAATTAAGTAATGCAGATGTTTAACAATATGTACCCGTACAGGTCCATTTGGTTTCCAATTTATGCTCTCAAGAGTTAAAGATCTAATAATATAAGGGTCGTTACCAACTGTACATCATTCAGCTGGGGACCACCTGGAACCCCCTCAAGGCCCACTGGTGGTCCCCGGACCACTGGTTGAAAACCGCTGTCTTAGAGGGTATGCACTTGCAGCACTTGACATCATCATCATTCCCGAAAGTAATGCGTGAACTCCTACCGAGTGGCAAAAAATACTTTCTGGCCTTGAAATCCCTTACGTCCTATTCCTAACAGAAAATTCATATATCTGATTGCATTAACCCTAGGACTACCAATCCCAATTTTTTTGTTTAGGTAACAAATTGGCATATTTTTTATTCATCATTTTCACATTAATAGAAAGATCTGGTGGTTTGAACAGATGTTTTTATTTATTTTTTTCATTGCTAGTGTAAATTACAACCAACATTAGGGATATTAGCGAAAAAATACTAATTTTTGCTCCGTTGAACCCTAGATAACTGACATTTATTGACATTCCGTTAATTCCGTGAACGGGAGGTTTGTATTTTTAGCAATAATCCGTTTTTTCCGTTAATTGTAGCCCAGGGGTTAAACAACGTTAAACTTACTGTGGCACTAACTGTGCCACTCGATTTGCCACTCACTTTATGCATGCGCATATATAAAGTCCTGGGGGACTCCGGTCAACTAAGTATATAGGAGGTTTAAGTGGTTAAATTAATGTATCCGAGTAAACGTAAGTCATTACTCCCCCACCTCTGCTTTGAAGTGAGTGAACACACGCTTTGACTTCCAGAGACATGCAGTTAGTTCGGCTGTGAGGGAACCCTCACATCCTGTGTGGGGGTGAAGACGTGGGGTTTCACCCCTGCTCTTCCACATACTTGTGGGCCTTCAAAGTCTAAAGAAACCCTCTCAGAAGAGGCGCTTTCCCATCAGAAGCATGTCTCTTCCGTGTTATTTGTGATTGTAAATTTGTAATTGCCTGTTCCAATACTTTCAGCTATTTTAGCAACAGGCCAACAACATGCTATGGAAATTGCAGCAGTTGTTGTTCCTTTTATGGTGGGAAAAACCTGCTTCTTTTCTTCACAGGCGTTGAAAGAGTAGCAGCAAACACACACTTTGGTCCATTTGGTTACCATTTGTACACTCACTGTCTAAATTAGCCAGCACCACTCAAACCCTTGCATTCCTATTCTGGGGCTAATATTTGCTGAAAATAGCCAATCTACAAATTCACAACAAAGCTTGTGAGCTTGTACTTCAACTATATAGCTGTAGAATCTAGAAGATGTAGATTCTGCAAACGGTTAAAATATTCAATCAATCAATGCTGCCGTTGGTAAAAAGGGGTCTTATTTTAATAAATGTATGCGCAGGGTAGATTAACATAATACAACATCATTTATCAGTTATGTTTGTCTAATCAAAGTTAGGCTGAGCAATTGTAGTGGAGTAAAAAGTACTATATTTTCTTCCGGTGGAGTAGAAATATCTGAAGTATAAAAATCACACCCATGTGAAGTGAGGGGCGCTCTTATCATCTTACAACATGATGTAAAACAAACATTGAGACAAAACAAACATTCAATTCACTTTATTGTCAATGGCATTTTAATACAAACATTGAACTAAAAACAAAACTAAAATGGAAATATTCAAGAAAAGTACAACACTACACTCAAAGTTGTACTTAACTAAGTGTACTAAATTACTTTCCAACTGCAATAGCCTACTGCAAAAGAATACATTCACAATCACAGAACATCAGTCTGTATGTAGCCTACACTATAGATTCTCATCCCTTTTCATTTGATTGATTAGATGACGTACCCCCATTTAATATGATTGTTCTTTTATCTCGGGGATCCCAATCATTATTTACACTGTAAATGTATCAGTGTAGCTGATGGGGTACAAATGTTACCAAATTTACCCGTATAAGGGTCCAGTTGGTTACGTATACACTCTGAGTTACAGACCCACGTGGACCCCTGGTGGTCCCTGGACCACCTAGTTGAGAAGCACTATATTGCCTGGTGGCTTTTCCATTCTAGTGAGGAAAAATTACATGGCATTATTCTAGGCCACTTTCATTTTTTTATGTGATTTTTAATGTCTAATATGTCTTGTAAATGCCTCTTTTATGCATTTTTGTAAAGCACATTGAATTGCCTTTAGTGTATGAAACACCATACAAATGTACAAATATATAGCCTACACGTGACGTGCCTTACAGTTACTTCACATGCTGTTTACTACTCCACTACATCAAGGTTAATATAAGGTTTCTTCGACTATGCATGAACTTATTTCTAACCTTATTCTCAGTCAAATAAAGAATACAAGAACCGCTTCACTGAGTGGTTGGCGTGAGGTCGGCAGAAATGGTTTTGGGGCGACCATACCTGATACCACCAAGAGGTGCATGCATAGTCGAAGAAACCTTGATGTAGTGGAGTAGAAGTAAAATAATTGAAAATGGCAAATACTCCAGACAGTAAAGTAAAAGTACCTATATACACTTACATAAATACAGTACTTGAGTAAATGTTCTTAGTTACTTTCCACCAATGGAAATGTTAAACACTGCTATAGGTCCAGATGACCACCCACCATCCACTTATTAGGCAATTTTAATATAGGATACAGCCTGGATTCATCTGAATTTGAGGACTTTTCACATTAAACAAAATCTTTGATAATGGAAAAGTAATGTAATCTGTGGGATTATAGGTAGGCTAGTTAGTATATTGTATTTAAATAAAACTTTCAGTTATAAATTATAATCTTTTTGTTGAGGGGGTTTCTGTTTTTTTTATTGATGCATTGAGTATGGATCACAATGGAAACAAGACCCCTATAATTTAAAGATAACATATTCAACAGTGAACACACTAAAATTGGATTTTTTTCTTTTTTTCGCAATAGCAATGTTTTTTCATAAAACTCTTAGATTTCAGAACAGTGGTTCTAATCTAAGGGGAAATACTCCAGTAAAGTAAAAAAAAACAACATTGTATTTAAGTATAGTACAGTAAATTTTACTTAAACCCTAATCCTATTCTGAGGGGAACATTAGCCACATGTCGCTGATCTACAAGCTCAAAACGCCTTGCAGCTAGGCGTTTTGAGCTTGTAGATCAGCTATTTTTGGAACAGTGGATTGGTGTAGAGGTAAACAAAAAAGTAAAATACATTTTACAATAGATTTAGTTTTCAATATTTTTGACCTTCTACCATTATAATTGTATCCCTTTTAGAATACACCATACAACCATTCATTCAAGAGAGTGAGGAAAACTATAGAGTTTGACACTATATATAAAACTATAGAGAGTGACAAACTATAGGTTACAAAATATATTGTAGGGTACAATAGTAGTGTTTTATTTTATTTATTTATTTTTGTTGTCTTCCATTATTGACCTGTATCCTTCTTTTCTCATTTTGTACTTGCAGTAGTGGTTAGACAATTTGTAATTTGTAATTTGGTACAGTCAATGAAGGGCATCTTCATTCCCTGTGTATGAGCCACAGCCAGCCAGCCAGCCAGCCAGGGGCCTCATTCAGGTTTCAAGGGGGGGGGGGGGGGGGCATGATTCACTCCGTAAACAGGGTGGTGCATCCGACACAGCCGTCATACCACAGTTAAAGTACCATGTTCTAAGACATTCCCATTCCCAACCTGAAAAAAAAAAAAAAAAATCAGTTTTAAATATAAAGTAAAATATTTAACCTACTAAAACCGGGAAAGTATGATATATATATATATATATATATATATATATATATATATATATATATATGTGTGTGTGTGATGGGAGATTAATCGGCAAACGCATCGGTATCGGACGGTTTGTAGATTAATCGGTTCGGTTAATCAATCAGACCGATTAATTAATCGGTCCAAAGCCCAAAGTAACAGCTTGAACAGATCTACAAGCTCACAATATTAAATATATAGGTATTTAAGTTAAATCTGACTTGCAGTGCAGACACCCTGTTACATGTATTTTTCAGAATGGACAAAATTATTACATCAGTTATATATATATATATATATATATAGTTATATATATATATATATATATATAATATATATAACCGATGTCGATATAATCTCACTCTGTATTGAAAAATAATAATTTTGTCCATTCTGAAAAATACATGGGAGTAACAGGGAGTCTGCACTGCAAGTCAGATTTAACTTAAATATATATGTATATACACACACACACACACACACACACACACACACACACACACACACACACACACGGCATAGGCCTACAGCTCATGAAAATAAAAATAAATCTTATCTCAAAATATTAGAATATTTTATGAGACCATTAAAAAACATTTATAATACAGAAATGTCGACCATCTGAAAAGTATATGCACTCAATATGTGGTCTGGGCTACTTTTAAACAAATTATTTCATCAATGGGGCGTGGAATAGAGGCGATAAGCCTGTGGCACTGTTGAGGTGTTATGGAAGCCCAAATTTGCTTTGATAGCAGCTTTAAACTATTTGTATTGTTGAATATACTGTTTCACACCTTCCTCTTGACAACCTAGATTCTCTGTGGGGTTCAGGTCAGGCCAATTGGCCTGTGTGGCACTGTGTGCTTCCGTATGTTGACAAGCTTTATGGATATACTGATTTCCTTTTCCAGCAGCATTTGGCAGATGGCACCTGCCCACAGTGCCAAAACTACTAGTAATTGGTGTGTACTTGTACTGCCAACTGGCCTGACCTGAACCCCACAGAGAATGTTTTATTGTCAAGAGGAAGGTGTGAGACACTACAGATTCAACAATACAAATTAGTTTAAAGCTGCTATCAAAGCATAATTCATCAACAGTGCTACAGGTTTATCATCTCCATGCCATGCCCCATTGATGAAATAATTTGTTTAAAAGTAGCCCAGACCACCACGTATTGAGTGCATAAATTAACATACTTTTTAGAAGGTCGACATTTCTGTATTATAAATGGTTTTTTTGTTGTTATGGCCAGCCATAATTAGAATTTGTGTCGTTCTGTTTGTATTTGGTATTATCGGTTGTTTCTTTGTTCTGAGGTGGAGAGACTGATTACTGGGCTGGAATAAATATATATTCCTTTTTATTCCACTTCCCCTAACCCTAGACTATAGTGGTCTCATAAAATATTCGAATATTATAGGATTTTATTTTATTTTAATGAGCTGTAGGCCTATGCCAGAATCATCAAGATGAAAAAAAAAAGGTTTAAAATATTTCAGTCATGCACAATGCATTCTAGAATATATGAAGGTTTCACTTTATGAATTATATGGAAGAAAATGAACTTTAACCCGATATTCAAATGTTTGAGAAGGACATGTGTATAGGCCTACACACACACGTTCACAGTTCACAAGCTCACAGTGCATCAGTTCATGCTGTGCTGAGAGTTTGGCGTACATATGCCTTGAAAGACTGTATACATAACTATTCTTACAATAATATAACTATTTAATTTTTTTAAATGAGGTCACATGAAAAAGGCTGGATACACAGGATGATATCCTCAGCACAGAAGAACTATTCAAGTTTAAAGTTTACCTGTTACATATGGTATTCCGAATTCGGGCTCGACCACGGCCATCCTCACGAGTAGCATCACCAAACCCCGCAATTCTGTAATGACACATTAAAGTATTAAACGATACATTTACAATAATATAACACTATTATATTTACAAATAGTCACATGTCAAAAAAGACTCGCTACACATAGGCCTAATCTAGAACAGAATCTATTAAAAGTTTTATGTGAGATGAATTCAACTTTGTTCTGTCTACAGGCCCAACACTTGTCATTAAGTCATGATGTAATCAGTAACTGTCTGTAATCAGTTAAGAAAACAAACTGTTTTGGACGTATGAGGTTTCCACCTAGCCTAAGATGTATTTTATCGAATCTGACACGATAAAATACATCTACGATGAGTCAGAGTCTATCTTAGGCTAGTATAGCTCTGGTCCATACAGGGCTCCAGCGTGCGACCTATTAGGTCGCATATGCGACTTAATTTCTTATGGTGATACTTAAAATTTAATGAGGTCGCACCGGTGATACTTGGAAATGTGCGAAAAAAAGAAAGAAAAACGATCCGTTTATTTATTTATTTTTACTCCGTCTCAACACTGAGGCACGGGCGCCGGGCGGCTATTAGTAGTGCGATAATAAAGTATTACTTTCTTTTGGCTCAATCGAATCCCCTCTCTTTCTCTCTCTCTGCCTGCCTGCAAAGTCAACGCAAAGACGATAATTGCGCAAACAGGCACAGCGCGACCTGCCGCAGTACAAACGGGACGAACCGAGGAGAATATATATTCAGGTCTGAACGCAGTTTATCCGACACAAATTAACTAATCTTTCTCAGCTGTACAATTTCACTGGAGCGCAGCGCGCATATCTAACTGCATGATGATAAGTCATGATCTACACAGACAGCCGACTCCCGACCATAGGCTGTAAGCTCCCGACCCAAACAATAAGTGAGGAGGTAAACTTGTTGTTTGATTAAACATATAATGTGCCACGAAAAATAGCTTCCAAAGCTTGTTATGTTTGCATCGAGGAGGTAGCCTGTGTCCATACATGATGATCGGCCAACAAAATACATTAATCTACCTGCCAGTGAGTGAAGAGCACTGATGCCTGATTTATTCTTCGTCGTACAAAGTGTGTGCTGAAAATAGCTGATCTACAAGCTCACAACGCGTCGCGTCCGCGACATGTTGTGAGCTTGTAGATCAGCTATTTTCAGCACACGGAGTTATGCAGGCTCTGAGAGCATTTAGAAACTTTTGTCTTCACAATAAAAGTAAGCAGCTTTCACAAGTTGGCCAACTTGGCCCATGAAGACAAGGAAAAGGATTAAGAATTCGGTGGCATTTCACATTGCAAAAGATTTTTTCCAAAATGTAAAAATATTATAATAAGGAATTAATTTGGATAATGGTAATGGGATATTGTACAAATTGTCACTTTATTAATCCCAAAGGTTTGGACTGCATTTAATTTTCAACACAAAACCTTAAACTGACTTTCTGTGTGTGGAATATAAATATTGCCTTTATTGACTGAGTGACTTTGTGTTGGGTTCAAAGTAACCATCTACAGTGTTTTGAAGTATAACCAGGTAGGTTGCTGTTTTTCACACAGTGACCTTTGTAGGGGTTTTTATGATTCAAACCTTTAATGGTGGAAACCACTAAAAAAATAAATGGCGCCCGATGTGGGGGCATGATAAGATAATGTAATAATACCACGACAAAAATGGTGCTACCTAATTTCTGGTGGCGCTACCAAATGAAAAGGTAGGTGGCACCAGTGCTACCTGTGAAAAAGTTAGTCTGGAGCCCTGGGTCCATAGCCAATGCTTCTATGATTCAGAATCATAGAAGCATTGGCTATGGACCAGAGCTAAGGCTAAGACTGTACATAACTATTCTTACAATAATATAACTATTTAATTTTAAATAGTGAGGTCACATGAAAAAGGCTGGATACACAGGATGATATCCTCAGCACAGCAGAACTATTCAAGTTGAGAGTTTACGTGAGATTAATTCACCTGTTGTTTCCTCGATAACACCCACGAGACTTGCCACGCTTTGCCGCAATTCTGTAATGACACATTAAACGAAACATTTACAATAATATAACACTATTATATTTACAAATAATCACATTTCAGAACAGAAACATCTATTAAAAAGTTTGTGAGATGAATTCAACTTTGTTCTGTCACTTGTCATTAAGTCACGATGTAATCAGTAACTAACTGTAATCAGTTAAGAAAACAAACTGTTTTGGACGTAGGCCTATGAGGTTTCACCTAGCCTAAGATGTATTTTATTGATTCAGACACGATAAAATACATCTACGAGAGTCAGAGTCTATCTTAGGCTAGTATAGCTCTGGTCCATAGCCAATGCTTCTATGATTCAGAATCATAGAAGCATTGGCTATGGACCAGAGCTAAGGCTAGTAGGCCTATAGTTTACTTTCCACCCAACAGAGATCATAGTGAATATAACAGGTTGAGGTCAAACATCGAAAATTCAAACAATTGGATTGACATTCATTATCTTCTCAGTGAAAACGTATATTAAAGTTTATGTTACCGTCAACTTCGCTACGCAATTCCTTTACACCGTCTATGGCTGTTTGTAGGCCTACACACACACACACACACACACACACACACACACACACACACGTTTTCATAAAACTTTCATTTATGTTATTCATACAAGCTCACAGTGCATCAGTTCATGCTGTGCTGAGAGTTTGGCGTACATGCCTTGAAAGACTGTACATAACTATTCTTACAATAATATAACTATTTAATTTTAAACAGTGAGGTCACATGAAAAAGGCTGGATACACAGGATGATATCCTCAGCACAGCAGAACTATTCAAGTTGAAAGTTTACGTGAGATTAATTCACCTATTTTTCCCTTGATAACATGCACGAGACTTGCCACCCTTTGCCGCAATTCTGTAATGACACATTAAACGAAACATTTACAATAATATAACACTATTATATTTACAAATAATCTCATTTCAGAACAGAAACATCTATTAACCCATTCTGACCGGGCACCCATTTTGGTGTCGGCATCATGTTATGCTTTAGCTATTGAAAAATAGCAGATCTACCAGCTCATATCGCGCCACCGAGTGGCGCGATACGAGCTTGTAGGTCTGCTATTTTTGAAAAATCGAAGAGCGACTGACATTTTTAGAATCTGATCTCAGGTCAGAATGGGTTAATCAGACCAGTGTGTGTCCAGTGGAAACCTCGTATGAATCTGATCTCAGGTCAGAATGGGTTAAAAAGTTTATGTGAGATTAATTCAACTTTGTTCTGTCACTTGTCATTAAGTCACGATGTAATCAGTAACTAACTGTAATCAGTTAAGAAAACAAACTGTTTTGGACGTAGGCCTATGAGGTTTCACCTAGCCTAAGATGTATTTTATTGATTCAGACACGATAAAATACATCTACGAGAGTCAGAGTCTATCTTAGGCTAGTATAGCTCTGGTCCATAGCCAATGCTTCTATGATTCAGAATCATAGAAGCATTGGCTATGGACCAGAGCTAAGGCTAGTAGGCATATAGTTTACTTTCCACCCAACAGAGATCATAGTGAATATAACAGGTTGAGGTCAAACATCGAAAAGTCAAACAATTGGATTGACATTCATTATCTTCTCAGTGAAAACATATATTAAAGTTTATGTTACCGTCAACTTCGCTACGCCAAACCTCTACGTCGTCCATGGGTGTGTGTAGGCCTACACACACACACACACACACACACACACACACACACACACACACACACACACACACACACACACACACACACACACGTTTTCATAAAACATTCATTTATGTTATTCATACAAGCTCACAGTGCATCAGTTCATGCTGTGCTGAGAGTTTGGCGTACATGCCTTGAAAGACTGTACATAACTATTCTTACAATAATATAACTATTTAATTTTAAATAGTGAGGTCACATGAAAAAGGCTGGATACACAGGATGATATCCTCAGCACAGCAGAACTATTCAAGTTGAGAGTTTACGTGAGATTAATTCACCTGTTGTTTCGTCGATACGATCCACGAGAATTGCCACTATTTTCTTCAATTCTGTAATGACACATTAAACGAAACATTTACAATAATATAACACTATTATATTTACAAATAATCACATTTCAGAACAGAAACATCTATTAAAAAGTTTATGTGAGATGAATTCAACTTTGTTCTGTCACTTGTCATTAAGTCACGATGTAATCAGTAACTAACTGTAATCAGTTAAGAAAACAAACTGTTTTGGACGTAGGCCTATGAGGTTTCACCTAGCCTAAGATGTATTTTATTGATTCAGACACGATAAAATACATCTACGAGAGTCAGAGTCTATCTTAGGCTAGTATAGCTCTGGTCCATAGCCAATGCTTCTATGATTCAGAATCATAGAAGCATTGGCTATGGACCAGAGCTAAGGCTAGTAGGCCTATAGTTTACTTTCCACCCAACAGAGATCATAGTGAATATAACAGGTTGAGGTCAAACATCGAAAATTCAAACAATTGGATTGACATTCATTATCTTCTCAGTGAAAACATATATTAAAGTTTATGTTACCGTCAACTTCTCTACGCAATTCCTCTGAGTCTACACCGTCTATGGCTCTGTGTAGGCCTACACACACACACACACACACACACACACACACACACACACACACACACACACACACACACACGTTTTCATAAAACTTTCATTTATGTTATTCATACAAGCTCACAGTGCATCAGTTCATGCTGTGCTGAGAGTTTGGCGTACATGCCTTGAAAGACTGTACATAACTATTCTTACAATAATATAACTATTTAATTTTAAATAGTGAGGTCACATGAAAAAGGCTGGATACACAGGATGATATCCTCAGCACAGCAGAACTATTCAAGTTGAAAGTTTACGTGAGATTAATTCACCTGTTGTTTCGTTGATAAGATCCACGAGAATTGCCACTATATCCTTCAATTCTGTAATGACACATTAAACGAAACATTTACAATAATATAACACTATTATATTTACAAATAATCACATTTCAGAACAAACATCTATTAAAAAGTTTATGTGAGATGAATTCAACTTTGTTCTGTCACTTGTCATTAAGTCACGATGTAATCAGTAACTAACTGTAATCAGTTAAGAAAACAAACTGTTTTGGACGTAGGCCTATGAGGTTTCACCTAGCCTAAGATGTATTTTATCGATTCAGACACGATAAAATACATCTACGAGAGTCAGTCTATCTTAGGCTAGTATAGCTCTGGTCCATAGCCAATGCTTCTATGATTCAGAATCATAGAAGCATTGGCTATGGACCAGAGCTAAGGCTAGTAGGCCTATAGTTTACTTTCCACCCAACAGAGATCATAGTGAATATAACAGGTTGAGGTCAAACATCGAAAATTCAAACAATTGGATTGACATTCATTATCTTCTCAGTGAAAACGTATATTAAAGTTTATGTTACCGTGAACATCTCTACGCATATCCTCTATGTCGTCCATGGCTGTGTGTGGGCCTACACACACACACACACACACACACACACACACACACACACACACACACACACACACACACTCTTTCATAAAACTTTAATTTATGTTATTCATACAAGCTCACAGTGCATCAGTTCATGCTGTGCTGAGAGTTTGGCGTACATGCCTTGAAAGACTGTACATAACTATTCTTACAATAACATAACTATTTAATTTTAAATAGTGAGGTCACATGAAAAAGGCTGGATACACAGGATGATATCCTCAGCACAGCAGAACTATTCAAGTTGAGAGTTTACGTGAGATTAATTCACCTGTTGTTTCGTCGATACGATCCACGAGAATTGCCACTATTTTCTTCAATTCTGTAATGACACATTAAACGAAACATTTACAATAATATAACACTATTATATTTACAAATAATCACATTTCAGAACAGAAACATCTATTAAAAAGTTTATGTGAGATGAATTCAACTTTGTTCTGTCACTTGTCATTAAGTCACGATGTAATCAGTAACTAACTGTAATCAGTTAAGAAAACAAACTGTTTTGGACGTAGGCCTATGAGGTTTCACCTAGCCTAAGATGTATTTTATTGATTCAGACACGATAAAATACATCTACGAGAGTCAGTCTATCTTAGGCTAGTATAGCTCTGGTCCATAGCCAATGCTTCTATGATTCAGAATCATAGAAGCATTGGCTATGGACCAGAGCTAAGGCTAGTAGGCCTATAGTTTACTTTACACCCAACAGAGATCATAGTGAATATAACAGGTTGAGGTCAAACATCGAAAATTCAAACAATTGGATTGACATTCATTATCTTCTCAGTGAAAACATATATTAAAGTTTATGTTACCGTCAACTTCGCTACGCAATTCCTTTACACCGTCTATGGCTGTTTGTAGGTCTACACACACACACACACACACACACACACACACACACACACACACACACACACACACACACACACGTTTTCATAAACCTTTCATTTATGTTATTCATACAAGCTCACAGTGCATCAGTTCATGCTGTGCTGAGAGTTTGGCGTACATGCCTTGAAAGTCTGTACATAACTATTCTTACAATAATATAACTATTTAATTTTAAATAGTGAGGTCACATGAAAAAGGCTGGATACACAGGATGATATCCTCAGCACAGCAGAACTATTCAAGTTGAAAGTTTACGTGAGATTAATTCACCTATTTTACCCTTGATAACATCCACGAGACGTGCCACCCTTTGCCGCAATTCTGTAGACACATTAAACGAAACATTTACAATAATATAACACTATTATATTTACAAATAATCACATTTCAGAACAAACATCTATTAAAAAGTTTATGTGAGATTAATTCAACTTTGTTCTGTCACTTGTCATTAAGTCACGATGTAATCAGTAACTAACTGTAATCAGTTAAGAAAACAAACTGTTTTGGACGTAGGCCTATGAGGTTTCACCTAGCCTAAGATGTATTTTATTGATTCAGACACGATAAAATACATCTACGAGAGTCAGTCTATCTTAGGCTAGTATAGCTCTGGTCCATAGCCAATGCTTCTATGATTCAGAATCATAGAAGCATTGGCTATGGACCAGAGCTAAGGCTAGTAGGCCTATAGTTTACTTTCCACCCAACAGAGATCATAGTGAATATAACAGGTTGAGGTCAAACATCGAAAATTCAAACAATTGGATTGACATTCATTATCTTCTCAGTGAAAACATATATTAAAGTTTATGTTACCGTGAACATCTCTACGCAATTCCTCTACGTCGTCCATGGTTGTGTGTGGGCCTACACACACACACACACACACACACACACACACACACACACACACACACACACACACACACACACACACACACACACACACACACGTTTTCATAAAACTTTCATTTATGTTATTCATACAAGCTCACAGTGCATCAGTTCATGCTGTGCTGAGAGTTTGGCGTACATGCCTTGAAAGACTGTACATAACTATTCTTACAATAATATAACTATTTAATTTTAAATAGTGAGGTCACATGAAAAAGGCTGGATACACAGGATGATATCCTCAGCACAGCAGAACTATTCAAGTTGAGAGTTTACGTGAGATTAATTCACCTGTTTTCTCGATAAAATACCTGAGTCGTGTCGCCATATCCTGCAATTCTGTAATGACACATTAAACGAAACATTTACAATAATATAACACTATTATATTTACAAATAATCACATTTCAGAACAGAAACATCTATTAATAAGTTTGTGAGATGAATTCAACTTTGTTCTGTCACTTGTCATTAAGTCACGATGTAATCAGTAACTAACTGTAATCAGTTAAGAAAACAAACTGTTTTGGACGTAGGCCTATGAGGTTTCACCTAGCCTAAGATGTATTTTATTGATTCAGACACGATAAAATACATCTACGAGAGTCAGTCTATCTTAGGCTAGTATAGCTCTGGTCCATAGCCAATGCTTCTATGATTCAGAATCATAGAAGCATTGGCTATGGACCAGAGCTAAGGCTAGTAGGCCTATAGTTTACTTTACACCCAACAGAGATCATAGTGAATATAACAGGTTGAGGTCAAACATCGAAAATTCAAACAATTGGATTGACATTCATTATCTTCTCAGTGAAAACATATATTAAAGTTTATGTTACCGTCAACTTTGTTACGCCATTCCTCTACACCGTCTATGGCTCTGTGTAGGCCTACACACACACACACACGTTTTCATAAAACTTTCATTTATGTTATTCATACAAGCTCACAGTGCATCAGTTCATGCTGTGCTGAGAGTTTGGCGTACATGCCTTGAAAGTCTGTACATAACTATTCTTACAATAATATAACTATTTAATTTTAAATAGTGAGGTCACATGAAAAAGGCTGGATACACAGGATGATATCCTCAGCACAGCAGAACTATTCAAGTTGAGAGTTTACGAGAGATTAATTCACCTGTTGTTTTTTCGTTGTTAAGATCCACGAGAATTGCCACCATATCCTTCAATTCTGTAATGACACATTAAACGAAACATTTACAATAATATAACACTATTATATTTACAAATAATCACATTTCAGAACAAACATCTATTAAAAAGTTTATGTGAGATGAATTCAACTTTGTTCTGTCACTTGTCATTAAGTCACGATGTAATCAGTAACTAACTGTAATCAGTTAAGAAAACAAACTGTTTTGGACGTAGGCCTATGAGGTTTCACCTAGCCTAAGATGTATTTTATTGATTCAGACACGATAAAATACATCTACGAGAGTCAGAGTCTATCTTAGGCTAGTATAGCTCTGGTCCATAGCCAATGCTTCTATGATTCAGAATCATAGAAGCATTGGCTATGGACCAGAGCTAAGGCTAGTAGGCCTATAGTTTACTTTCCACCCAACAGAGATCATAGTGAATATAACAGGTTGAGGTCAAACATCGAAAATTCAAACAATTGGATTGACATTCATTATCTTCTCAGTGAAAACATATATTAAAGTTTATGTTACCGTGAACATCTCTACGCAATTCCTCTACGTCGTCCATGGCTGTGTGTAGGCCTACACACACACACACACACACACACACACACACGCACGTTTTCATAAAACTTTCATTTATGTTATTCATACAAGCTCACAGTGCATCAGTTCATGCTGTGCTGAGAGTTTGGCGTACATGCCTTGAAAGACTGTATACATAACTATTCTTACAATAATATAACTATTTAATTTTAAATAGTGAGGTCACATGAAAAAGGCTGGATACACAGGATGATATCCTCAGCACAGCAGAACTATTCAAGTTGAGAGTTTACGTGAGATTAATTCACCTGTTGTTTCGTAACTTTCGTTGATAAGATCCACGAGTCTTGCCACCATATCCTTCAATTCTGTAATGACACATTAAACGAAACATTTACAATAATATAACACTGTTATATTTACAAATAATCACATTTCAGAACAAACATCTATTAAAAAGTTTATGTGAGATGAATTCAACTTTGTTCTGTCACTTGTCATTAAGTCACTATGTAATCAGTAACTAACTGTAATCAGTTAAGAAAACATGATGATTCAGAATCATAGAAGCATTGGCTATGGACCAGAGCTAAGGCTAGTAGGCCTATAGTTTACTTTCCACCCAACAGAGATCATAGTGAATATAACAGGTTGAGGTCAAACATCGAAAATTAAATTCAAACAATTGGATTGACATTCATTATCTTCTCAGTGAAAACATATATTAAAGTTTATGTTACCGTCAACTTCTATCCGCAATACCTCTACGCCGTCGACGGCTGGACCGGCGTCGACGGCTGCGGCTGGACCGTCTTCCTGAGTCCTAGACAAACACAATAGCACCACCAGGTGGAGCAGCAGCAGAGTAACAGCAGCCTTCATCCTAAACTGTCACACTTGCTCCTGAGGTCGATGAGTAAATGTAGCAGACAGGTCAGGATGGTTCAGCCTTTATAGCTCAGCTCAGCACAAGGTCATGAATGTTTAATGTTGTGCACAACTTCTATCAATGTTTGTGGGAAAACCCATGTGCGTCCTCCAACTGGCTACAGTAATTTTCTGGAAAAACTATACCACGTAATCCATGGCTCCTCAACAGTGGGTCCGGATCCCATAGGGCATAATAGGGGGTCCTATTAATTTTTAATTTATTTTAATTTAATTTAATTTAATTTATTATTAATTTCATCATTGGGTCCTATTGTTTAGTCTTACAATGCCATTGGTCATGATATTTGCATATAAAGGCACAACTTCAAAATCTCTGGACTGAAATGTTAACAATGTTTTACCTTTAACCCTGAAGGTATTCCTCACAAAAAAGTAAGTAAAATGTCTGTTTGGGGCAGCGGTGGCCGAACGGTTTGCGGAGCGGTCTTGATATCGGAAGGTCGCTAGTTCGTATCCGCGGACCGGCACGTTAAAATTACCTCCGCTGAAGTGCCCTTGGACAAGGCATTGAACCCCTACCATGAAATGTTCTATGAGCAGGGCCTGGCTGTAAACAAGTTATTGAGCTTAGTCCAGTTACCCTGGGTAAACAAAGTAACTTTCCTTTCCTTTGTAATATTTTTTGTGATCATTAAAATTATCATTAAAAAGTACATTTATTATTGTGAAAGATAGGCTATCCCCCAAATGTAAATTATTAATTTATTATGATTATTTTAATAATTATTATAAATGTGAATACAATTCGCATAGTTTTTTTAAAAATATATTTTCCTCTGCAAAGTACTAGTAGTACAAAGTAATAGTAAGGTTGAAATCTCTTTTTGCAAGTAGAAATATATCCGTGTCCTGCCCGGATATATTATAACATATTATAACATATATATATAATGACAGCAAAGATAATGTATAAGTAAACAAACAAACAAGATTTAATTCTCAACACTGCTGATATGAAGCCATAAAATCCATAATGACATAGGCTAAAGCAGCACTACAGTATGTAACTTGTCTCTTCTAGCCCGGATTTGAACAGTTTCCTGAGCTGAAAATCTTACCATTAAGTTGAGTGTCTGCCTGCTTGCTCAAGGGATCAATTGAATCTTGACCTTCAGGTCATCATTTGTGTCAGATCCTGTGTCTAGGTGAGACATATGACCTTTGACTTTGACACAATCTAAATGTCTCTGTGACATTGTATTTTAGGGGAAACGATTTACATACTTGACATACAGTACATGTAAATGTAATTCAGGGTGTCGTGGATGAAAAAGTTATTTACAGCAGTGCCCTGAGCCAAAAATGTTGCGACTGTTTCAGAGAATTAAGAAGCCCTCGTGTGATCCAAATTTGGGGCAGATGTAGGACGCTGCATTCATGCTTTGTGCCATTCCTTTGCTAAACGGGCCCCTGACACAATGTTTTGAAGCCAACCTTTGCTAAGCAGAATGGAATATTAATTATAAAACATCTGGCTGATGCATCTTGATCACATGATTCTAGACTAATGGCCCTATCTTGGACACACCTTACCCTTTATCCCTAAACTTATTTGCCATAATTTACTATCTTGAAAAACATTTTAAAATAGTAGCCGATCTACATTGACACATTGTGAGCTTGTAGATTAGCTATTTTAAAATGCCTTTCAATATAGTGAGAAATGGAAAATAAGTTTAGGGATAAGAGGCAAGATATACAGTAGCCCTAAATGTGTACGCGTGTTGGCCTTGTGTGGCCCCTGGCTGTCACCATGACCATGATGTTTAGACTCAGTTACAGGATCAATCTAATCATAAGGTCAGAGTACAGTTTGATCTTGTGGTCAGTGATAGTCGACTATACACTGTGTGAACTTGAGACAGTGGGTCGCCAATATGCAGTGGTGGAAAGCAACTAAGTACATTTACTGTACTTAGATATAATTTTGAGGTATTTGTACTTTACTTGAGCATTTCCAATACATCTACTCCACTACATCTCGGAGGCAAATATTGTACTTTTACTCCACAATTATTTGAAAACTTTAGTTACTTTGTAGATTTTGATTATTATTACAAAACATATATTATTAACCACTTCAGCCCTGTATACATTTCGGCCATTTGAAAATATAGCCAATCAATAAGCTCACAATGCGTCACGATGCGATACATTGTGAGCTTGTATATCTGCTATTTTCAAAAGATTCTTTTATACATTTGAAAACTTGAAACGGAACATTGTGCACAATGAGTACTTTTCCTTTTGGTACTTTAAGTACATTTTGATACCAATACTTTTGTACTTTTACTAAAGTTTTATTTGTAACGGAGTATTTCTATATTGCAGTATTGGTACTTTTACTTAAGTAAAACAATTGAGTACTTTTTCAACCACTGCTGATACAGACACGCAAACCATGCACGTGTGTGTAGGGCACCGCACATTCCCGAGAGGGAATCAAAATGATACAAGCCAGTCAGGCTTTGTAGGCTAATAATCATAAATGAGTTGATAAATAATCGTTGATGAGTTATTTGAAAGAAGATCATGAAGAAGTAGTAGTGTATCACATGGGTCTTCAACAGGGGGTCCGGGACAGGGGCGGCTGCCAAGGTTTTGTGTGAAAGGAACTTTTTATTTTGCCCCCTATATGTGGGGAACATTTGCTGTGTTCTGGGCTTGTAGATCGGCTATTTTCGGCAAAGAGCTTTGGAGTATAGAGGCGAGAGAGATCAGATCAAGTACAGAGCCAAAGGTCAAGTTTACAAAGTGTGAGAGGTGTTTAAATGTCTGAAAATACCCATTTTAATAGAATACAATGTGTGAACAAATAAACAAACGTTCATTTGATGATAGTGTTGTCAAACAAGTCTATGAATCTATCTATGAAATCTATGAAGATGTTCAATCTGCAACATACTTTTATACAATATGTAGTGGGTTCCCTGCTTCATCTCTCTCAGCCAATGAGACCTTGGTCTGAAAAACACAGAAGACCTCTGGTAGTGTATAACTCCCAAGAGGCACCATTAGACCTCCAGCTACAGTAGGTACTGTATAAGACCTTGCTCAAACTACTGAATGAATTATCAGTGTCATGTATTGTAGACATCATGTAGTAGGAGCGTGCATTCCCTGTCTTATGATTATTGTGTGTGTGTGTGTGTGTGTGTGTGTGTGTGTGTTATTATAAGATTATATAGGAGTGACATTTATCTGCTTGACCTGCAGTACACACACGTATTGAATCCCTCTCATCTGCATACAGTAAGCACTTACTACTGATACAACTAGACTCCATGGCCATCCAACACTTGTCGTGCCGCCTGACATCTGTGCACAATGATACGAGATGCATGTTGTGTTCCCACTTTCCACCCATTCTATTTTTTTAAAGCATGTTTTTCAGGCACTTATCTGAGAGAGATGAAGCAGGGACCTCCACAACATTGAATAAAATTGTGTTGCAAATTAATCTTTTTCATTTCATAGTCATAGATGGCTTCATAAATGTGTTTGACAGCACTGTCATCAGTGTTGTAAACATTTATGATTATTTTAATCATGGTGTGTGTGTGTATAAATGGTACATAGGTAAATGGTGCATTTATATAGCGCCTTTATCCAAGGCGCTTTACAGAGATTGTAAATTCACCCATTCACTCACACCGATGCCAGAGGAAACCATGCAAGGCCCCAACCTGCAAGGCCCCAACCTGCAAATGCAAGCATTTAGGGGTTCAGAGTCTTGCTCAAGGACACTTCGACACTAACTCTGGGGGAGCCCGGGTTCGAACTGGGAACCTTGCGGTTCCCATCCGGTCACTCTACCCCGAAGCCACTGCCCCGATGCCCATATGTGTGTGTGAATTGATAGAAATAGATGGAAGGGAAGGTCTCTAGAAGACCAAAGATGCGACTATCCAACACACTTATAGAATATCAAATCATATTAAATACATTTAAACATGGCTCTTTATAAACATCATTGTGGGTCATAATTACCATTTAGCAAGATGCAATATCAGTAGAAAATGAATTACAATTTTAGTTATACAATACATTAGCATTTCACTCAAAAGAGAACAGTCAGTTTTCTTAAGAGCAGGAAGTTCTCTACTGCTGCATCATTCATGAGATTTTTAGAATGTTCTTGTCTGTTAAATAAGCTAGAAAACTAAAATGGCTTCATCTATGGTTCAGGTCGGTAGGGTCTGATTGAAGAGAGTATTGAGATAGTGCCTGTGAATTATCGTTATTATACTGAAAGGCCTCTCGTAACTACTTAATTAACTCCGTTAATTTCACCGCCCTACACACACACACGGTTGACTGTTTCCCTGATAGACTTTAGCCGATGGCTCTTCACTTGTGTATAGATAGATGTTGACTTAAAGGTATGTTTCACTTTAAAAAAAAAACCTTAAATTGCTTGATTCTTGATTTAGATATTTGACATTCATTTTAGCTTCCCTTCCTATACAATCCCATTGTAGCTTCAAACTCCATTTTAACCATCACCCGTCCTTTTTTATGTTGAATGATACTGCCCTCCTAATGCGTGAGGGGGGCTGTGTTCTTTCAATTACAGTTTTCATTTATTTTTCCGAAACCTTATTAAAAATATATGAAAACAGTAAATGAAAGAACACAGCCCCCTCACGTATTAGGACACTAGGAGTCACCAGAAAAAAGCACGGGTGTTTTTGATTAATCTATCATGGTTAAAATGGAGTTAGAAGTTACAATGGGTTTATATACGAAGAGGGCGGGGCAGCCACAATGAATATAAAATATCTAAATACTGAATCAAGCAACTTAAAAACTGTCCAGGCTATTCACATAAGCCCAAGTAGACGACGAAATAACCAAAAGTTTATTTGAAAGTGAAATATCCCCTTTTTTTTTTTAAGATATTTTTTTGCGGCTTACGCCTTTTATTGATTTTTGAAGGGACAGACAGTAGGCTGACAGGAAACGGGAGAGAGATGGGGGGATGACATGCAGTAAAGGCCGTGTCGGGTCCGGGAGTCGAACCCGCGGCACACTGCGACTGGATTACCAGTCCGGTGCCCAGACCGTTACGCTACGGCCTGGGCCGAAATATCCCTTTTAAATACCACCTCACAACCCAAGGAAGGAGACCAGCAATAGACAGGTTATGGGTGAAGCTCTTGTAGGTTTACTTCTATGCATAAGCGAAGGGCAGGTTATTGAATGTTGTTCAAGGGATCTACTCATGTGGCATAAATATTATTGCATGATGCCTGATGTCATACATACTTATTATGGTAGCCTTGCCTAAGACCTGGCTGGCAAGACAGCTGCACGCATAATACCTGGCGAGACCAGTTGACAGAATTTACAATTTGGGCATTTACTTTAGCTCTTAAAAAAACCACTTGTCAACCTATCTTCATATAATAGGTCCTCACTAATAATCATGAAAAAATTGCACGATTTCTTTCTACTCAGTCTGTGTCTCATAGGACGGCTGTGGGCAGTTTAGAAACAGTCTTCCAGTGTCATCATTAGGCAGATTTTTTTTAAATAAGATTTTTTTACAAAATTATTTAGATTTTCAATATCGTGAGAACGATGGCTTCCATTTTCGCATTGCAACTTTTCAGGACTAGAAAGCCTGCAGTTTCTATTAGCTTGTATTCCCCATCGATGATGTCACTGGAAGATGGTTTCTGAACTGCCCACAGCCCTCCTATGAGACACAGAGTAGAAAAAAATTGCACAATTGTTTCCATGATTATTATTTATTAGTGAGGACCTATTATATGAATATATGTTGAAAAGTGGTGAAGTGGTCCTTTAATCTAGACTCTAGATTAAAGGACCACTTCACCACCAGTCGCTCTAGATTCTAGAGCGACTTGGAGTAAGCAAGGACAACACAAGCTAATAACAAAAAGCTCTGAGGGCTCGTTTCTATTGTGGTCCTGTGTATTAAATTAATCAAGACATAATAAATACTATACAAGAAATCATCAATACTAGGAGCATGTATCTACAGAAACAACAGTGGGGGGGGGGGGGGGGGGGGGTAATATATTTACAAGCTAGAAGACTTGTCTAGGTGCTCTTTTATGGCGGTTTTGAATGAGGGTAGGGAGTCACACTTTTTGATGGCTGTTGATAGGCATTTTGGTGGAATAATGTTAGAATTAATTCATCCCGTGATTGTGCCAAATCTGGGTGGAATGGCTCACTTTTTTGAAGTAGTTAGTTAACATGGGGATATGGTACATGGGATAAGACCCGGCGCGACCACTGCAGCCATAACATTGTTCATTTGAGTCTACGCGTCAATGCTTAGACTTTTGATTTGTCAATTTAATCAATTGCCATGTTCCGGGGCAAATTTGGATTGGTAGTGTGAAGTGAACACACATTTTGTCTGGTGGACACAAGCTTTTCACGGTCTGGCTACAGCATAGTGTTGGTACAGTTACTAGTGGTGTTTTTCCTGTCAATGTTGATCCTATAATGGTTGATGTAAACTGTAATTTTAACTTTCAATGTTTTCAACTTATTTGAACTGGTGTGTGTTCAACTACTGAACCCTAGCTTAGGGGAGCAAAATGTAGGTTGAAAGGCTGATTACGTATGTGCACATTGTGCAGCGATGAGAAGTGAACTAGCTATCTCTGTTCCTTTTCCAGAATCGTCTGACTGCTGTGGTTGGAGATTCGTCCATTACATTGACTCCTGAACCACAGCCGATCCTTGTTGACCCAGAGGATCAGTCGATTCTTCTTGCCCAAGGGGACGAATCCTGTGAGGATGGAAATGATAGTATTTTAGCTAATGAACTAAGCGAGACCCTAGAGCAGAAAGACTCTATACAGCAGGTGGAAGTTTCTAATTGTTCACAACAGTATGGTGGTGTTCCCTGCTTGGCCATGAAAAACCTGGTAAACAAAGGTGCCATGGAACCCATGGACTCACCTGCTGGTCCCAGCCAAATTGTAACCACGCCGGGTGGTTTTGAGGACCCTGAAAAGAAAGGGCCTGAGAAAAAAAACATGGCCCTTTTCACCTCAGATGGAGAGCTCCTTACTGACAAACAGCTCAGAGAGGGTCCTCGAATGTGGTTGAAGGCTGCGTGGGGCAGGTTTGGAGAAGTCTCGAGCGGGTCCATAATGTGTTTACCCGCGTGGTATCCAAAGGGGATGATGTCTAAATGGGTTGCTATGTCCACTGTTTGGGCAGAACATTCCTATGAGCCTTGGAGACGAGAGGATGGTGAATGGGATGTACCCTGTGGGACAGAAGCAATTAAAGTCACCATTTTTGACCACCCACATGGTCCATGGTGTCAGTTAATGACCAGGCCGCTAGGCCCTGGGACTCAGGCTCAGATGTTTTGCTGGATGGCTTTACCCCACGGTCCAAACCAGTGGGCCGGGTCTAGGCTCAATGGGATCACACACCTGGGTGTTGGGGGGAGGTTTGTCCGTCATGATCATGTTGAGCCTGAGCAAGAGACTATAGAGGGTGTTGACCTAGTGACCTTTCAAGGTTTTGAACCTGCCTCAGACCCTGTCTCTGGTGCCCTTAAAAGGAAAAATGACAATAAATTAAAACAAGGGTTGATTGAAAACAAAAAAAGAAACCTGGAAAACAAAGGTGCCATGGAACCCGTGGGCCCATGGGATGCCATGGAACCCAAGGGCCCATGGGCCATGTTGGCCCAGAAGATCATTCTGGGCCAACGATTCAGATTCATCTTGCCCAAGGGGACGGACCCTGTGGAAAACCTGGAAAACAAAGGTGCCATGGAACCCATGGACACACCTGCTGGTCCCAGCCAAATTGTAACCACTTTGGGTGGTTTTGGGGACCCTGAAAAGAAAGAGCCTGAGAAGAAAATCATGTCCCTTTTCACCCCAGATGGAGAGCTCCTCACTGAAGAACAACTCAGAGAGGGTCCTCGAATGTGGTTGAAGGTTGCGTTGGGCAGCTTTGGAAAAATCACGAGCGGGTCCATAATACAACAGGCGATGTTGACTAAGATGGTTGACCTGATTACTTTGTCCACTGTTTGGGCCGAACATACCTATGAGCCTCGGAAACGAGAGCATGGTGATTGGGATGTACCCTGTGGCACAGAACCAATTAACGTAACCATTTTTAACCACCCACTGGGTCCATGGTGTCTGTTAATTTCCAGGCCGCTAGGCCTTGTAACTCAGGCTCGGATGTTTTGCTGGATGGCGTTACCCCACTGTCCCCTTGCCCAAGGCGAGGGAACCACGCCGGGTGGTGGTAAGGACCCAAAAAAGAAAAAGCCTGAGAAAAAAGTCATGGCCCTTTTCACACCAAATGGTAAGCTCCTTACTGACGATCAACTCCGAGAGGGGCCTCGAATGTGGTTGAGGGTTGCGTGGGGCAGGTTTGGAGAAGTCCCACGCAGGTCTATGATGTGTCAGGGGAGTCCAGGCAAGTTGTCTAAAATGGTTGCCATGTCTACTGTTTGGGCCAAACACTCCTATCAGCCTTGGAGACGAGAGGATGGTGAATGGGATGTACCCTGTGGGACAGAGCCAATTAACGTTACCATTTTTGCCCACCAAAAGGGTCCATGGTGTCTGTTATGGTCCAGGCCGCTTGGCCTTGGAACGCAGGCTCAGGCTCGGATGTTTTGCTATATGGCTTTACCCCACCGCCCCAAGCAATTTAAATTTAAAAGACTTAATGGGATCACACATCTGGGTGATGGGGGGAGGTTTGTCCGTCATGAGCATGTAGAGCCTGGGCAAGAGACTAGAGAGGGTGTAAAAATGTTAACCACGCCGGGTGGTGTTGAGGACCTTGAAAAGAAAGGGCCTCCGAAGAAAAACCTTTTCACCCCAGATGCAGAGCTCCTTACTGAAGAACAAAGCGAGACCCTAGAACAGAAAGAATGTGGACAGCAGATGGAAGATCCTAATAGTTCACAACAGTATGGTGGGGTTCCCTGCGTGGCCATGAAAATCCTGGAAAACAAAGGTGCCATGGAACCCATGGACACACCTGCTGGTCCCAGCCAAATTGTAACCACGCCGGGTGATTTTGAGGACCCAATCATGGCCCTTTTCACCCCAGATGGAGAGCTGCTTACTGAAGAACAACTCAGAGAGGGTCCTCGAATATGGTTGAAGGTTGCGTGGGGCAGGTTTGGAAAAACCCCGGGCAATTCCATAATGTGTCGGGTGCATCAAAGCAAATTGTCTAAAAGGAGTCAAAGCAAATTGTCCATGTCCACTGTTTGGGCCAAACATTCCTATCAGCCTTGGAGACGAGAGGATGGTGAATGGGATGTACCCTGTGGGACAGATCCAATTAACATTACCATTTTTGACCACCAAAAGGGTCCATGGTGTCTATTATGGTCCAGGCCGCTAGGCTCTGGAACGCAGGCTCAGGCTCGGATGTTTTGCTATATGACTTTACCCCACCGTCCCAAGCAATTTCCTGTGTTTAGGCTTAATGGGATCACACATCTGGGTGATGGGGGGAGGTTTGTCCGTCATGATCATGTAGAGCTTGAGCAAAAGACTAGAGAGGGTGTAAAAATGTTAACCACACCGGGTGGTTCTGAGGACCTTGAAATGAAATGGCCTCCGAAGAAAAACCTTCCACTAGTGACCCTTTTCACCCCAGATGCAGAGCTCCTTACTGAAGAACAAAGCGAGACCCTAGAACAGAAAGAATGTGGACAGCAGATGAAAGATCCTAATAGTTCACAACAGTATGGTGGTGTTCCCTGCGTGGCCATGAAAATCCTGGAAAACAAAGGTGCCATGGAACCCATGGACACACCTGCTGGTACCAGCCAAATTGTAACCATGCCGGGTGGTTCTGAGGACCTTGAAAAGAAAGGGCCTCCGAAGAAAAACCTTCCACTAGTGGCCCTTTTCACCCCAGATGCAGAGCTCCTTACTGAAGAACAAAGCGAGACCCTAGAACAGAAAGAATGTGGACAGCAGATGAAAGATCCTAATAGTTCACAACAGTATGGTGGTGTTCCCTGCGTGGCCATGAAAATCCTGGTAAACAAAGGTGCCATGGAACCCATGGACACACCTGCTGGTCCTAGCCAAATTGTAACCACGCCGGGTGGTTCTGAGGACCTTGAAAAGAAAGGGCCTGAAAAAAAAATCATGGCCCTTTTCACCCCAGATGGAGAGCTCCTTACTGAAGAACAACTCGGAGAGGGTCCTCGAATGTGGTTGAAGGCTGCGTGGGGCAGGTTTGGAGAAGTCCAGAGCGGGTCCATAATGCACCGGGACACGGTGGCTAAGTTGGCTAAACGAATTACTATGTCCACTGTGTGGACCGAACATACCTATGAGCCTCGGAGACGAGAGGATGGTGAATGGGATGTACCCTGTGGGGCAGATCCAATTAACGTCACCATTTTTGACCACCCACTGGGTCCATGGTGTCTGTTAAATTCCAGGCCGGTTGGCCTTGGAACTCGGACTCAGGCTCGGATGTTTTGCTGGATGGCTTTACCCCACTGTCCAAACCAATGGGCCGGGCCTAGGCTTAATGGGATCACACATTTGGGTGATCATGTTGAGCCTGAGCTTCTTGCCCAAGGCGACAAATCCTGTGAGGACGGAGAGGATAGTATTTTAGCTAATGAAGTAAGCAAGACCCTAGAACAGAAATACTCTAGACAGCAGATGGAAGATCCTAATAGTTCACAACAGTATGGTGGTGTTCCCTGCGTGGCCATGACAATTCTGGAAAACAAAGGTGCCATGGAACCCATGGACACACCTGCTGGTCCTAGCCAAATTGTAACCACGCCGGGTGGTTTTGAGGACCCTGAAAAGAAAGGGCCTGAGAAAATAAACATGGCCCTTTTCACCTCAGATGGAGAGCTCCTTACTGAAGAACAACTCAGAGAGGGTCCTCGAATGTGGTTGAAGGCTGCGTGGGGCAGGTTTGGAGAAGTCCAGAGCGGGTCCATAATGCGCCGGGACACGGAGGCTAAGTTGGCTAAACTAATTCCTATGTCCACTGTGTGGGCCGAACATACCTATGAGGCTCGGAGACGAGAGGATGGTGAATGGGATGTACCCTGTGGGACAGAACCTATTAACGTCACCATTTTTGACCACTCACTGGGTCCATGGTGTCGGTTAATGTCCAGGCCACTAGGCCTTGGAGCTCAGGCTCGCATGTTAGGCTGGTTGGCTTTACCCCACCACTGTCCCAACCAGTGGGCCGGGCCTAGGCTTAATGGAATCACACACCTGGGTGATGTGGGGAGGTTTGTCCGTCATGATCATGTTGAGCCTGAGCAAGAGAGTGTTGATCAAAATGTTGGACTTGCATCAGACCCTGTCTCTGGTTTTCTTAAAAAGAAAAAGAAAAACAATAAATTAAAACAGACGGACCCCAAAAACGAAGAAATAAAGAAACTAAGGAGTATAATCCAGAAGCTCAACAAGGAGCGTACTTGGCGTGCACTTGTGACAAAGGCAAGGGCAAGGCTTACTTTCAACCAGGAGCAAGCACAGTGAAAGAGCAAAACGATAGCCATGACATTTTCACTGTTTTGCAGCTATCACTAATGATTCAATGCAATCTTGGTATACCAATCACTTCTGTGATTAATGACCTTTGTACATGTGTTCCAAACCAGAGCAAAAAGTCAGAACGTTTTGTGACTTGTACAATGCAAGTACAATGCAAAATTGTCTGAATGCTAACCAGACTGAATGCAAAGATAAATTGTAGAGAATGCATGAAGCAATTTATCACAACAATCTGCCAGTTTTCAGCTGATTGGCCATTATCAGTGACCGGCCAGTCAGATTCTGTGCCGAGTAGAGAATGTTTAAGGGTTTGGGCCTGGGGAAGAGGAGTGGGCCTGTGGTCTGCCAGCGAAAGAGGAAGAGGTAGTCTATTGCTGTTGTGTGAGTGAAGGGAGGGGGAAACCACGCTCCTATATATGAATATTATGATGGAATAATATTTGTGTTGATAGTCACATAATTTCCCCCCCTCAAAAACAAAACAGCAGTAGCCTCCCTCTTCCTCCTTTGTTAAACACCCACTCCAGCCGGTCCAATTATAAGGCAATTTACAACGCGTCACTTTGCGTAGATCTGCTATTTCTGCTATTTTCTTAAGTATACAATTCATAAAAAAAAAATGTCTTTGTATATTTATCATTGCTGCCCTGTGCACTTTTCTTTGTACGGCAAACTTCCGCTATGCTTCCACAAAAGCTTGCCTCTCGAGATACACACGCCCCATGTTATGTCTTTATTTGTTGTATGAGAAGCATGAGTGTGAGGTATGAACTGCTGAGGTATGAACCCCCTACATTGTCGGGTTGTGACACAGCTTATAACGTACTCTCCCTAATTCGTGGGCCATCTTCCACTGTTCCTGTATCTCGAAGTGCATTATGGTTGATGGGAAAGTAAGATGCATTTTAACTGGATTTTAGTCTGGCAATGGCTGTCTTGTTAAATGAACATACAATCCTTTTGCCTGTTTGCCTAGATCACATACATCTTATCAGCTCAGTATGTTCTGATGAATTTAGTAGAGAATTCTAGGCATGCCTGTATCTCTACTACATTGTTAATGGCCTTATGTACTAGGACTTAAAGGGTCAGGGGACCCCCCCCGTCATTTATCAGAATTCTGAAATGACTTGTATACTATAAAGCACTACATTTGAAGAAACGACTTGTAAAACACTAAGTTAAAACGACTTACTAGACGAGCGAGAGAGCTATGTGTATACTGTTCACTGTTCAGAAAACAACTTGAAACGGGTGTCAGTGTTGTATCATTTTTCCACTACCCTCAGAATGTAACTCCACACCGGTGCTCAGATTGAAGAGGGATAGCCAGGGACAGTGTTCTGTAGCCAGGGACAGTGAGAAGAGAGGCAGGGTGTCACTGTCCCCGGCTACAGAGAGCTCCATACCCCACCTCTCCTCCACAACACGGGTCTGCTGACCGAGTCTCTCGATAGTCTCTCGTCAACAATGAAAGAACATGTAAACCTATAGAAAACAAACAAGTTTGGAACACATTGAGCAAATATGTTATGAGTGGTGCCAATTATTTCCTTTCTACCCAGAAACCTGAAAATAGAGAGAAATGGCTTCAGAACGGTAGAAAGCTCTGCACACAATATATTTTGTTAAAGAAAAAGTGACTTGTGGTGTCCTGAGCCATTAACGTTTTGAATGGAGGTGAACCCATCTTTGTCTGTTTTACGACACTGTACCTTTCCATTTAAAGTTTTCTGTATATTACAAATTACAGTGTTTACTTTCAATCAAGCTTTTTATTATAATAATAAATACATTCCTATGAGAGAAGTATGGGGTTTTCGTTCTTCAAAGGATTTGAGGTAAACTAATCGTCGACTACCAATTGTAAGTTTAAACAAAGGGCGAGATTAACTAAATGAGTGGTTTTGGTGATTTTTAACTTAATGTTTAGACTATTCCTTCAGAGATACACAGGCCCGAGAACGTTGGCTTAGGAGCACTATAAGCATTTATACAAGATATCCTATAACTGCGCTAGTCCCTGCCTGCCCATGTACGCATGTGCAAGGTTCAACGTTGTACTTTATTGTTACATCTTGTGTACAGGTACATAAGAGTAAAACTTTTTTTGGTCGGGCTTCCTTCAGATAATGCAGCAGCATAGATAACAACACAAACCCCAACAAAACTATTAATCTGAAAATCCCCATACATGGAGTACCAGGCTGTATTCGTTGCTGTCGGGAGGAAATCTCATAACTCCATTTTTTATATTTTCTTTGGCATACATCTGTGCTATTGAACACCCTTTACGTCTGTGTGTTGTTTTTCGAAAATATTGAACCAATGGAAAGTAGTAAAAAGTGCTTTGGACAAAACCTCTTAACTCCATTGGACCCTCAAAATGTCTGCTAAAGCAACTAACTACCTCTAATGGAAATATTTAAGGATTCCATATTTAATAACGCTGATAAGAAACCAGCTAGCAAGTTAGTTGGAGACTGGCTGTCTGCTACGAGAGCATACTCAAGGGCAAAAACATGTTTGTTCACAGAGGCGCTGGGTGTTATGGCAAGAGAAGCAAAACAATTCTTTATCTTCATAATACTATCTAAACGCTGGGGACGAAATGAGATGTACCTCAGTGGGACACAGGGCATGAAGTGAGATGAAAACAGGGTGACAGGGCACATGTAAATTCATTCACAAAATAACAGATCTACAAAAGAGTCCCGAAATACCTATCAACCTCTCCCCCTCTCATGGAAGTAATTGACAATATATAAAGTTACACCAACTTTGATGAGGCTGTATTGCTTTGTTTTAAAAATATATGGCTTTCTTAATTACCTGAAAAATGTATATTTTTCATTTCCTGAAAAATGAACATTTTGGACAGCAGAGATATGGTGTCCAGGCCACTGAGGCCAGTCCATGGTAATGATGGCATAGACTGGCCTGGACTCCATATTTGATCATGCGTTACAGGGAAGTCCATATATGGGCATAAAGGGGAGACTTACAGAAATCTCCATAATACTGTATAGTATGGGCACAAAAGACTTAATAGTATTTACAGTATTTATTTATATACATTTATAAGACTTAAGATGTTTTTTGAGGGGCGCCTCCAGTGCATGGCTTTTGAAAATTACGTCATAAGGCAGCCAAGTCTATGGACTTTTAGAGCTCTATCTTGTGCCATGCTTTATCCGCAAATATTAAACACTTTGCGTGAATTACGCATTTAGGAGCTTCCACTATGCATTATTGGTATCTTGCGGCACAACTTGGCTGTGTGGGCCGTGGAGTGGATGGCAGATAGTCAGATACTGGACATGCAAAACAACCCTCTGTATCTAATATACCGTAATTTCCGGACTATAAGCCGCACCTGAATATAAGCCGCACCAGCCAAATTTAGGGAAAATCCCATATACAAGCCGCACCGGACTATAAGCCGCACCGGACTATAAGCCGCACCGGACTATAAGCCGCAGCTACGTTAGCTCAGAGCCTGAGATGGCTCTGCGTTAGCTGTAAAAATCCATAGATTAGCCGCACCGTTGTATAAGCCGCAGGGTTCAAATCATGGGTAAAAAGCCGCGGCTTATAGTCCGGAAATTACGGTAAATGTTTTCCAAGGCAGCACGCGTTGCTCCTCCATAAGGCAAGATCCAGGGCATAATGGATCTCTTAAAGGCAATGGCACCTGGCACACTGATTGGTTTAGGTTGCGTAACGCACAAACCACACCTATGCATAATGTAATGGGCAGCAGAGGTGTTTTAAGGATTTAGGTGGTGGCATAAGATACAATATCACACAATATGAAATCCCCAAATTAATGGAAAAGGGCCCTTAATGTTTTAGGGCAGCCAATGTAAATGCATTGGGGCCCTTGCCGCAATTCACTTCACACAAGTGTGATTTTTACTTTGATGATGATGATGAGGCTATCAAGCATGGTTAGGATATATTGATCAGATCTTTTATTTAAAAAAAATTAAAGCTGTATTTGGTCTCTTTGCTAACTAAACAGAAACATTATTGCTACAATGCTACTTAACATACATTTGCCTAGATTACGGAGTGGAAGAATTTCCGGTATGTTTTACACTATTGTAGTTCGAGACTTATTCCTCTCATTTTAATAGTCTTTATTTTAATGATTATATATTTTTTTCAGACAGCCAGCAATGGGTAAAACGCTCACATCTTGGGGCCACAATCTGCATTCAAAGATGTTCCTAGAAGCTTTGTCATTGGTCGAAATAACTAACCAATCAGGAAGTAGACAGGCAAATCGACCAATGACAAAGCTTCTAGGAAAATCTTTGAATGCAGATGTGCCACAGAGGGAGCGTTTTGCCCATTGCTGGCTGTCTGAATACCCCAAAAAAAGGAAATAAAAAATGTGACATTATTGCTTATAGCAGCTTTAATTCTTCAAAGGGAATTACTGGTAAGTTTAAATGTGTGATCGAGAGTATTACACTAGGTGGTTTAGTGAAGTATTCTTGAAACTGAGAGTTTATAGTCTTTTAGTTAGTGAATACCAAGATACCCGCAACACTCCAGTTAAAGAAGGGTCAATTCTTGTTGGTGCAAGGCTCAAAGATATCCAATAGAAAGAAGGAATGCCAGCACTCAATAAATGTCCTGTTCCTTTTTATTTACTTCTGACGAGCCAACATACACGTTTCGGCCAGCTACACTGACAATATAAGTGTCATTGCATAAGCGGGTGGGGCATGCATTCCAACTTGTATCGTTCCCGAGTAAGCCGGTGTCCGGTCTAGAAGAATGATACAGCAGAGACGAGGAGGAGACTTCAATTCCCAAGACAGACAGGGCTGGACAAGGGCTTTGATTTAAGCACACCTTGATCATTTCAAATCTGAGGTATGTAGAGGATTTTCTCAATTTACTTTTTATTTTGTAGGTGGTGAGGCGTGTGGTGGCTTGTGGAGATCCTCTGCCTACCGTGTTGATGATCACCGGCCTGCCTGACGAGGGCTACAGTCAAGGGGACATCCAGAGTTTGGTCCGAGACCCAAAGCACGGCATCTGTAAAAGCCTGCATGGCTGGTATTACCAGATTGTGGTACTGCCTTTACAAAGGACGGTGAGCGAAGAAAACGCATGCACTGTATATACCGAAATATAATTGTTCATTAGAACCTTTTTATTTATTCGCAAGTTCCTTAGGTTGCCCCAATTTATAGGGTCATTGAGATAACGGTACCATTTACAATACAATAGTTTGTACCCAATTGTACTCTGATTCTGTGGTAAGACCCCCATCTGCAATGTCTGTTTTTTAATTAAAAAAATAAGAGATGTATAAGCTCTCTCTGAAAGCGCTACGAGTTTGTAGATCATCTATACAAGCCAAATATAAGTAGGTTTAAAGGGTTCAAACTGATGATGTTTTTGCTATATTTACACTGCTGGGAACCCCCCCAAAGACCCCTGGCCGGGGGATCCCCGGATGCCACTTGGAAAACCACTAAATGTATACTAGCAGCCACATGGCTCTTTCTCATTGTTTTCTGTCCTTGCTTCCATCCAGGCCTTTCTGTACTTTCCAGACTGGACGTCGTGCTGTGATGCTGTGTTTGTTCAAAACAAGACACCAGCGCGTCTGAAAGGCATCCTTAAACTCCATTTCCACATCGTGCGTGGCCTAAAAATGTGTTGGAATGAGGTATACACGCCTCCCACACACACACACACACACACACACACACACACACACACACACAGTCATCACATTTCCCTGGGTGAGGGGAATCATTAAAGAAGAGTTTTGATATACACATACAAAAGCAGTAAAAAAGAATAACACAAAATCAAAACGATAACCATATAATAGTGAAAATAGCCGAAGCACTGTGAGCTTGTAGATCGGCGCTGAGGTGAGTGACCTTAACTGCAGAAGGAACTAAACGGGTCGAACATGGCTGCCTCGATAACTCTTTTGATACCACCATTGACTGTGGTGCCAGTGCCAACAGAATGCACAGGAAAGGCCCCAAAGAAGACCCTGTGATTTCCCCCCGTGAACTGGAAGTAATAATGGGTCATTTCCGGGGGCGGGCGCTAGTCACTATTCTTTTATCAGAAGCGCTTATAAAATGATCATTGCCCCTCACTTCATATCACCTCAATCTGAGCCTCAATTCAGAGGAAAACGCTACTAAAGATCGCGCTTGTAATGTATGTGGACGGGCTGGACACATTGTAATGACGTCACACCGCGGAAGCAAGCGTTGCCTAGCGACAGAGAAGCTAATGGGCCGTAAATATAAGAGTGAAGATTCTGGATTAATAGTAATCTACATTTCTCGTCATTGGCATAGCGGGTTCATGCCCTGAACAGGAGACATCTCAACATTGCCACCGATTGAATTAATGGGATTTTCTCCTTTTTTTGGATTAACTGTGGGTGTGTGGGAAACAACTGATCACCTAGTAGGCACATGTACAGTAGTTTGTACGAGTCCATCTAAATGAGGGCTGGTGTAGCAGTCTGAGCTGTTGGCCAATAATATGCAAATCCACATGTATATCATGCTGTACTACATGGTGTGGTCTTGTTTCATGTGTTTATTTCTGATCTTGTCTGCAGGCCGTGTTGTACAAAACGTTCGCCAACAAAAAACAAGTAAGTACATTTGTCCCCACACGTTTAAAATAAGTAATATTTAGGCGTTGAATAAGTTATTGTATTGAGAAGCACCGCTGCCTACCGCTTTACTTTTGCTTAACTTTTTGCTCGTCCGACAAAACGGCACCACACTTCATGCATTTCCTAGTGTACAAGGTCCAAAAGGCAACTGCCAACATGTTTCGACCCCCTGAACACCCCCCGTGTTCAGGGGGTGTGTGTGTACATATATATATATATATATATATATATATATATATATATATACGTATGTATATATGCGCTCTGTTGTGCGAATCTTAATGATGGGCTCAGGGCGTACAGTGACACAATCTTCTGAACTTGCTAGATGGAATATGAGAACCGGCTGTTGGTGGTGAAGTTGAGAGGCCTTCCAATCACCTTGGACGTCATTAAAAAACTCATACAGATGGTGACCATCTTTGGACCAGTGGAAGACTGCCTCCCACTCGCCAACAGGGTGAGTGCACGCACACAGTCACACGCTAGGTGCAAAACGACTGATTTCTCTTTTGGGTCTTGAGCTGAAGTTTTGGGAACCACTCCATTAGATATACAGGGTGTCCATAAAGTCTCTTTTACAATTTTACATTTTAATTACAAAGGCAATTGATAAGATATATTAATGAGATTTGTTCTATTGTACTCCTCTGTGGGGCTATGTTGCAGTCTGCCGACAGCAGTCTCCCCGAAAGTTAATAGTGCAGCCGACGAAAACTAGAGTTCTCAACCGGCCCGAAAATTAAGGCCCGGCCCTACCTGCGCCCTCATCAAACCCTGTACACTCAAGACACTGCCCTGCTGCCACCATATATCTCCATATATGCAGCTGACCTGTTCTGACATTCCATATGTTGAACTGACCTCATCAAACCCTGTACACTCCAAGACACGCTCCATATATGTACAGAATACATTCCATAATTATGTTGATCTGACCCCCCATGCCAAAATGCCAGCCCAGCAGTCTGCCATCACCCAGGCGGATGCGTGCAAGGGCGAGATCACTTCTTGCCCTTAGGGCGTCTTACTGGTAGTATTAATATATAGTATACATTTATAGTCTGATATATTGGCTTGAATGTGTTTTTGTTCTCTCTCTTTGTGTGTGTGTGTGTGTGTGTGTGTGTGTGTGTGTGTGTGTGTGTGTGTGTGTGTGTGTGTGTGTGTGTGTGTGTGTGTGTGTGTGTGTGTGTGTGTGTGTGTAGGTCATATTTCATATGCGCACTTGCAGTGCGCTTGAGACCATCAAAAGATATTTCCTCAACTATCCTAACATATCCCCGCAGCTGAGGGCAAAGCTTGGTCCACTCAACTACGACATTGTTACACCATATGTGGAAGGTTTTCTCAGGTGAGCGTGGTTTCATTATTAAACAGCCTTTTCCATTGTGGTGCCTGCTACAGTGAGTATATGGAAATCAAATGATATCTTGTGATATAAAATGGGTGAAGTAGTGCTTTGGAGGCTCAATTCAACGTGGCGGATCAACAGCTAATGCTTTCTCTCCTTTTTCTTTTCTGTACGCTCAGCGCGCTCACCTTTGTGTCCCGGGTCAACAAAGCGCAACGCAAGACGCAAGTCAAGTCTAAAGAGCAAGTGAACTACCCCATGCAGTCTGTAATAGTCATCTGCAACCAGCTGAAACTTCGCACTGGTCCACACCTGTCTCAACGAACCGCGGGTCCTGGAGCCCCCGTTAAAGTTCCTACCACGTCATCGACGGGTGCCGACGCCTCTCCAGTGCCCGTGGTGGCCGACGCCAAACGGGCCGACGCCGTTCTCAGCGACCCGCCCAGCGCTGCGGCTCCTAGAGTGCCCGAATCCCCCAGCGATTCCGGCGCGTCGACGGACGCCGTCCTCTCTCCGGGGCGTGCGCAGGCCGAGGGCAAGGCGCCGGAACTGCCCCCGATCACCGATGACTTCTTCCGCGCTCTGACCGTTGCTCTTCGAGAGCGCCGTCAGACCAGAGAGAGGCAGGGGGCGGAGGTGAGACGAGCTCCTTATGGGTACCTAACTGGCTGTGTGTGTGGAGAGGTTTGGGAAGACCATATACCTGGCGTTTGTGTGTGTGTTTGTGTGTGTGTGTGTCCTTCCCATTCTTTCCCTTCTCATCCTATTCCAATGTTAGTTTCGTCGACTAAAACTACAACGAAAAAAGTTCGTCAACTACCTTTTTTCAGTGACAAAGTAAATAAAAACTAAGCTCTGATGACTAAAACTAAAATATATTGACAATTTTTTGCAAATAAAACTAGACTAAAATGTTAGGGAGGGACTAGTAGAGAAGAGTTCCAGTAGAACTAAATCCATTTTTCTATGTTTAGTTGCTGCTTACAACGCGCTCCAAGTGTAAAATCGGGCATTACAAGTCTGCCAAAATAATTGTGTTATTTAGTTGACTAAAACGACAACTTTTCAGATGACTAAAATATGACTAACACTAAATGAAATTTTATTCAAAAGCTTATAAACATTTGCTGTCAAAAATCAAAGGAAAGGGGGGCATGGTGGTACAGTCGGTAGTGCTGTCGCCTCACAGCTAGAAGGTCCTGGGTTCGATTCCCGCTGTGGCCGGGGAAAAGAAGCAGCTTGGACTCCTCATGCATAGAAGGAAGCATGAGGTCAGTCCATTGCCCTCCACAGGTTGGCAGAGGAAGTGTAGCGCCTAGGATTACATTACATAATTGACAAAAAACGGGTTGCAAAATTGTGGGATAAAAATGTAAGAAAAAAAATCAACGCTGTTGTCTATGGTTTTCTTCTTCAACGCGTGTGTTCCTGCTTCCCCCTTCCAATCCAGACCTCGTCGTCCTCGGCCGCCCCTCACGAGGAGAGGAGTGACTCCTCCTCCGGGCGCCCCAGGAGCAGCCGCGGCCCGTCATCCTCCTCCGAGGGCTTCCGCTCGCCTCCTTCGCCGCCTCCCTCCAAGAGAACGCATGGCTCCTCCTCCTCCTCGTCCCGAAGGAGCAGGCGAGAGCCGAGTCCCCCGTCTAAGAGACGGAGGAGAGAGGAGGAGGAGGAGGAGGATACTAGAAGGGTGAGTGACTCGCAGTGGTGTAAAGTCACCAAGTACATCTGCTCAAGTACTGTACTTAAGACACTTTTGACCTGAGATCAGATTCTAAAAATGTCTTCTACATCCTGACAGTTTTCTGAAAAAGCTATGTTTCTATGTCAGTGGTTCTTCGATTTTTCAAAAATAGCACACCTACAAACTTCAGTTTGATTACAAAACATACACTATGTTGCGCCGCAATGCCATATGCGACACATTGTGAGCGTGTAGATATTTTCAAATTATTTATTTTATTTTATTTGTGAAATGGGACATTCTGCATAATGATTACTGTTACGTTTTGGTACTTTAAATACATTTGGATGCCAATACTTTTGTATGTTTACTCAAGTACATTTTTAATTCCCAAACTTTTACTTGTAACAGAGCATTTCTGCATTGCATTGAATCAGTAACTAGGGTATTGGCACACAGCTCATGATGTGCATGCAGACACAATCCTGATACATGAAGCATGTTATGATTTGCATTACGATATGTAATGCAATGCAGTATTTACTGAAAATATCAAAATGTGGCGGAAAATGCAACCAGCGACATAATAGCCCATTGGTAGACTGATTGCTGTAGTATTATGTACAACACATAACGATAAATGATTATGTGCCTACTATCTTTCAACATATAACCATCTATAGCATATATAAACGCAAATAATAAAGACACCATTCAAAAAGATTTTAGCTGAGCAGGATTCCCCCTTGAAATATAATTAATTAACTGTTTGACAGCCAGCCACCCCCAGGTTATGGGATATAACCACGGTCGGATATAACACTGGCTGTCTCAAATTAATTAGTCTCATGTCCAGCAGCTGCGCACAGTTTCTCCCGGCATAGGTGAGTTCCAGGCTAAGTTTAGGGTGACTATTCAATCAATGATGATGACGATATCATTTCTCCGCATTTTACAGGGCAGGCATTCCATGGCTGACGAGTCATTCATCCCAGATGACTTTGGAGATTTCGTCACCTTGGACGAGATTGGCTTTGTGGAGGACGAAAGCTCCTTCTGTCTTTCCGAGTCTGAAGAACCGCCAGAGGAAACCTCTACGCCTGCCTCGTCCACAAAACAACTGGCAGAGGAAACCTCTACATCCACAAAACAAAACCAATCAAGCCACAGCTCTAGATTAATTTCGATTTCCCCCGAAACTCAGGACTCGTCTATAACCACGCCGTCCACCACCACCTCCCTCTCTTCTCCATCCTCCTCTTCCACCCTTGCCAAGTCCTCCACTTCCTCTCCGTCGGCTGAAACCCTTTCCTCCCACATCTCTCATAAATCGCCGCAGAGAAAGACGCCCACATCTCGGGGGAAATCCGCCGTCAAACCGAATCCCCCCCGCCGCAGCACGCGTTCATCCGCCCATGCCAATACTGAAGCAACGAAAGCGACAAAGGTGAAAGACACGGCAGAGCCCCTCGGCGTCCCAGTCACGGAGGGTGTAGTTTCAATGCCAGACCACACAGTGTCAGCGGAGACCGCTGCATTGAAAAGTGCTGCGTCGGAGACACACGGGGAAGACTCATCAGAGACGCATCATCCCTCCGCACAGGGAGGAGAGGGAAGCCGAGCAGAGAATGACTCTCCTCATCTGGAGAAAGAAAACCAAAGCAGTGCCTTGTCCTCTCTTAAGCACGGCCTTGATGAAGACCTAGTGAGGAAACCTAGTGAGGAGGGGAAAGACCAAGGTGACGAGAAACCTGAACGTGAAAAGTTCAAAATTCTCGCTTCAGTGGAGCACCAGGCAGATGAGGAGACTGGCCATCTTGGGGACAGCGGTGGTGCACCAGAACGCCAGCAGCCTGAAACGGGAGACCCGTCTTCACACGAGGGGCCCCATCAGGTTTCAGACGGTGTCACAGGCGAAGACAAGAACGAAAGCACGAGTCAAATTGACATGAAGGATTCTTTCCAAGTGTTGGACAGTATCGAAGAAGATCTAACGGCTGTTGACGCATTAGTCAGTCATGCTGATCAAACTGTCGTGGGTGACGGACACCCAGAAATGCCTCTACCGGAAGAGGAGCCTTTCCAGGTGTTGCATGCAGTTGACACTAGTCAAACGGAAGAGGACGAAGACACATTCCAAGTAATAGACTCTGTCGACAACTGCTCAGATACTGAAGACAAGGGAGGACAAACCAGGACACAGAGCAGAACGACTGCAAAAGACAAACCGACAAAGAAGACCGGGGCCACTACGGTGGCATCCAGGAATGAAAGAAAAGGCAAAACATCCGACAGACTGTCCCAAAGAGCGTACACCCCATCGAGGAAGGGTGACGCCACAAAGGAATTAAGCAAAGAGGAAGGAGCATATGAGGTCGTAGATTCTTTTGAAGAGGAGCCAAGTCGAACCCCAGAACAATCTAGCAGAGGGAAGGACAAAAGAACGAGTGCGAGACACAGTCGAACGGCTGAAAAAGACGACAAGCGGCCGAAGAAGGGCAAGACCACAGCAGAAATGAGAGAAACGGAGGAGGAAGATGTAGTAGAAGAGACATCGTATCAAATTATAGATTCCACTGAAGACGAGCAAGTCGGCATCGAGCTGACAGCGGGCCAGAAGGAAGGGATGACGGAGGAGGAAAATAAAAAAGATGACAAACCAAGCATGAAGATCAGCGATGCCTCTGTGGCGTCCAAAACACAGGAAGAGGCTAAAGACAAGGAGGAAGAGGAGCCTACCTACCAGATCGTCGACTCCTTTGAGGACGAGCAGAGCGAAGACGTCTCACATTCCGACGTCTCTGGCAGAGGAAAGCGACCAAGTAGGGTGACAAGAGCAGACAAAAACGACAATGCCAAGGTGTCCAAAAATGAGGACAAATCCACAAAGAAGACCGAGGGTGCTACGAGACAGTCCCAGAGAAGAAAAAGCGAAAGAACGTCTAAGACGGAAGACAAAATGACAAAAATGGATGTCTCCGAGTCTGTGCAAAGCAAAGGACTTGGTGATGACGTCACCGCTACTGAAGGAGCTGCCGCTGAACAACGACCCCGAAGAGGGACGAGAAGCAGCAAGCCAGACCACACCAAACTGAATAAAAAGGTCGACGTCGAAAACCAGGAGGAGGAACGGGAAGATGTGTATCGCGTGGTCGATTCTGTGGAAGACGAGGTGCCTGCTGACGTCGTCACCGCCACTGCACAACCTCCCACCAAAGGGAAGACGGCAAGAACCGGCAAGAAAGATGGCAAAATGTCTCAAAAGGACGACACTCCTACAAAGAAGAACGACGCGGAGGAGAAGGCGAGGGGAGAAGGCGAGAGAGAGGAGGAACGGGCGGCCACATATCAAGTTGTCGATTCTGTGGAAGGCGAGACGGTTCCCAATAATGTAACCACAGCTGAGGAGACGGCTACCGAACAACGGCCCAGAAGAGGAACAAGAACCAGCAGGAAAGACGACGCCAAGACCACGAAAAAGGATGACGCGCCATCGAAGATGAAAAGTGATGCCCCTGTCGGAGAACCAGAAGACAAAAAGGAGGAGGAACAGGAGGCTACGTATCACGTGGTCGATTCTGTGGAAGACGAGGCGCTCGATGCTAAGAACACTGCCACTGAACCACGGCCTAGAAGAGGAAGGGTGGCAGGATCCAGCGAGGTAGATGACAAAATGTCTGAAAAGGATGAAGCTCCTATGAGGAAAAACTGTGCCCCTGTCGGAGGATCTGAGGAGACGGTGGAAGGAGAGCGTGAAAGCGAGGACGAACAGGACGCTACGTACGAAGTTGTCGATTCTGTGGATGACGAGACGCCTCCCGATGACGCCATCGCAGCCGAGGAGACTGCCGCTGAACAGCAAACCAGGAGAGGAACGAGGAACGTTGAGAAAGATACCAAAATGTCTAACGAAGACGACATTCCTGCGAAGAACGACGCCCCTGCCGTAGAACCCGAGAAGAAAGTGGGAGAAGAAAGCGACGGAGACGAGGAACAGGGGGCTACGTATGAGGTCGTCGATTCTGTGGATGACGAGACGCCTCCCGATGACGTAACCGCAGCTGAGGAGACTGCCGCTGAACACGGAACCACAAGAGGAACGAGAACCAGCGAGAAAGATTCCAAAATGTCTACCGAAGACGACGCTCCTGCGAAGAACGACGCCCCTGCCGTAGAATCCGAGGATAAAGTGGGAAGGGAAAGCGACGGAGAGGAGGAACAGGGGGCTATTTATCAACTTGTCGATTCTGTAGAAGACGAGGCACTTGATGTTGACATCACTGCCACTGAACCGTGGCCCAGAAGAGGACCGATGGCAGGATCCAGCAAGATAGATGACAAAATGTCTGAAAGGGATGAAGCTCCTACGAAGAAGAACGACGCCCCTGTCGGAAAGTCCGAGGAGGCGGTGAAAGAAGGAGAGCGTGAAAAAGAGGACGAAGAGGAGGCTACATATGAAGTCGTCGATTCTGTGGGCGACGAGACGCCTCCCGACGACGTAGTCGCCGCTGCAGAGACTGCCGCTGAACAGCGAATGTCTCAAAAATACTCAAAAATACTCCAGGCATTGGAGGGGCTAGCAGCCCTCAAATGTGACGCTCTTGCGAAGATGAGGAATCTTGCCGTAGCGTCCGAGGAGAACGTGGGAAGAGAACGCGACAGAGTGGAGGAACAGGGGGCCACGTATCACGTTGTTGATTCTGTGGAAGACGAGACGCTTCACGAGGAAAGCGCCGTGCCACGGCCCGGAAGAGGAGTGAGGACGAGGACTGATGAGAGAGACCATGGGCAAACCACAGAGAACAACGCCACGCCGCCAAAGACGAGTGACTCCGGAGAACCGGAAGAAAAGGAGAGAGGAGAGGAAAGAGGAAAAGATGAAGACAACAGGCGGGGAAGAGGAAGAGACACGACTATCTCCACCGGCGCTGATACGGGGTCTTCCCCAAAACAAATGAAGGAACGGAAAACGGCGGAGAAAGAAGAAGAAGAAGAAAGCGAGGCAATGGCCGGCGACCTGGACGCAGTGAGCGATGAAGAGGAGAATTACCCCGACGACGTGGCAGAGGAGGAAGAGCTGGGCAGGCGGCACGCTGCCACGATGTGTAAACAAGCGGACACGAAGGAGAGGGAGAAGGAGAGGGAACGGGAGCGGGAGCGGAGAAGGAGGAGCAAAGACAGGGAGAAGCGAGAGAAGGAGCGCAGGTGCAGCAGCCGGAGTAGCACCCGCAGCCGAGGAGCGGGCGGAGGTGACTGCGAGAGGAAGAGGGGGAGAGAAGAGGAGGAGGAGGAGATGGGTCTCGTGACCCTGGACGAGGTGGGGGCAGACGAGCCCGGGGAAGGGGGCGAGGACGGGGAGAGGAAGGGGGATAGTGAGAATGAAGCAGGAGAAATGACAGAGGGAGATCTCCAGGCACTGGTCACTCTGGACGAGATCGGCGATGAGGAAGAAGAGGAGGAGCAGAGGTGTGCAGAGGTGGAGCCCTGTCCTTCCGACCGCAAGGATGGATCGGAAGACGCCTTCAACTCAGAGGTAAAGGTTTCGTTTGAAATGATACACTTTGAGTCACTTTTTAATTAGCAACTGTTTCCATCTTAGTTTCCTTCTATATATTTCACCGTCACTTTTTCCCTTGCTTCATCTTTCTCTATTTCTCACCACAGCTCTCTGGAGTTTTGACAATTTCATTATGACATGCCCTCTTTTGAGGGGTGATACCCCGGGCCCCTCCTATGTCCAGCGTTTGGTGTGTGTGTAAACACAAACTTTTGTCCTAACACAAACAGTAAATGCCATTGACAATGAATGGACAATTCTTTTTTTGTAAACACAAACATTGTGTAACAAAGGAAATAGTCTCGCATAACTATTCCACAATCTACAAAGGCTATATAGAGTCTGGAACTACACCTCCCAAAATACGAGCAAAGAAGCTGGCATTTCCGTTTCACGAACATATATTTTAACCCATTCTGACCTGAGATCAGATTCATACGAGGTTTCCGCCGGACACACACTGGTCTGATGAACCCATTCTGACCTGAGATCAGATTCTAAAAATGTCAGTCGTTCTTCGATTTTTTTCAAAAATAGCAGACCTACAAGCTCGTATCGCGCCACTCGGTGGCGCGATATGAGCTTGTAGATCTGCTATTTTTCAATAGCTAAAGCATAACATGATGCCAACACCAAAATGGGTGCCCGGTCAGAATGGGTTAAACAATATATCCATTTCTGCTAAGCAACAAGCTATATATGCTTGGATCATGATTTTGATTTATATTAGATTTATCGATTGCTCATGATCAGAGCTTCCGTGCTCCAGACTGTATGACGGAAGCATTTGAAAATTGTGGGAGACAACTGTAGTCTGTCCACGCAAGACTACAAAGAAAAGGACCCGCAGTTTCAGTCATTAGACCTTCATCAGGACGGACAATACAGGGCACATTATGACAAGCCCAGAACAGGGATGCTAGGGTTAAAAAGGTTTTGTTTAAAAAAATCAAATCTCTCTCTCTAGCTTCCAGTCGCTATAGGTGGTGATGAAGGGGACAGAGATGAAGATCAGACCAAGAATCCCACCAGTGCTGCTGCTGAACCAAAGAATGACGACGAAACAGGTTTGTGTGTGCATACAGTATTTGCATGTGTATTACCTCTATCATTGATGTGGTTTCATTCAGGTTCTCTCTCCTCAACCCCCTACACTCTCTCTCTGTCCCTCTTATCTCTTCAGATGAACAGATGAACTTTGTGACATTAGACGAGGTAGGAGAGGAGGAGGAGGAAGAGGAGGAGGAGCCGGCAATGGTGACCAGGAGACGACGAGTCAGGACGAAGAGGGGAAGCAAGCAGTCTGGTACACACACACACACACACACACACACACACACACACACACACACACACACACACACACACACATACATACACACACACACACACACACACACACACACACACAGGTGCACAGAAATAAACGGATACACATACATGAATTCAATCATTCGTTCATCCTCTCATCCCTCCACAGCGGTGAAGGGCAGGAACACGCGGAGCGGTGCGAAACAAGAGTCGTCGTCAACCGCCGCCGAACTAGCACCTCCCACCTCCACCGATGCCTCCGCCTCCTCATTGGTCAAAGTTCAGGAGCCACAGCCCAGAAGAAGAGTGAGAACTAAAAGAAAGATGGACGAAACCGCCGAAAAGGACGCCACGCCGCCAGAGAAGAGTGACGCCGGAGAACCACAGGGCAAGGACGGAGGAGGAGAAAGAGCAAAAGAGGCAGAAGACGACGGCCATGCCAAAGGAGACGCAGCGACCGTCTACACCGACACAGAGTCCTCCAAACAACGAACGGAAGAACGGAAAACAACCGAGAAAACGGAAGAAGAACGTCAGGCGAGGGCCAGGGCGAGCCTGGAGGAAGTGAGCGACGAAGAGGAGCATTACGAGGATGAAAATAATTATGGTAAATGATGTACTAGTCCTAGAAATGTACTTAAAACTGCATCAGTGATTGATTAGAGAATGAAACTAGACACAGTAGCCTATATAAACATCAGTCTTTGGCCAATGGCCATACATGAAACCACAGTGGAGTAGCCTTACCTTGATATTTTTTACACAAGGCTGCCTCACATTATATTAAAGCAATTGGCACTCCAACATGGGTTGTATCATGAATATTGTCATGGCTTGGGGTTTGATCTCTCTCTCTCCAACCCCTTCTCTGATAGAGAAACATCGATCTCAGTCTCCTACTGTTGCTGCTGACTTCAAACTACCTCCCTTTACACCCAACAACCCCATCGGTGAGACACACACACACACACTATGCTTTCTCTATCATATAGTCTTTTTCTTTCGCTCTTTCATCTCTATCATGTTGTCTTTCTTTCACCTGTTTCATATAGTACTGTTATTTTTCTGCCTGTTTCATGCCCGTTTTCTTTCAGGGTTGGAGTTTGTCGTCCCCAAGACCGGATTCTTCTGTAACCTGTGTTGTGTTTTCTATGAGAATGAAAACACAGCCAAGGATCTGCACTGCAGTACCCACGAGCACTACAAACATATGGAGGTACGCACGCACAAACACGCACGCACTACTATACATATACTGTGGCGCTCTGCGCCTTTAACGCCCTCCTACGTCACGTGCCCGTGCGCTACGAGAATGAATGAATGGAACGGGAGCGCGCTTGAGGAAGTGAGCTGTTGACACTGACAGCTGTCAACTCGGCCGCCCGCTGATCGTGTCCGTTTGTAGCCTACCTCTGGCTTGTGAGAGACAAACCGTGCGTAGTTTGTAGCCCGCAGTGGGACTAGTCAACACCACACCATCAAAGAAGTGAGTGTAGTGATTTCCCCGACGGAGCGTGGCTGCTCGTCCGACGCCCGGTTCCCGCTGGCGTCGCCGACAACACTGTGGATCATCCCGGATCGTATGAGGAGGAAACGCTAACCTTCATCAACTGTCAGTAAGGGATTTAATACACAGCGCTCTGACCGTGACTGTCTGACGTTCGGACTGACTTTGTTTTGTTCTTTTATTTGTTTGGGGGAACATTCAAGAAACTGTCGGATACTGGTGCTGCGTGCCTGAACATTATTTGTGCGTCATATTGATTCACACGTGAGTGACGTACGTGGGAACTGAACATTGTCTTCAAGAAAACATTTGAACATTTATTATTTGATTTGGGGTTTGGGTTCATTGTTGAATATACAATACACTGCTCACTTAAATGAAGTCCTCTGTGTGTGCGTGTTTCCTTTATGATTCTGTATGGTATTATTGTGTGTCTACTGTTTGTTCCAGGGGTTGATATATTTATTTATCTATCCCTTGTACGGTGGTTGGGGCTGTTATTATTTTACCTCTTCTGTCAGACTGGCACCCCGACGCAAGCTCGCCCCAACAAACCGCTACAATACAGTAGGCTTAGGCAGTTCTATGAATGTCATTTTTACCTAATTTATTTTAATTTTATTTTTTTGATTGACTGCTGAAATAGCCTATGCAAAAGTTTGCAGTGTCCCTCTGACATATTGTACAATTACACACACACACACACACACACACACACACTATAATCTACGCTTTTTCCTGACTCTTAATTTGTTCTCCTTTTAGAAACATTACCAGAAGTTACAAGAAGGACCAGGACATTGTGCTGCAGTCTCCGCCTCCGACTGAGCCTGACTGTGGTCTTCATTCTGGTGATGTAGAGAAGTAAAGCGTCTCTCACGAGACTGTTGAGCGTCACAGATACATGTCAGCAGCTGTCTTCACACAATAGGCTGCATTTGTTTATTTTCACAACACATTTCACTTTAACATTTAATATAGGAACAGACCAAAACAAAGGGAAGGATCTCGTTTTCAAATACATGATCTGCAATGATGACGACATGGCATAGATGTTATCATTGGCCCAGGTATTATACATCCTGTTTATTTATCTGACCTCGTTCATCCATTCTGGATGGGAACCCGTTTTTGTGCTTTACCTAAGCATTATTTAGCTATTGAAAAATAGCAGATCTACAAGCTCATAGCGTGCCACCGAGTGGCGCGCTACGAGCTTGTAGGTCTGCTATTTTAGAAAAATCGTGAAAATGTGGCACAAATCTTTGAATATATATTCTTTCAGAAGACTTTTTATTTATTTCGACCTAAAGTATTACCAATAGTAAAGTAAATTCATGTGTCTCAGTATAATATACACTGTCTGTACAGTGTGTCTCGCCCAGAACGCTCGCTGGATCTCTCTGATTACGGTATTAACCACTTTCTGACGTTCTGGCATTACAATTTTGGGCAAACACGTGCAATAAAATAGAGGAAGCGAGACTTTTTGCTGCACAACTAGGCATACATTATCATAGGAAAACCGTGTTTCAAAAGCAGCAAACATGTTCAAATAAATAGCAAATAGAGGAAGCAAGTATTTTCACTGCACAACTAGACATACCGCAAATTGTCATGGGAAAAACCAGGTTTCAAAAGTAATCTCCAGGCTTCGGTGGTAATGGAATGGTCAGTGCGTACGCCTGATTGAATTTTGTACAAAAAACGAAAACTGCAATTACAGCTTTTGTGAGTAGATAAATGAGCTTAGAAATTACCATCAGACAGTGGCCAAACACTGGGAAAATGATGGCACTACCAGAACAAGTACTCCGTCCTTATTTGGAGGTCCCAATCTCTTCAAGAATCTGGTTTTCTGATAAAGGTTTTTATAGATGTTGGTGATTTTTTTAGTTTTTGCCAGCCACTGTTGCCTAACAATAGAGTTCCCTGAACTCGTCAGTTTACTCTCTTCTGTTATCGTATGATAGATTGATATTTTTGTTTTTCTTATAGTTTGTCAAGTGTCATGTGCTTATATGCAATGTGGGATACATGATTTGCATCCCTGTAGGGGTCCAACATGACTGCTTGTTTTCTGTTCAACAAAATGTACCTTGTTTAATTAATCATTATAAACTGTAAACCGAAATTAATAAAAGTTAAGTTCATGATTGTGTTCCGGGTTATTTTCTATGGATGGTTTGATGGCAAAGAATGTGGATAGATGTGTTGGGGTGAGGATGAATGGAGAGATGGTCATTGACTTAATTACTTAGTTACTTATGACGCTTATCATTTGAACTAACACCTCAAATGACCATGGCTCTGACGTAATTCTTTCGACCAGGGTTAAAACGGATTAACTAAAGTTGCATGTGAAAAGCGTGTGCAAGGGTCATAAGAGTCGAGGTTGTCACCTCTGTTTTGTCTTCGTGTTTAGTTTCTACTAGGCAACGTTAATTCATTTCAGAGATGGAACAAATAAAAGTCCCAAGACAAGACTGTAAAGTCCTAAACCTTTTGTTTCCAGTCCCAAACAAGTACATAAATCATGTGCATTTTTCAAATTTGTATTTATTTTTAAACTAGTTTATTCCAGTCCAACAGAACATATAGTGCTGATGGACAGGGTTTAACCGAACTATCTTACTATCAGATTTTGTATGACATGTCAAATTAATGTCAAATATCTAAATCTAAATCAAGAATCAAGCAATTTAAAAATTGTCTGTGGTGTCTGAGTAGACGATAAAATGATCAAAAGGTTTTTTTTCAACATCAACATCAACATCAACATCTATCTATTAAGTAGTTACGAGAGCCTTTCAGTATAATAAGGATAATTCACAGGCAATATCTCAATACTCTTTTCAATCAGACCCTACCGACCTGAACCATAGATGAAGCCATTTTTGTTTTCTAGCTTATTTAACAGACAAGAACAGACAAAAAATCTCAGGAATGATGCAACAGTACAGAACTTCCTGCTCTTAAGAAAACTGACTGTTCCCTTTTGAGTGAAATGCTAATGTATTGTATAACTAAAATTGTAATTCATTTTCTACTGATATTGCGAGCCATGTTTAAATGTATTTAATATGATTGATATGATGATACGAGATATTCCTCTGGGGTGATGCCTCTCTCTGTCCATTGGGTTGTCTGGCTACCCATGCTGTTCCACTGGTTGTGCCACTCCGTGGTCCTGGCGACAGATGTGTCGACAGGTGTGGTCTCCAGTTCTGCAGTGGTATCCAGGAAGCTGGTTCTGGACCTGAGCCGTTTTTGGGGGGCAGAGTGTTCGTGCAGTGAGTGCCGGTTGTCATGGGCCTGCTTTGTGCGCTCGGCTTTGGCGGTGACTGCTCTGCGGATGTCAGGGGGGGCAATTCCAGAGAGGGCGTAGAGGCAGGGTGTGGGGGTTGTTTTGATGCACCCAGTCATTATCCTGCAGGTCTCGTTGAGGATGGGGTCTAGTTTGCGTGCGTGACTTGATTTATACCATGCAGGGCAGGCATATTCAGCGGTGGAAAAGCACAGGGCTAGTGCCGTTGTGCACAGCGTGCTTGGGTGAGCTCCCCACTTTGAGTTGGTTAGTTGGCGCAGGAGGTTGTTCCTGGTGGACACCTTGGCTCTCGTCTTCTGGATGTGCTCTTTGTAGCTGAGGGTACGGTCTAAGGTCACTCCCAGGTAGACTGGGTGCTGGTGGTTATTCCGTCCCAGATTACGTTGAGCTCCCGTTTGGCCTCCTTGTTTTTAAGGTGGAAGCTGCAGATTTGTGTCTTCCCGGGGTTTGGACGCAGGTGGTTTTCCAGATAGTATGTGGACATATCTGTCAGTCCTTGTTCCAGGGTTGACTCCACTTCTGGGAAGGTATGCTGCTGCGTTGTCATGGCTAGGTCATCTGCGTAGATGAACCTGCTGCATCCTTCTGGTAGGGGCTGGTCGTTGGTGTAGACATTGATCTATAAATTCTACAAGCGTGTTGGATAGTTGCATCTTTGGTCTTCTAATCTAGAGACCTTCCCTTCCATCTATTTCTATCAATTCACACACGTATGGGGCGGCAGTGGCTTAGGGGTAGAGTGACCGGATGGGAAACGCAAGGTTCCCAGTTCGAACCCGGGCTCCCCCAGAGTTAGTGTCGAATGTGTGAGTGAATGGGTGAATGTAATGCACAATATGTAAACGTGTGTGAATGTAATGCACAATCTCTGTAAAGCGCCTTGGATAAAGGCGCTATATAAATGCACCATTTACCACACACACTCACCATGTTTAAAATAAACACAAATCATAAATGTTTACAACACTGATGACAGTGCTGTCAAACACATTTATGAAGCCATATGACTATGAAATGCAACACAATTTTATTCAATGTTGTGGAGGTCCCTGCTTCATCTCTCTCAGATAAGTGCCTGAAAAACATGCTTTAAAAAATAGAATGGGTGGAAAGTGGGAACACAACATGCATCTCGTATCATTGTGCACAGATGTCAGTGTTGGATGGCCATGGAGTCTAGTTGTATCAGTAGTAAGTGCTTACTGTATGCAGATGAGAGGGATTCAATATGTGTGTGTACTGCAGGTCAAGCAGATAAATGTCACTCCTATATAATCTTATAACACACACACAATAATCATAAGACAGGGAATGCACGCTCCTACTACATGATGTCTACAATACATGACACTGATAATTCATTCAGTAGTTTGAGCAAGGTCTTATACAGTACCTACTGTAGCTGGAGGTCTAATGGTGCCTCTTGGGAGTTATACACTACCAGAGGTCTTCTGTGTTTTTCAGACCAAGGTCTCATTGGCTGAGAGAGATGAAGCAGGGAACCCCACTACATATTGTATAAAAGTATGTTGCAGATTGAACATCTTCATAGATTTCATAGATAGATTCATAGACTTGTTTGACAACACTATCATCAAATTAACGTTTGTTTATTTGTTCACACATTGTATTCTATTAAAATGGGTATTTTCAGACATTTAAACACCTCTCACACTTTGTAAACTTGACCTTTGGCTCTGTAGGCTACTTGATCTGATCTCTCTCGCCTCTATACTCCAAAGCTCTTTGCCGAAAATAGCCGATCTACAAGCCCAGAACACAGCAAATGTTCCCCACATATAGGGGGCAAAATAAAAAGTTCCTTTCACACAAACGTGGCAGCCGCCCCTGTCCCTGTTGAAGACCCATGTGATACACTACTACTTCTTCATGATCTTATATTTCAAATAACTCATCAACGATTATTTATCAACTCATTTATGATTATTAGCCTACAAAGCCTGACTGGCTTGTATCATTTTGATTCCCTCAGGAATGTGCAGTGCCCTACACACACGTGCATGGTGTGCGTGTCTATATCAGCAGTGGTTGAAAAAGTACTCAATTGTTTTACTTAAGTAAAAGTACCAATACTGCAATATAGAAATACTCTGTTACAAATAAAACTTTAGTAAAAGTACAAAAGTATTGGTATCAAAATGTACTTAAAAGTACCAAAAGGAAAAGTACTCATTGTGCACAATGTTCCGTTTCAAGTTTTCAAATGTAAACATATTTTGAAAATAGCAGATATACAAGCTCACAATGTATCGCATCGCGACGCATTGTGAGCTTATTGATCGGCTATATTTTCAAATGGCCGAAATGTATACAGGGCTGAAGTGGTTAATAATATAGGTTTTGTAATAATAATCCAAATCTACAAAGTAACTAGTAACTTTCAAATAATTGTGGAATAAAAGTACAATATTTGCCTCTGAGATGTAGTGGAGTAGATGTATTGGAAATGCTCAAGTAAAGTACAAATACCTCAAAAATATATCTAAGTACAGTAAATGTACTTAGTTGCTTTCCACCACTGCATATTGGCGACCCACTGTCTCAAGTTCACACAGTGTATAGTCGACTATCACTGACCACAAGATCAAACTGTACTCTGACCTTATGATTAGATTGATCCTGTAACTGAGTCTAAACATCATGGTCATGGTGACAGCCAGGGGCCACACAAGGCCAACACGCGTACACATTTAGGGCTACTGTATATCTTGCCTCTTATCCCTAAACTTATTTTCCATTTTTCACTATATTGAAAGGCATTTTAAAATAGCTAATCTACAAGCTCACAATGTGTCAATGTAGATCGGCTACTTGAACTTTTAAAATGTTTTTCAAGATAGTAAATTATGGCAAATAAGTTTAGGGATAAAGGGTAAGGTGTGTCCAAGATTAGTGTAGAATCATGTGATCAAGATGCATCAGCCAGATGTTTTATAATTAATATTCCATTCTGGTTAGCTAAGGTTGGCTTCAAAACATTGTCAGGGGCCCGTTTAGCAAAGGAATGGCACAAATCATGAATGCAGCGTCCTACATCTGCCCCAAATTTGGATCACACGAGGGCTTCTTAATTCTCTAAACCAATCGCAACATTTTTGGCTCAGGGCACCCCTGTAAATAACTTTTTCATCCACGACACCCTGAATTACATTTACTTTACAGTAGCATTTACATTTACTGTATGTCAAGTATGTAAATCGTTCCCCCTAAAATACAATGTCACAGAGACATTTAGATTGTGTCAAAGTCAAAGGTCATATGTCTCACCTAGACACAGGATCTGACACAAATAATGACCTGAAGGTCAAAATTCAATTGATCCCTTGAGCAAGCAGGCAGACACTCAACTTAATGGTAAGATTTTCAGCTCAGGAAACTGTTCAAATCCGGGCTAGAAGAGACAAGTTACATACTGTAGTGCTGCTTTAGCCTATGTCATTATGGATTTTATGGCTTCATATCAGCAGTGTTGTGAATTAAATCTTGTTTGTTTGTTTACTTATACATTATCTTTGCTGTTATTATGTTGTAATTCATTAACCCGGCAAGACCCGGATATATTTCTACTTGCAAAAAGAGATTTCAACCTTACTATTACGTTGTACTACTAGTACTTTGCAGAGGAAAATATATAAAAAATGTTTTATGCAAATTGTATTCACATTTATAATAATTATTAAAATAATCATAATTAATAATTTACATTTGGGGGATATCTTTCACAATAATAAATGTACTTTTTAATGATAATTTTAATGATCACAAAAAATATTACAGGCATTTAATTTTGTGAGGAATACCTTCAGGGTTAAAGGTAAAACATTGTTAACATTTTCCAGAGTCCAGAGATTTTGAAGTTGTGTTAATTTCTGCCTTCATATGCAAATATCATGACCAATGGCATTGTAAGACTAAACAATAGGACCCAAGGCCAATGATGATGAAATAAAATAAAAAAATAAAACAGGACCCCCTATTATGCCCTATGGGATCCGGACCCCCTGTTGAGGAGCCATGGATTACGTGGTATAGTTTTTCCAGAAAATTACTGTAGCCAGTTGGAGGACGCACATGGGTATCCCACAAACATTGATAGAAGTTGTGCACAACATTAAACATTCATGACCTTGTGCTGAGCTGAGCTATAAAGGCTGAACCATCCTGACCTGTCTGCTACATTTACTCATCGACCTCAGGAGCAAGTGTGACAGTTTAGGATGAAGGCTGCTGTTACTCTGCTGCTCCACCTGGTGGTGCTATTGTGTTTGTCTAGGACTCAGGAAGCCGGTCCAGCCGTCCAGGACGACATAAAGGAATTGCGTACAGTTGTTCACGGTAACATAAACTTTAATATATGTTTTCACTGAGAAGATAATGAATGTCAATCCAATTGTTTGAATTTCCGATATTTGACCTCAACCTGTTATATTCACTATGATCTCTGTTGGGTGGAAAGTAAACTATAGGCCTACTAGCCTTAGCTCTGGTCCATAGCCAATGCTTCTATGATTCTGAAATCTGAATCATAGAAGCATTGGCTATGGACCAGAGCTATGCTAGCCTAAGATAGACTCTGAGGGCTGTATTTTAAACTAAAGACCTGGAGGCGTGATCAATGCCATTTGGCTATTCTGAGTGGCCAAAGAGCATTGATCACGCCTCCAGGTCTTTAGTTTACTCAAGTTAGGGAATAAGACCTGGTACTTAAGACACGCAAAATACAGCCCTGACTCTCGTAGATATTTTATCGTGTCTGAATCGATAGAATACATATTGGGCTAGGTGGAAACCTCATACGTCCAAAACAGTTTGTTTTCTTAACTGATTACAGTTACAGTCACTGATTACATCGTGACTTAATGACAAGTGTTGGGCCTGGAGACAGAACAAAGTTGAATTCATCTCACATAAACTTTTTAATAGATGCTTATGTTCTGACATGTGACTATTTGTAAATATAATAGTGTTATATTATTGTAAATGTTTCGTTTTATGTGTCATTACAGAATTGCAGCATATGGTGACACGACTCGTGAGGGTGGTCATGGCTCATAGAATAAGAGGTGAATCTCACGTCAACTTTAAACTTGATAGTTCTGCTGTGCTGAGGATATCATCCTGTGTATCCAGCCTTTTTCATGTGACCTCACTATTTAAAATTAAATAGTGTTATATTATTGTAAGAATAGTTATGTACAGTCTTTCAAGGCATGTACGCCAAGCTCTCAGCACAGCATGAACTGATGCACTGTGAGCTTGTTAGTTAGGCAAAGCAAAGTTACCATGTTTACCCAGGGTAACTGGACTAAGCTCAAGAACTTGTTTACAGCCAGGCCCTGCTCATAGAACATTTCATGGTAGGGGTTCAATGCCTTGCTCAAGGGCACTTCAACGGTGGTAATTTTAACGTGCCGGTCCGGGGATACGAACTAGCGACCTTCCGATATCAAGACCGCTCCGCAAACCGTTCGGCCCCAATAATAAATTAATAACATACTGTAAATGAAAGTTTTATGAAAGTGTGTGTGTGTGTGTGTGTGTGTGTGTGTGTGTGTGTGTGTGTGTGTGTGTGTGTGTGTGTGTGTGTGTGTGCCTATACACATGTTGTTCTCAAAACATTTGAATATCGGGGGAAAAGTAAATTTTCTTCCATATAATTCATAAAGTGAAACGTTCATATATTCTAGATTGCATTGTGCATGAGTGAAATATTTTAAAACTTTTTTTGTTTTCATCTTGATTCTGGCATACAGCTCATGAAAATCAAAAAATCCTATAATATTTTATGAGACCACTATAGTCTAGGGTTAGGGGAAGCAACATAAAATGACAAGTGGAATAAAAAGGAATATATATTTATTCCAGCCCAGTAATCCATCTCGTGCTGCCACAAGTCTCCTCCACCTCTCATCAACTCTCCACCTCAGAACAAAGAAACAACAGATAATACCAAATACAAACAGAACTACACAAATTCTAATTATGGCTGGCCATAACAACAAAAAAAACATTTATAATACAGAAATGTCGACCTTCTAAAAAGTATGTTAATTTATGCACTCAATACGTGGTGGTCTGGGCTACTTTTAAACAAATTATTTCATCAATGGGGCATGGCATGGAGATGATAAACCTGTAGCACTGTTGATGAATTATGCTTTGATAGCAGCTTTAAACTAATTTGTATTGTTGAATCTTTAGTGTCTCACACCTTCCTCTTGACAATAAAACATTCTCTGTGGGGTTCAGGTCAGGCCAGTTGGCAGTACAAGTACACACCAATTACTAGTAGTTTTGGCACTGTGGGCAGGTGCCATCTGCCAAATGCTGCTGGAAAAGGAAATCAGTATATCCATAAAGCTTGTCAACATATACGGAAGCACACAGTGCTGTGAAATGTCCTAATATATCAGTGGTTTTCAACCCTTTTCCTATCAAGGAAAGGAACATTCAGCATTTGAGTCACAGACCACATTTGGTTACCACATCATTTAGCTGGGGACCACCTGGAACCCCCTCAAGGACCACTGGTGGTTCCGGCCCACCGGTTGAAAACCACTGGTTGTGTTGACTCTGGAATTGATTAAACACAGTGATGATTTGGGGCCATGACACTGACAGTGAAAACTGTTTCACTGACAGTGAAAACTTCACACTGAAGTCAACACATGCCATCTATCATATTTTAGAGCACTTTGTGCTTCAGCATGTTGACAAGCTTTATGGAGATGCTGATTTTCCTTTCCGGACAGCTCGGTTTGGCACCTGCCAACAGTTTCAAAACTACTAGTAATTTGTGTACAGTACTGACCATGGTATTACTGTGCTTAACTGACCAGACAATTGGCCCTGACCTGAACCCCACAGATAATCTAGGTTGTCAAGAGGAAGGTGTGAAACAGTAGATTCAACAATACAAATGAGTTTAAAGCTGCTATCAAAGCAAATTTGGGCTTCCATAACACCTCAACAGTGCCACAGGCTTATCACCTCGATTCCGCGCCCCATTGATGAAATCATTTGTTTAAAAGTAGCCCAGACCACATATTGAGTGCATAAAGTAACATACTTTCAGATGGTCGACATTTCTGTATTATAAATGTTTTTTTAATGGTCTCATAAAATATTCTAATATTTTGAGATAAGATTTTGCTGTAGGGCAGGCCTATGCCATAATCATCTTGATTGAAGTAAAAAAGGCAACAAAATAGGTTCAAAACATTTAACTTTATGTGCAATGAATCTAAGTTTCACTTTTTGAATTATATTATGGAAGAAAATGAACTTTTCCACTATATATATATATATACATACGTGTGTGTGTGTGTGTGTGTGTGTGTGTGTGTGTGTGTGTGTGTGTGTGTGTGTGTGTGTGTGTGTGTGTGTGTGTGTGTGTGTGTGTGTGTGTGTGTGTGTGTGTGTGTGTGTGTGTGTGTGTGTGTGTGTGTGTGTGTGTGTGTGTGTGTGTGTGTGTGTGTGTGTGTGTGTGTGTGTGTGTGTGTGTGGGGTGTGTGTGTGTGTGTGTGTGTGTGTGTGTGTGTGTGTGTGTGTGTGTGTGTGTGTGTGTGTGTGTGTGTGTGTGTGTGTGTGTGTGTGTGTGTGTGTGTGTGTGTGTGTGTGTGTGTGTGTGTGTGTGTGTGTGTGTGTGTGTGTGTGTGTGTGTGTGTGTGTGTGTGTGTGTGTGTGTGTGTGTGTGTGTGTGTGTGTGTGTGTGTGTGTGTGTGTGTGTGTGTGTGTGTGTGTGTGTGTGTGTGTGTGTGTGTGTGTGTGTGTGTGTGTGTGTGTGTGTGTGTGTGTGTGTGTGTGTGTGTGTGTGTGTGTGTGTGTGTGTGTGTGTGTGTGCGTGCGTGCGTGCGTGCGTGCGTGCGTGCGTGCGCGCGCGCGCGTGCCTATATATTGGGGATGTGCCGATGAGACATTTTGGCCGATGTCGATATCCGATATAATTAATTGCTGTTATGGCTGATAACCGGTTTTGTCCATTCTGAAAAATACATGTAACAGGGTGTCTGCACTGCAGGCTTAGGCAAGTCAGATTTAACTTAAATACCTATATATTTAATATTGTGAGCTTGTAGATCTGTTCAAGCTGTTACTTTGGGCTTGTTTATCTGTAAAGACAGACCGATTAATCGGACCGATTAATTAATTGGTCTTATTGATTAATCGAACCGATGCTGATTAATCTAAAAACAACAAAAAATCGGCCGATACCGATGTGTTTGCCGATTCATCTCCCATCACCAATGTATATAACTAAAAAACATTGCATGGATGCACCTGGGACGTATCCTCAGTGATGTATCCTGAGGTCAACGGGGTTTCGGGTCTCTCAACATCATACCCTTCACTCAGGTGACCCAGCCGGGAGTGATCCAAGTCCCGACTTACGTCCCAGTAGCAACCCTCAATCAGTCCCACTAGGGAAAAACCAGGGGGGCACAATCCGTTGGAACTACTCCAGAACTACTCTGCCAGGGCTGGGAGGTACACTTCTGGCACATGGAGGGACTAGGCTCTGTGGGTTGTCTCCTGGCCGGGCCCCTCCTACGTCTCACTAGGTCCACTCCTGCTCTCACCAGGAGTAGAGCGAGGACCTGTGCGTTGCACCAGAGTCCTAGCACCAGACAGTTCATTCAGGAGTGGTGGGCAATGGTTCCCGCAGGGTCATGGTGCTGCGGTTCCGCTTGCTGCCCTCCCAAAGGCCTGTTGGGCTTCCTCCTCACGGAGGACACAGGCTGGGGCGCTAACCGCTAACCCATACTGCTCAGTGCTCACCCGGGTGCCGTCTACATTCCGGCTGTCACCCATCTCTCCGGTGGTCACCAGACTATAGCTGATTGTCAGATAGTCTATTCCTATGAGTCACTATAAATAGAAGAACTAAAAAACATCGCATGGATGCACCTGGGACGTATCCTCATATATATATATATATATATATATCATACTTTCCCGGTTTTAGTAGGTTAAATATTTTACTTTATATTTAAGACTGATTTATTTTTGTTTTATTTCAGGTTTGAATTGCGACTTTCAACATCTGCTTACATGGTACGATAAGTACTGTGGTGACGAGGTGACGTTTCTAACTGGAGACTTCTGTAATTGTGACTGATCCAGAGTGCCGTAGGAATCTGGAGACCCTTGGAGAACCTGAATGAGGCCCCTGGCTGGCTGTGGCTCATACACAGGGAATGAAGATGCCCTTCATTGACTGTACCAAATTACAAATTACAAATTGTCTAACCACTACTGCAAGTACAAAATGAGAAAAGAAGGATACAGGTCAATAATGGAAGACAAATGACAACAAAAATAAATAAATAAAATAAAACACTACTATTGTACCCTACAATATATTTTGTAAGCTATAGTTTGTCTCCCTCACTCTCTGGAATGGTTGTATGGTGTATTCTAAAAGGGATACAATTATAATGGTAGAAGAGGTCAAAAATATTGAAAACTAAATCTATTGTAAAATGTATTTTACTTTTTTGTTTACCTCTACACCAATCCTCTGCTCCATAATAGCTGATCTACAAGCTCAAAACACCTAACTGCAAGGTGTTGTGAGCTTGTAGATCAGCTATTTGTGCTAATGTTCCCCTCGGAATAGGGTTAGGGTTTAAGTCAAATTTACTGTACTATACTTAAATTTTAAATACAATGTTTTTTTGTTTTTTTTAACTTTACTGGAGTATTTCCCCTTAGATTAGAACCACTGTTCTGAATCCTAAGAGTTTTATGAAAAAACATTGCTATAGCGAAAACAAAAAGAAAATCCCAATTTTAGTGTGTTCACTGTTGAATATGTTATCTTTAAATTATAGGGGTCTTCCCTATATTAACCCATTTTGGGCGGGAACCCCTTTTGGTGTTAGCATTATGCTATGCTTTAGCTATTGAAAAATAGCAGATCTACAAGCTCATAGCGCGCCAGTTTGTAGGTCTGCTATTTTTTCTAAAATCGAAGAACGACTGACATAGAAACAGCTTTTTCAGAAAACTGTCGGGTGTAGAAGACATTTTTAGAATCTGATCTCGGGTCAGAACATTTCCATTGGTGGAAAGTAACTATAAGAACATTTACTCAAGTACTGTATTTATGTAAGTGTATAGCCTATAGGTACTTTTACTTTACTGTCTGGAATATTTGCCATTTTCAATTATTTTACATCTACTCCACTACATCAAGGTACATATAAGGTTTCTTTGACTATGCATGCACCTCTATCAGGTATGGTTGCCCCTAAACCATCTCGCCCCTCGATTCTTTTCTGCCGACCACTCGGTGCCGCGGTTCCTGTATTATTTATTTTACTGAGAATAAGGTTAGAAATAAGTTTAGGCATAGTTTTACTGGGGTTAAATTTAGGTATATGGTTATGTTTAGGCATAGTTTTACTGAGGTTAAGGTTAGGTTTAATCGTTTAAGCATAATTTACATAGGTTACTTTAGGAATACCAGGCTGCTAATATTTTAGAAATAGGTCAACAATACAAATTACGCTAGTTTTGTGGATTAATTTACTTTTAATGCGTGGCCCCATGCAGTGCCCTCCACAAAATGACCGGAACTATATTTACAGTAAAATTCACCAAAACCAGAGCAGAACTCCCACCATGGGACTCTGTCAATCAATTATACAGTTGAAACCACTATGGCAAGTATTTCATATACAAAATCTGCACTGAGGGAAAATATAATCCTCCGGCCTCCTGGTGGGGATAATTAACCTAGATTTGAACTGGAACACTCAAATTGAAACCGATAATTAGGTGGTAGGCCTACTCTTCTTGACTGGCTGAAATTGACCACGCACCTGAAAATGCAAGAGCTGGAGAGACCCTAGCTGTTACTGAACAAACACTATAGCAATGATTACTATACTACTACTTCGTTTTAACCAATAAATATAATACTTGTACCCTAGTGTCCCTATTCTGGGGGCAAACATCAGATAAAAATAGCAGATGTGGACTTGTCGATCTGCTATTTTCACCAAAGCTATTTATAGTGAAGACAGAATCGAGCCCTGTGGGACTCCGGTCTAGTATACGGTTTCAGTGCTTAAAAGGTCAAAGGTAATGATTAGATTTCATATATTAAGATAATTAATGAACCAAGGAATATAGTAGTAGTCAGTGGAAGAACTACAAACACATCTAACTTCTGGGAGCTTGCTAAAAGTATCATTTAATTTCACAATATACAAAAACCAACACGTTCAGTATTACAGTAGTACATTGGACTAGTAGTGCAACATTGTATTGTATTTCAGTCAGCTAGTACTTACACTGATCAACCACTAGAGGGAGACAAAGTTAATATAATTCTGTACAATATGATACAATTCTCCATACAGTTAATACACAAGGAATTACAATGATGCCCACCACAACATAATGCAAGTATTTCTATTTGATGTTTGTGACAATGCAAATGGCACACTGCCTGTTTAACTAATTGAAAGAAAGAGAAAATCAAATACAAGAGATTTGTCCCTAGTTCCCTTTAGGGATTCAAATGAAATAGTTCCCAACATTCCTAACATGTCAAAACAATTGAAAAATAAAATCCCAACACCAAAGCACTCAGCCCTCATGTCCATTCATATAAAAGCTTTTTTTCTTTCCGCAAAGGAACCTCACCTGCATGCATGGACTTTCAGTGTCATCTGACTTGAGTAAAGACCAGGAACCACCATAAGAAGCATTATTGGAAAACGAAAAACAAATTGTCAACCACTTGAACCAGCATGCATACTCAAAAATAGCAGTATCTCTCAACACGTGGGGACACGTTGAACGGCTATTTTTGGCATAGAAATGTGGTGCATATGGGTGGAAAGCGATCCAAGTACAGTTGCAACTCAGGTCTGTTTTAGGGTTTAAGTGGTTACATGATTATCATTTTAACCCGCCAGAGTACTTCCTGTTTAATTCGGAAGTATAGTTGAGCTCAATGAAAGAAAGGAGGATAGATGGAAAAAAGTGTGAAAAATGGGAAGAAGAGACAGACGGACGAAGGACTCCCAATTTAAAAAATCTGACCTGTCTGAACCGAGTGGTGCTGTACTGTACTCGTGCTGTAGTACTGTTCTGTACAAGCCCTCCTCCCTGGCATGTGTTTGTGTGCGAGCGTGTTAGGCTGCGCAACAGTGACACTTGGTGGTCAACATACGCTATAACGCTAGTTCCGTGCTCAGACAGACCCAGCCAGTCAGGGACACACATTGCTGTGCATTGGAGTGGCTGCACCACTCAAAAATAAGGTGGGTGGAGTAAGAATAATACAAAAATGAATAAGAGTGGAGGGCAGGAAGAACGAGAGGTGGTGAGTGGATTAAAAAAAAAGTACCAGTAGTGTTAGTGGTGGTACTAAATTAGTAGCAGTAATACTAGTAAAAGTAGTATTTATAGTAGTAGAAATGGGTGAATCCTATTATACTATATCACCACTGTCTGGTAGAAACCTTGTACTACTACTTGTACTATCTCATCTTTCTATGAGAAGATTGAGTCCGACATTACTCAAAATAGTACTTAATGTTCCTGCCAATAGTTAAAAAGCTATAAAATGTTTTAATGTTATCAATCATTTTGTACACTGGTAAAAAAAGGTAACTGTCTTCAAGCGTGTGTTTTAAATCATATCGCATGCCCCTTGAAAGATCTATGTATTAGAATAAATTAAAGCATACACTTGATGTAAGATTTACCTAGGTTAGAACTAATCTTGGAACTAAACTCGGACCCGCGGCAATTTAAAGTGACATAGAAAACAAAAGAGGAACATGTGTTCACCAGTTATCGAGCCACGGGGTTAGGTGAGAGGTCAGGGCCACGGTTTAGATTCTGTATTCTGTAAGAAGCGCGACCTACCCAGTTTCATTCTGTCTTCTCATAGCTGCTCAGTTTGTTATTGGGGTATGAAACCCTGAGTCCATTTTGTAGTTTGTTCAAATTCCTCTACAGTTTAAAAAGTGCAGAAGGTTGACAGTAGGTCAAGTAAGTTGACCTACTTGACAGTAGGTCAACTAATGGGCACGGTGCTATTGCAGCTGTGTTGCTTAAATCACAGTGTACTATAAGCTCGGCAATGTTTTTACCATTCTGTAGTTTTTAGAAGAGCAGTGCAAGTGATATTTTGGTTCAAACAAAACATTTATTTTAAAACATTAAAGCTCTGGGTTCTGATAGTAATAATTGCTGAGTGTTTGTTCAGTAAGAGAGGTCTCTCCGTCTCATGTGTGAATTCTCTGGTGTATTTTAAGTTGTATTTTAAGTTGTTCCAGTTAGTTCGTAGTGTACTCACTTCCAGTTTCACTTGTTTATTATGCATCCTGTATGCATTCTGATTGGATAATATTGGTATCCTGAGCAGAAAATGTATTTTCTGTTGTACTAAAGAGCTTTAGAGATGCCCGTTACTGAACAAACACACAATATAGCAGTGATTACTATCAGAACATAGAGCAATTTAACACTAGTATCACTTCCGGCACCTTTAACATGTACTATGTACTGGAAAACAAACTACAAAATCAGCCTATAGTAGGCCCAGGGCTTCACTTTGAATGAAGTTAACATAGTTATTCTCTTCTCCAACGTCTCTCATCACTCCCCCCCCCACACACACACACCTCTCCTTTCCTTTCTTGAGTCTACTCCCATTCCACATCAATCCCTCACCTTCCCTTCTGCTCCATCTTCCTCCTCTCTCTTGTTCGTTTTTCCTTCCTATCCCAATGTCAGTAATAATAAACCTTATACATTTCAAGGACCCCCAGTTTCATATGCATTAGTCCAGAGACCCCCCATTTGATACTTTTGTTTAAAATCTCTGGGACCCCCAATCCTAATTTGTCATTTAACCAAGAGTGCGCACAGGGAACTGCATTTGTACACTCTCGAAGTAACAGACCTGTAAGGGTCCATTTGGTCCCTAAATATCAATAATTTAAAAGCTGGGATCCCCCTCAACTCAAGCACCCCTGGGGGGGGTCACGTTGGGAAGCATTTCTCTATGTGATGTTGGATATGGGGTCACTGATCTTCAGACAGGTCCAGTAGAGGGCCCTGGCCAGTGCAAACAGAGACAGTATGACCAGTAACACCCAGGAGACGTAGATTCCTTTGGACTGCTGGGCGGGTCTCCATGTACCAGCCTGAGAGAGAGAGAGAGAGACAGACACACACACACAGACACGATATGGTGAAACAAAAGCTACACAGGCTGAGATATCAACGGTTATGAACCACCACATGCACAGCGAGACGAATGGGAAGAAAGAGACGCAGAAAGACATACAATCATAGGCGTAGACAGTATACACACGTACACACACACACACACAGACACACATACACATACCATGAGTCCTGCAGTAGAGGCAGCGACGACAACGAATAGCAGGAAGCACAGCAAGCTCCTTCTCCTGGGGTACCGCCGACCAATGGAAGAGCTAGAAATAATTAAAAAAAAAACAGGACGTGAGTTGCCTTTTTAACGTGTGAATACTACCACTGTTCAGCTTTCTCTCTCCCACATTCAACAACCCCCCCCCCCCTCTCCCTCACAGACACACATACTCACACTTTGCGGCAGTGCGGACACCTTGCTAGGGTTCGGTCCGAGAACTCTGTCCACTAAGGTGAATGCAGAAAAAGAGCATGCCATCAGATTAACATGGAATGGATACACACACCCAGTGTTGTAATGTAGACAGAGAATAATCTTAATTTAACTATCAGTGATTACATGAGATTACGTTAGCAATTTACAGTGGCACAGTGCATGTTCTGAATTCAAATTTGTGTGTGTGTGTGTGTGTGTTTGTTTGTTTTATACCAGGAATGTATTGGAGCAGTGACCACAGAGGACCCTGATTCCAACAGGTTGGTGTTGTGGCTCAGGGCTTTCTCTCCCTATGTGAACTGGTCCCAGGTTGATGACGCGTTTGCTACGAGACGAGACACACAGTACACAGAGGTCGGGTCTGGCAAAATGTTGATTTCCTCTCAACTTCTCTCTTTCTCTCGTCTTTCTTCCATTCCCTTAGATCGTGGATAGAGTGGTGACTGATGTCTGTGTGTGAGTTGTATGTTTTGTGTTCATGTTGAAGGTCACTTTGTCTCTTGCCAGATGTAAACCTCATATGTCCAAAACTGTTACTTTTCAGGATTCAAATGCAAAAGTAGCAAATCGACAAGCTTGAGCTTGCAAGTCTGCTACTTTTGATGCTTTTGTGTGACGCTCATCAACTAGGATATTCATTTACGAGTAGTTAGAATAAGAATAATAACTGAATTATCTGTGCCTCTCTTTCTGCTCCCTCCCCCTCTCTTACCAGTATGGTCGAGGACATGCAATGCGTTGTGAGGTGACCTTGCAGATCAGTAGACAGTTACAGGGACAGCGCACATACTTCTTCCCTGCTGGAGCGTTCTTTATCGGCTATGCATGTGCACACACAGAGAGAGAGAGAGAGAGAGAGAGAGGATTTGTTGGCGTATAGATTATTTTCTCAGTTTGGGATCCGAATGCTTTATCCATCAGTCAAAAACTAAACCTTTCATTTTATAATATGGAAACAAAAAATATATTTTCGTCTAAGTTGTAAATGACACCATCACAAATAAAGTCTTTACATTATTCAATTACTGTAATTAATTTTATGCTGATCATTCATAACGCTAGTGCTCTTACACTGCAGAATGTGTGTGTGTGTGCATTGTGTTTGTCTTTGAGACGCACAGCAGGACGTTATATCACATCTCCTGCTCACCGTGGCTTCGTTGCAGGCGCTACATTTGACCACGTGCTGGTGGGTCTTCCCCTCCACCGATATGGACCTCTGACAGACCCTGCAGCTGATGACCGGGGCACTGCTACTGTCCGGACTCCCCTGGGGGGAGTACGGGGGTGGGGCCTCCCCAGGGACCAACCCCGAACTGGGGAACGGGACGATGCCTAGAGACGGAGACAATACTTTTATTACAGGGGACAACAGAGAGAGAGAGAGACCCCCAGCAACAAAAGAAAAGGAGAAAGACAGGTTCAGTGATGGTGCAGCATGTAAGACAAAAATAATTGAAGGGAAACGAAAAACTGAAATTATTTTTTACATCTGGTTCCATCTATCAATCTATTAATCGACAGATAATACCAAAAGGTACTTCATAACAGCATAAAAGGACAAATGTGACAGTGTGACACTGCATTAACGTAGACATACAACCGTGTTGTCCGACTAGTATCACACCACGTATTTGGTGTTGTGAAAGAACTTAGCATAGTTTAACCATTTAAGGCAGCCCTATATACTTACTTCCTATAGCTGATCTACAAGCTAGATGTGCCATTTTTTGTTGTGTTAAAAATAAAAATGTGCATGAAATGCATTAAAGAAGAAAAGAGAGGAGGTCAGTCTAAACAAAGACAGGGTGAGGTTGTGTTCATACCTGCACTGCTACAAAACATTGAGGAAACATGGAGGACATTGAGTTTAGCATATTAAGTTACTGTCCCGGCCGGGATTAGCCAGATTCCTTACTGGCAATCAATCAAATATTGATCTGCAGTACCTGTCGCTGGTAATTCGTTTATTGGAGGTGATCTCAGGTCAGAATGTGCACCAAAGTGACAAAGGTCGCATTCTCACCTCTACTTCGGTAGACTTGGTAGAATGGGTGGAGAATTTTTAATTTACTGCATTTGCCTTCACACTGGCTGTGTCAAACAGGGAACGTTATCAATGTGTTAAATTCATAAACTATACAGTGAAATATATGGTTATATACTTTGAGTAATAGTTAGGACGTAAAATAAGTTGTGTGTGTGACTAGAGTAGACTAGACAAATACAATACATCCCTACTGCTGCTACATTACCTATACAGTCATTTAGGTGAATAAATCACAATATTTTACCTAGAAAACTAATGTTAGATGTTAGATATCTGCTTTTGCGTGTGATCACGCACATGTGTTACCCTGTGTAACTAGCAGTAGCATTCATACATTTCCAGTATTTCTGGGTAAACATGTTTTTGCGAGTTTTCCAGCCAGGTAAAGGGGCCCAGTGTCCACATACTATTCTGTGGGGTAAAGGCCCAACAGAAGTGATATGGTAGCCTCGCCAGTAGAGATGCTCCGATAATCGGCCACCGATCAGAGATCGGCCGATATTCAATCCGACCGGTGATCGGCAATTTACCCTATATGTGATCGGCAATTTACCCTATATGTGATCTGCAATTTACCCTATATGTGATCTGCAATTTACCCTACATGTGATCTGCAATTTACCCTATATGTGATCTGCAATTTACCCTATATGTGATCGGCAATTTACCCTATATGTGATCTGCAATTTACCCTATATGTGATCTGCAATTTACCCTATATGTGATCGGCAATTTACCCTATCTAGAGAAACCGATCTTTTACACTATTTAAGTGGTATAAATGTCAATCAGGTGTAATATAATTTTGCACTTTTGTGACATAATTATAATAATTTTGGAAATATAATATAATATATATAATAATAATAATAATAATAATAATAATATATATATAATTTGCCTCTTACGCACAAGATTGGTATGGTATCGGCCGATCATGAGAAAAACAATCAGTGATCGGGATCGGCCTCAAAATAACCTGACCATCCCTACTCGCCAGACAGGTGAGGTGACTGATCAGCTCTTGATAGAAGGCCAAAACATTAGACAAAATATTATTTATGACAGCATGTGCTCTGTATTTGTTGGCTGTAAGGGGGTAGTTTACGTTGGCAAATGGCAATGTTTGTATCCGAGCTACATTTGCATTAAAGACCTCCATTAATGTTTTTCTTTAGCTCTGGTCCATAGCTCTTATATGGAGCCATGGAGAAAACAGCTATGGACCAGAGTTAGTTTTTCTTTACCATCTCCTCGTGAGGAATGTCCAGCTTTCAAAAAAACATTTTAAGCAACCTAAGGTGGTTTCCAGGTCCCAGACAATCCTCTGTCATTAAAATAATTAATAACTGCATGGTTCTCAAAGTGGGGACACCAAATGGTGTTATTGACGGGGTTCCAGGAGGTCCCCAGCAAAATGATTAACATTGCAAATCCCAAAGCTTCATTTTATTTTTTCGGCTATTCAAAAATAGCAGATGTACAAGCTCACTGTAATCTACAGCTGTTTTCTTAATACGTCAAACATGTTGACAGAATCATATTATTATGGCCCGGGAGTCCCTGGCACAAAATCTTTTCAAATGATGGATGGATCGCGGTCCTTGGCTTGACACAAAACATGTTTGAGAGCCCCACAGCCACTAAACAAACGCATGTAAACAAAAACAACTTGATCCCAGCTCAGTGAGTCCACGCACCCTGCGGGTTGGGCGGACATCCATACGAGCTGCCTCCGGGAGAGAAGCCGTTCGAGCCGTCGTGTTGCTCCGCCAACAACGGGGAGCGTTCCCCGTCCTCCTCCGCCATGTTACCGGGACAGCCTGGCACCTCCTCCGGTGTACACAGTCGGCGGCGTGGCCGGGCGAGGAGCCCTCCGATCCCGGGTAGCGTTAGTAAAGTTCGGTGTTGTTGTAATAGATGCCTTTGACCCAGAGATCAATTCAAGACAGTCTTGCGAGCGACTGATCCTCTGCTGCTGCTTCACGTTCACGTGACCCCAGTCAGTGTTGAACCAAGTGTTGAACACGGAAGCACCCAGCAGGATGCGAAAAAACAAAAACATTGCCGTCACGTGGTACTACTGTATCCGGTAAATCATGCACACGCACACACACGCGCGCGCGCACACACACGCACGCAATCACCGTTTCCGTATCCTCTTGAGACCAAGACCGGATCAGCAACTTGAAGCAACTCAGTCTACACGTTTTTATTTCCAGGGTAGTAGGGTGGGGGGGTAGTAGCAGCTTGCAGAAAAGAGGCACAGGAAAGTACAGTTCAATACAAGGTCTGCCAAGAGGATTTATAACCCAAGAAAGCACTAGTCTAGTCTAGGCTTCTTTTCCATTGGGGTCCTTCATATTCAATTAATCTGAATTGTTTGTTTGTTTGTTTGTTTGTTTGTTTTATCGACTTTATATCACACATACAATACAAACAGATGAAGTATATGTAACATGAAGTGGCAACATAAAATGAATGAAAAGACAACTAACATTACATACAAGAAGCAAAATACACCAACTGATTAATTGCTCAAGTCTCATTGATTGCATGCAGGTGTCTTTGGGTGTGGTTCCAGTGCTCTTTAAAAGTGAGTGAGTTCTTGTTCAGACACAGATTGAACATGGAGCTAGCTGGCAAAATGTGATCAGCAAGACAATGGTGTTATGGGTGGTATGGGGCTGGGGTACATTTATAAATGTTGCAATGCTTATGTCATGTGTAAATGTAGATTTAAAGTGAGGCAGCATTCTGTGCTTGCCCCCATGTTAAGTGTTTTGTTTATGTGCATGGATTGTTATTGCCACTATACTATTCTTTGAAATCCACTGAATAATTGGATTGTTCCTCCTTTATGGCATATCTAATTGCAATAACTTTCTCTTTGTAATGATTTATTTGATGTCTATTGGGTCAAAAACTGTATGGTAACTTTTTGAGGAAGACTAATATATTGTGATGTGAGCCATTTATAGGGCGGTTGCCTCTGCAGGTCCAGGCTTTCCGGTTCACGGTTGCCACTCCTAAAGGAAGTTTGGATGTGGTCCCACTTCCCTGGAGCCACTGCTTTTGACAAAGCCTCTGTGGCTAGCCTTACTCATCTGCGAGCTCATGTGGCTGGTCTGAGGAGGGGGACTGGAGGTTCAAGAGTCGATGGCCCTGCAGAGGCACCAGGTGGACCTGTCCCTGCTATTGTGTCGAATCGCCCACCCCCATAACGTGGAGTGCAGATGGCGTGCCGTGGAGGTAGAAAAGTAAATGGCTGGTTGGTTCTGTGTTTGTCTTCTCCTCAGGATGGTGTGTAGCCTGCCGGCGTTGTGGAATCAACGTGACCCATATTGAGTTCGAGCAACAGTTGTGTGCGTGAGGTGCGACGCAACAGAGCAGAGGCCCCAACCAGAGGGAAGGACCATCCTGTAGTCTTTTATTTTTATGTGAGCCTTGAGGACATGGCTGTGTAAAAGTTGGGGTGCATTTAAAAATGAGTTTTAATGTGTCATGTACTGTCTTTTATTCCTACTGCATGGTGTCTTTGTGTGGATGTGTCTGTCATTGACACCAACTGACTAGTAATTGCTCCTTTTATACCATATCTAATTAACTTTACTTGACTCTTTGTAGTGGAGTGTATTTATTTGATGTCTACTGGGTGGAAACACTAACTGGATTGGTAACTTATTGAGTAAGATTGTAACTAATTTCTTGTAATGTCTAAATTACATGTTTCAAGGTGAAAATAAAATTGAACTTGTAACTTGGTGTCTTTCATGAGCCAGTTCTTTAAAGCTCTGTTACAAACTGCATTTTCTAAATTTAAATTGAATTGGTTGTTGGTGCAATTCCAACTGGTGTAGTCAGTAGTCAATTTGGTTTATTTAGTAGACTCCTATTTCGGCTCAGGTTGTTGCACATATATTGCCTGCCCTATATTATTTCTCTTTGCTGTTTGAGTTCTTTAACTATATAGAAGTGTGTATTTGTATGTCTCTAAATGTTTTGATGAATTGAACAATGTGGACCCTGTTGTAAACAAGTGTAATGCTTAATTGGGTCGTCCACTCACAGTTAACAGTCTTTGTATTGAGTTTGTGCTTGAAATGTATTGTAATTCTGCAAACTTAATAAATATTTCAATCAAAAGTTCTGTTTCTCTTCCTGAAATGTACAAAACATTCAAGTTTCATCCACTTCTTTACACCTGTAAAAACAAACATGCAATGTAACGAGTCTGATCCGGTGACCTTCAGCTTCCCAGAAGGCCTTTCTGAAGATAACTGCAGGGCTTCGAAATTGTCACTAGTCAGAAACCTTCAAGGACGGGCTAGTGCAGTCTTAGTTTACCCACGTTCACACACAGTGAATATATTGCTAGTATTTTATTGATCCATTATACATTTATATAAATAATACTGCAGTAAATTACACCACTATTGAAGAAAATCTATGAGTCTGGAGAATGCCCTGGCTGACACCATCCTGGGTTCTTTAAAAACGGGCCTGAAAATCACACCTTCAGGGGGATGTAAATAAAGCCAAGGTGATGGCAAATGGCAGTGACTTTCCCCTTGTTCATTATGCCATGTTGATGAATTGATAGACGGTAGACCTGAATAGAAACAAGTCCTCAGGACGTTTTTGCGATGATAGACCAAGAGTACTTGTGCTGTTAGCATTTCTGTCTAAATAATTCAATCAAGATACACTCAAACTGTTTCTTCTGTATAGAATAGAAATACCAGAACATTTAAAATAAAGAAGCTTTGGGTGTCTGCTTTGATGTTGATTTGGTATGTTTGGCCTGTTCTGCTTAGTACAGTCTGAGATGAACGGATAAGTTGCAGACGGTACAAAACATTAAATTTAACATGCAGAAATATGTTGACTTATCATGACTCATGAGTCATGACTCATGAGTGACCTCATGACCTGTGGGGATGCTCCCTGTGAGGAGGTGGGCTAACGCTTGCGAATCTACAAACTGAAACCCAATCAGAATCGCCACCGTCCCTTCGGGCTATGGGTTCAATCATCACCAAGCAGAAACGCCTGCAGATGTTCATTCCTGTCACACTGTAGACTGTAGCGACTATAGCGACAGGGATTTGCAAAAAGAAGTCAGAGTGTAACGAAACAGCCAAAACTACGCGATAACAAGGTAGGCCTACCGTACGTATGTCATTGCCATTAAACGTTTCTAATGAAAGGATTAGGTGCATAATATGCATTCATTGTATCAAGACTCGTACCTGAATTTGAATTTGATAACACAACAGGATTCCACTTACAGACTAATAGTTAGTTAGATTATACAAATTTAAGCGTGGGTCAATAAGTATCTTAAGTGACATTCGTCACGAGGATGGCAGGATGCAGTGTGTTCTAACTTCTTCGTGGTGTGTGACGGTGTACCGTTTGTCTACTCTGTTGGGGGATGGGCTCTTGTCTAAGTTCTTGTCTTCTTCCTACAAAATCAAAATGTGACAAACGTATTGGCCTATTAATATATGACTAGTCCTAGTCTAGTCAAATGACTGTTCTCAATTTAACACTGAGTACCACATTCAGGCTCTCAAAATAACCCTCATTATGACTAGTTAAAATACACTAGCTAGAGTAGCTACTGGGTGATTCATGACAGTTTATTCCTTATACATAAATAACAATACAATATTATTTACTGTTGACAGTTGACACAGTCACCATGTACACAAGGGTATCACTAGAACTGGCACTTTAACACTTCCACACAACTCTCATACAACAACCTAAAGGCTCATACATAGTCTGGATTTACGGTGGTGGGGTGACCACCGAACTACAACACGAGCCGTGGTGAAGAGCAAACCACCGCCACCGCTCCAGCCCTTCTCTCTGTTTTTACTCACCACCGCTCAACGTTATTTCAGCTCCGGTGGTCAGCTCACCACTGGAGCGGTGGTCACCTTACCACCGAAAATCCAGACTATGAATAGGCCTTAAGCCTCATCATGACTGACAATGATGATAGTCTTTAATTCCACAGTCGTCATATCACACATACCAAGTACCTAATTTCTCAAAAATACAATAAAATGGAATAATGAAAGGATAAACAAAATGTGTAAAGTTGCCTTAAGGTTGCCAAAAGATCCCAAAGGGGGGACTCAAATAACCTTTCCTTTTGTTCCTGTCTTTTTCAGGTTTGCATTGCTATTGGATTGAATTTTCCCCCTTCTCCCAGTACCCCGGGGTCTCTTAACAATGGAGTCGCAATACTCTCTGCACTCATGGTTGTCAAAGATCCCTCTGCCTCAGCCTCACTCTCTGCCATCCCAATCCCCACAGTCGTCTCAGACACAGGGTCATGCCGGTGGTAGTAGTGATGGCAGCCCTAATAAGTCCTGTGCTGGCGCACGGGAAGGCACCAAGTCTGCCTTTGATAGGTTAGGGGATTACTCGCCCTCCGGAAATCCCTCTTTGACTGCCATTCCCACTCCCAACCCCAGCCAAACCCAGCACACCTCTGACTCTGAGTCTGCCACTCCCACTCCCAACCCCAGCCAAACCCAGCACACCTCTGACTCTGAGTCTGCCGTAGACCTCCTGCGCCTCTTCGGCCTCTCGGACGAGGACTTGGTGCAACTCATGTCCTACCCAGAGGAGGCGTTGACGCCCGAAAACATGCCGTCCACCCTGCGACACATCCGCACAGAGAATAACAAGAGGGCTGCTGCTTTGTTCAGCAGGCGGCTGGACACGGACCGCGTACCTCAAACGGAAAGCACTGCAAGTGGATCAGACCCTTTGACAAGTTCGTATCGAGTGGGGGTGGCCGAGAGACACGAGGAAATGGCTTCTTCTGCCTTTCACCACCAGCCAAGCAACCTGATTGACTACGGACAGGCCAGTAAATACTCTGGCGCTGAGTTTGATGCAGCTGTTAGTAGTGGTGCCACTGCAGATATTAGTGGTGTGAGTGGGAGCAGGTTGCCGGCAATGGACAGTTTCTCCAGTGGTGCTCAAGGCTGCAAGCCAGTGAAGCCACTGACACGAGATCCAACATTGACAACATTCAGCAGCACAGCATCTGCCAGTAGCACTCAACACTCAACACGAGATCCTCGGTTGAGAAAATTCAGCAGCACAGCATCTGCCAGTGTTGGCTCCTTCCAGACAACTGGTTCCATCTCACCCCTGGGATCGATGTTGCCTTCCACACAGACTCCCAGTGACTCTGGCATTGAGTTTGCTGCAACTGTTAGTAGTGGTGCCACTGCAGATATTGGTGGTGTGAGTGGGAGCAGGTTGCCGACGGTGGACAGTTTGGCCAGTGGTGCTCAAGGCTGCAAGCCAGTGAAGCCACTGACACGAGATCCAACATTGACAACATTCAGCAGCACAGCATCTGCCAGTAGCACTCAACACTCAACACGAGATCCTCGGTTGAGAAAATTCAGCAGCACAGCATCTGCCAGTGTTGGCTCCTTCCAGACAACTGGTTCCATCTCACCCCTGGGATCGATGTTGCCTTCCACACAGACTCCCAGTGACTCTGGCACTGAGTTTGCTGCAACTGCTAGTAGTGGTGCCACTGCATATATTGGTGGTGTGAGTGGGAGCAGGTTGCCGACGGTGGACAGTTTGGCCAGTGGTGCTCAAGGCTGCAAGCCACTGACACGAGATCCTCGGTTGACAAAATTGAGCAATGAATTTGTGGCATTGATGGGATTGATGTTGCCTTCCGCACAGACTCCCAGTGACTCAAAAATGCAGACATCAAATCGGGACCAGGTCAACCAGTCTGCAATTGCTCAGAATCCAATCCCGTTTTTGACGAACGACATGGATAACGGAATCGGAAAATCGTCAGAACCCATTCCAGACGGAGAGACCCATCATCCAACAACTCTGGCTCCTGCTCCTGCCTTGATGACGGAGAATGGCCCTGTGGTCCTCGACACCAGTGAAACACATGGTCAAGCTGGTGTTCAGGGTGAAGTGTCGCTGGCCGGACATGAGGCTCTGAAGCCGCAGCAAACAAAGCAAAGGCCGGTGGTGTTCCTGGTTCCTGGTCCTCTTACATCAGTGGTGCCTCCTGGCTCTCTTGTTTCATTGGTTCCTCCACCTGGTCCTCGTACGTCATTGGTTCCTCCTCCTGGTCCTGCTATTTCATTGGTTCCTGGTCCTGCTATTTCATTGGTTCCTTCTCCTGGTCCTGCCATTTCATTGGTTCCTCCACTTGGTCCTCATACGTCATTGGTTCCTCCTCCTGGTCCTTCTATTTCATTGGTTCCTCCACCCGGTCATCATACGTCATTGTTTCCTCCTCCTGGTCCTGCTATTTCATTGGTTCCTCCACCTGGTCCTCATACGTCATTGGTTCCTCCTGTGGGTCCTCCTATTTCATTGGTTCCTCCTGCTTCTAATCAAGGTTATTCAAATTTTTCATTTGCCATGAGTTCGTTCTGAGTTTTTGCTTTCAATTTCAATTTCAGTTTAGTTTTGATTAGATTACTTTTTGAAGTGAGTTTGCTAGTTTAGTAAAGTTTTTCAAAAAGCTTATTAATGGTTTTAGGTTTTAGGTACCGGTAGTGTTTTTATTGTAATTTCAAATAGTCAGGGGTGAGATTCAACAAGCGTTAGAGCGCTGTGATCTTGTAGATCTAACATTTTTTCAGTTAACCTTTTTTCAATTCTAGTTTGTGTTATTGTTAAACTATAATAATAACCCTGGTTTTCATACCTCAGTGGTGCCTACTGGGTCTGTTTCCATCAACCCACTGACGTCCATCCAGTGCCAGTTACCATCATCACAGCCGATAACGGCCGAGCAGGTGCCAGCGCTCGACATGATGAGAGATTACGTTGGGTCCTGGCCCAAAGCCTTTCCCCACACGTGTTCTATCTGTGTTGGAACAACATGTCGAACAATGAAGGTGAGTTGAAGACCCCATGTCGTGTTGGCGTTCCTTCCCTCTGATTTTGTTTTTGAATTATTAAACAATAGACCGGCTTACTCAGGGCCTTGCAAGTCTGGAACGATGCGAGTCAGGAATACACGCCCCACCTGCAATGCTCTTGTTATCTGTACGTTATGGATGTTTTGGTCACACTTTCTATGAAGCCCATGTCTATAATACATTATGAATATACTTATACTTCATAATCTGCTCCAGGTCCATACACACAAGGAGTACTTTAATTTCCTGAAATTAATTTGCATGAAGTACCGGTACACACATACACACACACACACATTGCGGAGCAATAAAGGACGTATGGGACTGCCCTCCCTTGTGTCATCGACAAGTTTGAGGTCAAGCACTTACACCCTTTTTGAAACTAGCTCTTCGCCACTCGCCCTACACACACTTCCACTTGGTTCAATGCATAGATATATAAATAATGGAGACGGCACTGGATGGGAGGGGAATCCCGGTGTCTTCTATTCTCAAACCGAGTGGAAGTGTGTAGGGCAAGTGGTAAGGAGATAGTTTCATAAACGGCCTTATAGAGGGTATGCGTGTGACATCATCATCATCATCATACCCAGAAGTTGCGGGAACGCCTACTGAGCGGCCTTGACAACCCCAACCCATACATCCAAATAGAAAAGAACTCTCATTAAACAACGTTAAACTCACTTTGCCACTCACTTTACTCATACCCTCTATTAATGATGCACCAAATATTCGGCCGCAGAAAATATTCGGCAGAAAATGGCTAAAAATGCTTTTTCGGCCTATTCGGTTTCGGCCCGAATAGGCAGAAAATATTTCACTGAATAGTGTATGCAATTAACTGTTTCCTATATTCGGTATTCGGTTACGGCCAAGAATATCCCTTTCGGCGCATCCCTACCCTCTATAGACCGATTCACAGAGGGTTTCCTGGGTGCGGCCATTACTGAGGTGTACCTTAAGCGCAACAACACTGATTAGCTACACCTGGCCTACGGAGCACCTGCTCCATGGATTACACCTCAGTAATGGCCGCGCCCAGGGCACCCCTCTGTGAATTGGTATATAGATACTTCCTGCATGGGCATGAAATGGACACAGATAGATGCCTGTTGGGAAATTCTAACGACTGACAAGAAATATACTGGTTTATACCAGTAGGTTTATGGTTTATTTCAAAACAAACGTCATTAATATGAGCAAAAAGCCAGACAATAGCACGTTTCTTAACAGTACATGATGCAATCACTGTATTGGCTACTAGAGGCCGTTGCTGAGGAATAGAGGAAGTACCGACTTTATCCACACTTTTCCTGGGCTGTGTGTGCTCCAGTTCCGGTTGATTTCATTGGATATCATTGGTCATCTCATCTGACCAGTTTCATTGGCTTTCATTGGATCAAATCGACAGGAACTGGAGCACACACAGCCCAGGAAAAGTGTGGATAGGCTCAAGCTGTCGACAATGGCAGGATGCTTCTGACATAGACGTAAAAAGACAGACGCCTGCTCCGGCTCTGGGGCACGTGAATCGTATGGCGGCTGCCATTTTTGTTCCCAATATGGCAGAGGCACAGCACGCTGCAGTGGCGTAAATTGACTTTATTCTCCATGGGTTTCAGATCAAAAAGCCAAGTAAAGAAAAGATGCGTTGGGATTGGCCAGTAGTCACTTTGAGTGGCAGCGTGCCCAAGATTAAACAAAAAGTCACAACCTTTCATCAATTAGAAATAACATTTTTCATAAATATTCTAAATAATAAACAACTGCCGCCGTCTCATCATTTTTTGGCCTTTTCTTATTATTATTTTATTTTAACGTGTTTACGTGTATGTGTATGTTTCTCTGTCACACTCACAACCTCCCGGACGTTGTTTTGGTTGGATGGCCTACCCCGGCCCACCCATGGCTGTGCCAGTGGATAAAAGTAGATGAAGTTGTTGTAAAAGCATAAGACAGACTGCTCCAAGACGGTCAGCGACTCTAGCTAAAAGCCCAACTGTTTGTCTAATTGCCCCAATACACTAAGATGGACAATAATATAAATAAAATAAATATATTCTTCTAACAAAACATTACCTCACATATTTGGGAAACCACCACCGTTTACTCTAAGCATTTTCATCCTACTGTAGTAGACTAGAGGTACTAGTGATAATGATTATTATGGTTACCATGATGGCCATGAAATCCTTATTTGACTTTTGTGTTTTGACTGCTAGGTGTGGATCGACCATCTGAATACCCACACTCACATCAACCGCTGCAGACTCCTCCGCAAGATGTCAGTCCTTTTTTATTTCTTCTGTTTTCATCTTTATAATTCATATTGTCTTTCAAGTTCATCAATCTCATCTTTATGTTTTCCTGGAGGCATTCTTTACTGTTTACTCCATACAAATAATAATCACTTATACCCCCTTTATGCCACTACAGAGGTCAAAGTTCATTTTACATGCAATTTTGTTCTGGATTTCATTTGACCTACGTTTCTTAGCTTAATGGACATTATATGTCCATTTTATATGGACATATTCGCCATTTGCCATAATTAACAGACACTGAGACATACTTTTTGAGTGGTGCAACCACTCCAAGGAACAGCAATGTCCGTGTTCACCTATGCCTGTGTTGGTTCACCTCCTATGTGTTGGTTAATGAGCACCACTCAGTTCACACGGGTGTGATTTAAAAAAAAAGATGTGGAATAGATCAAGTTAATTGTCTGATTTCTCCTAGGTTTTCACATTGGGATGGAAAGTTGCCACCTGAGGTCAGGTGAGCTAGCTTTTGGGGTTTTTTCTATGTACATTCAAATTAAAATGGTTGTAGCATTCAGAGTGCTGAACTTTAAATATGGCATTGTTCATATTAGGTTTGAATATGCAAGCTATAATGCTGGTAACTTACAGCAGTGGTTCTCAACCCCCCTAAAATAATCATATTTAAACTGGGGACCCCCCACCTTGACAAGCACTTGCGAATGTAGGTGTTGAGTTTGACTCAGTTTCATGGATGTTGGTACTGTAGAAGACAGGCCCCTAGTATAAAGAATACTAGCATTCAGTATCGTAGAAGTATGAAGATGCAGTTCCTGATGAGTAGATGTAGTCCATGAGCCAGAGCCCCAAAATTTGAACACGATTATCAAATGAGTGTGCAAAGCCATACAACATTTCATATCGCACACACACCTACCTGTAACTTCCATCCCTTTTTTCAATTCATTAACTTTGACATTTAATCTGATAATTTTGGCCAATTCATTGATTTTTCGATTAATTGTTAACATCCCAAATGTCCAAAGCTTAGCTTATTCTGTGTTATCCCTGTGAGGTCTTGCAGCAGGTTTTCGCCATCCAACCCCGCTTCCTCCAGAGCTGGAGCCACCACCACCACCGCCAAAGACGTCCTCCGCTCGGCCTCCTCTTCCTCGTCCTCCTCTTCCTCACCCACCCGCCGCCGTAGTAGCTCCTCGAGGTTGGCGAGGAGACGTGCGAAAGAGACGCCGCGATGGGGTCGAACTCGTTCACGCTCCAGATCCCGATCACGCTCCAGATCCCGCTCGCATTCCAGGTCCCGCTCGTGCTCCAGGTCCCGTTCAGGGCGCAGCTACAGACACTCACGAAGGTTAGTGGGATCGAGATGATTAATAAAGATGACTTGAGATTCGCCTATCCAAATAAAACAAAAACTGAGTAAATAGAGAGTTGTGTAAATAGCATTACTCTATGTCAGTGGTTCTCAACCTTTTTTCACCAAGTACCTCTCCGGGTGGCTCTCCGGATACCACCATTATGACGTTAAAATATGTCAAACAAATACAGTAGCGTACACCTAACCTATCCCATCCTATTCACACAGGAGAGAGACTTGAACGGCACTAATTACCACCAGAGGTGGTCCTTGGTACCACTAGTGGTACTAGTACCACAGGTTGAGAATCACCGCTCTATGTAATACAACACAATTTCAATCTCACCAGGCTCAGATCCAGGACCAGGTCCAGGTCTCGCTCTCCTTGCGACAGAGGTGGCCGTGAGAGGAAGCCCTCTCCAGGGAGGTCCTTTGGAAGCAGACAGAGAGAGACGTTCACAGAGATGCTGGCCAAGAAACTCATGGAGACTTCAGGTTAGAGAGACACAAATAGACAGCTGGATAGTGGTGGTTGCTCGGGTCACCCCTGTACAACTTTTACCATCCACGGCACCCCTGAATGACATTGTAAAGCTTTATAGTTTAGAGAACCTTATGTCATATTACACTATGTAAATATGTGAAACTTCCTTCTAAGATCCAGTAAGTCATGATGAAATCTTCAGAGAATAATATTCTTAATAATACGTTTTTAATAAAAAAAAAACTGTCCTAATGGAAACAAATATTATAGTTTTTGAGTGGTGCAACCACTCCAAGGAACAGCAATGTCCGTGTTCACCTATGTGTTCACCTATGTATGTATGAGCACCAGTATGACTGACTACCAGTAGGGGCGCTGTTTGCCAGAAACGGAGAGAGTGAGATAGTGTTAGTGCTGCACTGTTGCCTGCTAATGAGAGAGAGAGAGAGAGGAGAGGAGGGGGGGGGGGGAGTTGCACCAATCAGTTGAGTCAGTTCACACGGGTGTGATTTTTTTCGTTTGCACAGCTTTGTGTGTATGTTTTTCTGTCTGTATGAACACGGAATGTACTCAGCTTATTGGCTGAGCACGGAATGTGATGTATGATGATAATAGCGCCACTCACTTCACACGAGTGTGATTTTTTTAACTTGCCATACCACTTGAACCCCAGCATCCTGGATTCTCACAACACAACCCGTTGGGAGCTTGTAGATCTATTTTTGGTGAAGACACTTTGTGTACTATAGATTGAAAAAGAAAAACGCATCAACAACAGTGCAACACACGAACGTTTTACTAAGTCTAGACAGTCTGTCTGAGAATTTCTTTCTCAAACTGTCTCTTTTCATCTCTCTCTGTCTGCCCCCCCTCCCCCTCTCCATCCCTCCCTACAGGTCTCTCAGAGCATCCTGATCTGGATGTGAGTGCAGTGATGGGGGCTCTGCCGGCCCTGCTGGATGTGCTCAAAACCAAGACGACCTCCTCCTCCCGCAAGCGCTCCTCCTCTCCTTCGGAGAGACGCAGCAGGAGGAGGTCAGCATCTCCTCGGTCCAATCAGAGGAGGCGCTCCGTCTCTCCTCCGACTAAACAGACGAAGCGCTCCGTCTCTCCTCCGCCCAATCAGAGGAGGCGCTCCGTCTCTCCTCCGCCCAATCAGAGGAGGCGCTCCATCTCTCCTCCGTCCAATCAGAGGAGGCGCTCCGTCTCTCCTCTGACTAAACAGAGGAATCGCTCCATCTCTCCTCCGTCCAATCAGAGGAGGCGCTCCATCTCTCCTCCGTCAAATCAGAGGAGGCGCTCCGTCTCTCCTCTGTCCAATCAGAGGAGGCGCTCCGTCTCTCCTCTGTCCAATCAGAGGAGGCGCTCTGTCTCTCCGGGGTCCAGAAGACGAGGGACTGAAATGTATTCCTCGGTCTCGTCCTACTATTCCACTTCTCCGTCTCCGGAAAGAAAGACAACCAAATCTATTATAATCACAGCAGGGAAGAGGTAAAATAATTACTTGAGTGAGATTAGTTTCCATTTGGATTCCACCCTCACCATCATAGCACTGAGAAAGCTCTTTTTTGCACCAGACCCTTCGTCATATGGCAGCCAAGTCTATGTTTGTGTAGAGCACTTTTTACAAAAATCGTTTGCCAGCCAAGTCCATGGACTTGTAATGTTTGTTTTGGGGCACTAAATGATGACGTGAGATGCCATGTGGCCAATATAAATACATGTTGTGACTGGTTTCATTTTATACAATAATAACACACTTGTAACGTGTGTATATATAGTGGCAGTGAATCTGAAACTAATTAATGCCCCTGTGACGTCATGTGGCAGGCAGCCACAGTGGGGGCCACTCACTTCACACATTTTGAAGGTTCTAATTGACTTGGTCTTCACACTGATTCACAAAACTTCCATGCTAATGTTGTTGGGTCTTAGGGGCGTTAGTTCTATGTTTATGGCTGAGACATTTTCAAGCTAGCCCCTCCAACGTCAGGTTTTATACATCATGTATCAGCCAAGTCTAATCTATGCGCCTTTATTTTTGCTTTAAGCTTAAGGTGTAATGTTTCGACAATATAGTCCTCATGGTTTTTCTTTTGTTCCTTCACAGAGAGCCTCTACTACCTACACCCAGAGAGCCTCTACTACCTACGCCCACATCGGTCCCTCATATATGGCCTGCAGTGCCAGTACCTACACCCACATCGTTTCCTCACATAAGGCCTCTAATGCCTACAGTCGCATCTAGTACCAGAAAACCTACACCTAAATCAGACGCTACATCGACCAGACAACCTACACCTACGTCTACAGCTGCGTCCACCAGACAAATCACACCTACATCTTCAGCCACATCTAAAGTTTCATCAGCCAGACAACCTGCACATGCAGCTAAAGATAAATCGACCAGACAAACTACATCTAAAGCAACATCCACCAGAACACCTACACCTAAAGATACATCGACCAGTCAACCTACGCCTACATCTACAATCGCATCCTCCCGAAAACCCACGCCTACGTCTAAAGATGCAGCGACCAGACAAACTACACCCACAACCACATCCGCCAGAAAATCTAAAGATACATCGACCAGGCCAACTACACCTGCATCTACGTCTGCGCCGACCAGACCTACTTCTACAGCTGCATCCAGCAGGAAAACTACACCTACATCTACACCTGCTTCCACAGTTGTGTCGACCATTCAGAGGTGTGTTCGAATTCAACCAACTGTAAATGTTTACTTTGAATTGTTCTCTTGAATTAGTGTAAGTAATGGTGTGGTCACTGTGGTGTGGTGTGGTGAAACACACTGTTGTCCATTCAATCCTTGTAAAAGTGTGATATCAAGGATCCAAAATAATCTCCACCAGGCCGACGGCTGGGGATGAAGATTATGTCATTGGCCCCTTTCTGTCTGTCTGTCTGTCGGTCTCGCAAAACTCTGGACCTATCACCATCAAATGTTTGGTGCATGCTGTCAGTTACTGTCTGTATTATTGTACAGTTGTGATTGGACAGCTGATAAAAGTTCAACGCCATAAGAGCATTTCTGAAAAACAAACTATTTTCAACTTTCATAAATACTCAAAATGTGCTCTGTTCAGCACATTTCTAAAAGTGAACGCTATACGGTAGCATTTTGGTCATTTCTCATAGGCTTTAATGTAAAAAAGACGGTGCCTATTTTCTTTTTTAAATGCACTTGGTGTGAACACTTAACTCATTTTGGATAAGAGTGTCAATATATACATACAGTTTTAATTGGAGAAGATATTCATTCTAGAGGTGAAGTGATGTTACAACTTTGTAGTGACTTATTTTGCATTTACATCATTGTCATTATCATGGTCTAAAATAATCTTCATTGTCAAATAAAGAAAAACTTCAGATTAATCAATTATGAAAACAATTGTTGGTTGTAGCCTTAATGGTTTTTTTCTCTCCTTCACAGCGATCCTCTAATTCCTCGAGCTATACTTGCCAAAACGCCAGTCAATCTGCCATCTAGCAGTGTTAAACCGTTGAATAACAACGACGAAACTGTGGCCTCAGAGAGAACCAAAACTACAAATAACTCGCATCCGTCACAACCAAAGGCCACACAAGCTCAAGGAATACAGGAAGCCAAAGAGCTATTGGAAATTCCAAAAGAAGGATCAGAATCGTCAAAACGTCCAGAAGATTCTGAATTGGAAGATGGAGAACTTCTGAAATGTGTCCAGTTGAAAGAGAGAGAGAGAGCCAAGATGGCGACAAGTTCGACAACATCAGGATCATCAGAATCATCTTCTACAGGCTCCTCCTCTTCATCTTCCTCGTCCTCTTCATCTGACTCCTCCTCATCTTCATCCTTTTCCTCCTCAACCTCTTCAGAGAGTGAGGCTGCCATGGAAATTACAACTCGGAGGGAGCCTCAAGTCAAGAAGATGCAGAGAGAAAGCGAAAACGTCAATTCTTCAGGAGAAATGGATGAAGCCAGCAAGAAAACGGACGTGAAGGACACTGAACCTGTTCAAAAGGACCACCCGAATTCAAGCATCAGTGACGCAAAACATAACGAAATGGGTGACATTCCTAATGTGGAGGAGTCCGAACAAAAAGCTGCAGAAATAACACCCCAAATTTCAGTGGACAAATCCAGTGACCAATCGAATGATAATCAACTTGAAACCAAATCAAGTGAAACTCCCAGCAGTGCTACACCATCGGATAAAGATGACGCAGTTCCTCCACCTAATCTCACTGAAACTATACCAACGTCTTCAGATGACAAGAGCCCCGACACGTCTCTTCCCGGCGATGCTACACCCACAGATTGTAAAGTCACTTCTCCACCCAAGACATCAACCTCTTCAGAGAGTGAGACTGCCATGAAAACTACAACTCGGAGGGAGCCTCAAGTCAAGAGGACGAAGCTCTCTGCCTATATCAAGCTAGCAAGAAAACGGAAGGACGAAATGGATGAAGCTAGCAAGAAAACGGACGTGAAGGACACTGAACCTGTTCAAAAGGACCACCCGAATTCACCCACAGATTGTAAAGTCACTTCTCCACCCAAGGCATTGGATGCCAAGTCTAAGCTTCCCGACGGCGCTCCTCCGCCTAAACCTACTCCTGAGTCTTTGGATCAGAAAGACGCCGGAACCGCTCACACCGAGACCAGGGACACTATCGATGCAAACACATCTAACGATTCTAACGTTGCCTTTCCACCCAAGACCCCAGAAACGTCCTACAAATCATCGTCGCCTGCCAAGCCTCAGGTTCCTGCTGACCCCAACTCCAGCAGTCTCGGCACTGCTCCACCCCCGGGTAAAGATCCAACCATGACTACTGTGCCTAACCGCGAAGGAGACAAGTCGTTGTTGGACACGGATGGTTCTGAAACCGGTCATGCCGTGTTTAGTAGTCTCAGCGGTGTTGCACCCTCACTTACAGATTCTACGCACGCCTTTCTGTGTTCAGATGCCGAGTCACAGATTCCCCATACCACTCCTGAGTCCAGCATGCTAGGCAGTGCCGCGCCGTTAGCGGAACAGTGCACTCCCACGTCTACACCAGTGGCCACAGAGAGTGAGACCCCACCCAAATGCTCGGACGAAAAGAGTCCGAGCATACCTGGGAACCGTCTGGGGTCTTCTGCCAAAGTCCCTCCGCCTGAGGCTACGCAGGCTGACGGTGAAGACAGTCTGGGGTTCGAGTCTGCTGAAGTGTTGCAGATTCCAATGGAGGAGGCCACCCCTGAAGAGTCGACCACCTCACTGCAAAATGGTATGTTACTACAGTAGGTATATACATTTGTTAGGTGTGTTGCATTGATACAGGTAAAAAAGCAAGATAAAAAATATTAAGCACGTGAATCCTTGTGTCCATATTTTGGGCATGTCATAATAACCGAACATTTGGTGAAAATAGCAGATAGCTTGTAGATCTGCTATTTTCGATAAAGAGATTTGGCGTAGAGGGAAAAAGGAGACCAAGTCCTATGGGGGACCACTGTGCCAACTGAAGTGCATTGGTGACTTTAAGTCGTTCAACTTAAGGTTCTTCTTTTAAGTAATAATTATAAAAAAAAAAAAAAAATGTAATTTGTATTCAAGTGGCCCTTGTCTCTCAAGCGAACACTCCAAAGACGACCTGTAATTCAGCGCGGTATAACTTGAGAAGAGAATTTCTATTTTGCCAAGCAGCAAAATATCTAGGCTTAGACTAATTTGTTTGCCAGAGTGATGGTGGTGGAAGAAGTACTCCATTTTTGAGGGGTGCTAGCCTCTCCTATGTCCAGGTTTTAGTGTGCGTGTTTAAACATATTTTTAAAATGGCAGATCTACAAGCTTGTGAGCTTGTAGATCTGCTATTTTCAAATGGCCAAAATTTATAGGGCTGAAGTGGGATATTGTTTTTTTCTTTTTTTAATAATCAAAATCTACAAAGTAACTAGTAACTAAAGTTTTCACATAAAGGTTGAGTAAAAGTACAATATTTGTTCCTGAGATGTAGTGGAGTAGAAGTAACTATTGGAAAATGAAAATACTCAAGTCAAGTACAAATACCTCAAAAGTACAGTACTTAAGTAAATGTACTTAGTTACGCGGTTACACCACTAAGAGCTTCTGTATTGCAGAAGTATTAGATATGTGTGTTCTATCATTAAATAAAATATTAGATTTTATTGTATTTCCAAAACTTAATCAGATTCCAGCAAGGATCTGCGGAGGCAATCTTTGATATAAATACTAGAAACGATGGGAAAATAAAAGAATCGAAGCAAAGCTGTCTTTGTGGTTTTAATACACAGAAATGTGCGCTCACAAATGATGGTATAAATCCGTTGCAAGTAACACAGAAAAAGAGACAACACAGAGTTTTTTATCAGTCATGCCAAAGTATGGGGCTGGTTACAAAGACAGACAAAGAGAGAACTTGAACATCAAAAAGGAAGGAAAGGAGGAACTGCTGGTTTCTGGCGCCGGGCAGTGCCTCAGAGGTGCAGGAGCTGCTCAGCAACTGATACAGCTAGGGGCCCACTAAGTCTTAAACAAACATCACTTCACAACTGCAATTGTCCAGTGCAGACATTTCTAACACTGATAGCAAAATGTCAGTCAATAACAGTTGTTCACTCTTACATATAGACGGATTGAGTGGAAGAGCGGTTACAGGTGTCGGGGGAAAATAATGACTTTTAATTTCACAGGAATGTTTAAACCTTGACAATTTTTATCTACAGGACTGTACGCTCGATTGAGCGTAAGATTCGTAGGGGAGGCAGTGAGCATACATCAGGGTGCTGTACCTTGTATCAGGCCCGGTGTCTATGTATCACTCCTTTTCTTACTAATTGCCACAGTCGAAGGTCACGTCTATCTCTCTGTTGTAAGCTGGTTGCTCCTTGGCGTACAGCTGGGAGATTTACCACTTTATCAGAGAGACACACCTCTTCACTTGTTCTGTCCAATCTATATATATATGACTGTTTTTGCTTTTCCTCCTCATGTTATACGCAACTGTTTCCCTACGAGGCACTTGCGTTCTCATCAGTCGACTTAAATCTTCTGTTTTAATAAAATACCATTCATGAGGCCAAACCAGCTCTCAGACCTGACTTTATTTCATCTTGTCGCTTAAAAAGTTCCATGACACAGGTTATAAGTTTCATAAAACTAAAGTGCATGCACACTGTCGGTAAATGGAAAAAAATCCCTATCAGATCCCTTCGACATAGAGGTCAAAGAATAATTTGTGCACTCTAATTTACAATTTAGGCATTTAGCAGATGCTCCTAATCCAGAGCGATTTACAGAAAGCAGGAATCAAGTAGGGCGTTCATTTACGAACAAACACAAACAGTTAGAATATGGAGATGAAAGGTTTCTACCGGCAGCAACTAAATGCCTTCTAAATCCTAAGAGTTTCGCAAAAACCTATGTTGCTAGCTAAAATCTAAAATGACACAAATATTTTCCTGGTTTTAATGGGTTAAATAAACCGCGGTTTTATCTCCATAGATGCTGTAACACTGGAGGCTTTGGACAAAGATCGGGTGAGTTTCTTTCTGTTTGTTGCTTAAATATTCAGGCATCCCTGCTGTGTATAGGACGGGTGTAGGTCACCTCCTGAGTATTTTCAGTCGGTCAAGACTGTAAATACGAGGTGACCTACCCAGACCCCATCTATACATCTATAGAAGGTAGAAAAGGTCTTCTTACATTTCTTGTGTTTCAGGACATGGACATGGATCTCGATGAGGGTCCAGGCGGTGTGGAAGAGGGCATCTTTGAGGCAGAGGAGAAGAAGAGCGTCGGTGCACGCTCCAGAACCCGCTCCAGATCACGCTCCAGGTCAGGCTTTTGCTTAGTATGCATTTGTAACCCCAAGTGTGAGGCCTCCGTGGATATCAATGTCTGTCTGTCTGTCCATCCATCCATCCATCCATCCATCCGCCACTTTAGTTCCAAACAATGAACTGTTGCTGTAAGGGAAAACGAGTTTGCATATAATTAAGGTTCTATAGGAGGTATGAAATAGAATCTTGTATTTCCAAACACTTCCTTTAGAATTTGCTGTGCACTTTCATGAACTCAAAGAGGATGAACTCGAACTCTACAAATTCTAGTGATCAAATGGCCTTTCCTTTAGTGCCACCCACTCATATATGAGATAATCCTAATGTAACCATGACACACAGAGTGCATTTATGGCTCTCGGAGGCATATGAAGTCTTAACCTGTTGGAGTGACTCCATGACCTTGCCTTTCGTGCCACCCTCAAGCCAAAATGTCAGCTTGGCTCACAAGCTGCCTCATAATCTAATAAGCAGCCAGCAAGATGAACTGTATAGATTCTGGTGACCACTTGAGTGAGAGCATGAGAATCTCTCGGATGACAATATCATTAGCAGGCACTAGCAGGGCTATGACTCTTAAAATCCCGTTTTTTGCGGAATGGTATGGCTCTTAAGCCAAGTGTGTTGTTGTTTAAAGTCCCACATATGTACTTGACTCAGCTTTCAGTCGGACAACTTAATTAGACCGGCGATTATTTGTCTCCAAGCCTGTCATATGAGTCGGCCACACTCCGGCGGAAAGCAAGTAGGCTGCGAGCAGAGTAATGAGTGCTCAAGTGAACGAGAATTAAACGGAAATATTGTTTCCGTTTTATGCTTACGCGTTTTGGCTATGAGCCTTCATCTATAGAAGTATAGCTTTGGGGGCGCCTGTGTCGTCGAAGCATTTACCATAAAAGGCAAGTAGTGGCAGAAAATTACCTCTGCCCACTCACTCTCACCCCCCTCACCCCGTTCCCCTGCGCCAGTCACAAAGGCGCAGTTGGACACAGGTGGCCAGTTTGCATGACAGAAACTATAGAAAGGCGTTCATTTGTACGGAGAGTCAGTCGCTATCCTGTGCCTCTGGAGGCTACACCAGTTATAACTCTGCTTTGCTGCCAAGCCCGGTCTACAGTACTTCTTCTGAGTCTGAGTCCTGTTCTTCCCCTTCATCGGAGCTCCCTCAACACAAGGCACTTTGCCAAAGAACATTTTTCCACAACCGCTGGGTTTTCTCTCCCCGCAGGTCCCCTAAGAGGAGGAGGTCCAGGTCACGCTCCAGGGACCGCGAGAGGACATTGCACTCCGACTCCAGTGAGAGACACACCCATGAGCGCGCGAGAGAGCGGCAGAAGAAGGGACTTCCTCCCATACGCTCCAGGACTCTGAGTGGTAAAAAGGAACTTTTCCATTAGAGTATGAAACACCAAACATGTCATATCCCGAAATCTGATTATTTTCAATTCTTGCGATTCTGCCTGACAATTTACTTATTTTATTCTTCTTTTTAAACCCAGTGTGCAGCACAACTCTGTGGGTCGGCCAGGTGGACAAGAAAGCCACTCAACAGGCGCTCTCCAACCTGTTTGAAGAGTTTGGACAAGTTGAGTCCATTACTGTGAGTACAGATGCCATTAACAGGCCCTGTGTGACATTGTTTTCTTGTGAGATCTGAACACTGTGCCATTGGCTGTCTGCTCTCTCCTCTGCACTCTGAAAACGTTATCTCTCTCTGCCCGTCATGTTCATTTTCACATTGTTGCTCTTTTCTATTAATCACCGCTCCACTGTCGCTAGTCTCCAAGGTTATAATAGTTTTGGATGTTCCTAATTCAGTTAGTTTTCATTCGTTTTTAGAGTGGGTATGCTAGTTTTAGCTAGCATACCTAGCTTTGTTTTAGTTTAGTTTTTAAACTAAACTAGACTAAAGCTGGTAATGGAGCTGGTAATGAGATTCATTACCAGCTCCACCTACAGGACACACCATTGGTCCTCCTTAGCATCTCGCAGGCTGCTGCACTGGTACACTTTTATATACAAAGTCATTCTTGGTAATTCCCCTTCTTACATTAGTTCTAAATTTGAACTAGTCCAAAACTCGCGTAACCTCAGATCAAACGCCTGGATGCGCTATGTCATACCCAACACCAAATCTGAGGCCCTGGGCCTGGGCCAACGCCACATTTTTGGGCCCTGGGCGTGGAACGATCTACAGACAAAATTGGCTTCCTTGATCCCCCTAGTGACTTTTAAGAGGTTTGCCTCTGGCACACTCTCCAGCCATTGCTCCTGCTTTGATGAGTAGCAATTGCTGTGATCTTAGTTTTATATTAGCTTAGTAGTTTCATGATGTATTGTTCTTATTACCGGTAGTCTTTTTTTAGTCTGTATTTGGTTAGCTATTTAGACTCCCTCTGAGCCTCCCTGGTAGTAGGTATTACGTATTACGGATGTCATAATTTATGTTTGTCTTGTCATGTCCTGTATTTGTTATTACTGGCAGAGCTGTGTAACATTTATTTGCCACTTCACTTGGCCAGTGCGCACTTGTAAAAGAGACTATGGTCTCAATGTGATTTTATTGGTTAAAAAAAAAAAGAAAACCCAAAGGGCCTTTTGTCTAGAATTCCAGATTTGTAAATACAGTTTCAGTTGGTTATCGTTTATTTTAATGTAAATGTTTTTAGTTTTCGTTCTTTTGCTAGTTTAATAACATTATGATAATAACCTGTCTCTTGTCCTCCAGATGATCCCTCCCAGAGACTGTGCCTACATCTGCATGGTGCACAGGCAGGACGCGTACCGCGCCCGACACAAGATCAGCACCGGCTCCTTCAAGGTCGGACCCAAGGTCATCAAGGTATATACAGCCCCCCTGCCTCACACAAGACACACCCCCCTCATGGTCGGTCCCACTATGAATGTCACACCCTTAAAACAATTACATTAACTGCTTAACCCTATCTAGAAGTCATTTTAGTTATCCATGAACAATACATGGTGGTCTGTTCAGATAAATGCCCTTTGAGAGGTTTCTCTTACCTTTAACGTTCCTGTGTGTGTACTTGTATTGCTATACTTGTGAGGACCAATAGTGCCCCACCACCAGTGTAGTAGAACATGATCATTATTGACATTGTGAGGACAATTATCCTGGCCCTCACAAGAGAAGTGGTCGGTAAAAATGGCAAAAGCACTGGTAAAAATGGCATTCATTAACATAACATCTAAAATGGTGATGTCCTCGTGTGTGTGTGCGTGGTCCAGATTGCGTGGGCACTGAACAAGGGGGTAAAACAGGAGTACAAACAGTTTTGGGACGTGGACCTGGGAGTGTCTTATATCCCCTGGGAGAGGGTGAAGCCGGGTGACCTGGATAACTTCGCCGAAGGTGGCATCGTCGACCAGGAAACTGTAAACAATGGTGAGATAGAACAAACATCACTCAAGTCTTTATCTACTAGTAGTAGTAGTAGTATGAGTAGTAAAAGAAGAAAGAAGCTGTCATTATGTGTGAATACCGGTCATTTTAAATGTATTATTTATTGTAGCCAATTATTTTTACCCCCCTTTCCTCCTCAATTTAGTCGTTGACTCCCCACAAACATTTCTGTGTTGTCACTGCTGTTGTATACTACTGACTAACAAACCTGTACAGTACATTTTACAGTACAAAAAAATAATAATCGAAGAACGACTGACATAGAAACATAGCTTTTTCAGAAAACTGTCATTTTCAAACAGACATTTTTAGAATCTGATCTCAGGTCAAAATGGGTTAAACATCTTCTCTTCTGCCCTCTCCTCATCCTCTCCTCCTCATCACATCCGCAGAATGGGAGGCTGCCAAGAAGCACGCAGAGGCAGCCATGGATGCTCCGAGTCAGCCAGCCAGTGCCGAAGCCATAGCAGCATCCACCGCCCAGACTGAGGCTGCCTACAGCCAGCAGGTCACAATGATGCCTGGTCAGGTACACATACATATAGAGAAGACTCTTCTCACCCATAACCAGTGGAGGGAAACATACTCATTTTATTTTACTTAAGTAAAAGTATAAATAGTCCTGTTTCACAAGTTTTCGGATAATTTCGGTAGCAAGACCTTCAAAATGTCTTCTAAATCTAGTCAACCAGGCCTGCAGTAGGCTATGCACTGGACAAATGTTCATGACATTATTGAAATGAACTAGAAATACGAGGAAATGACAGAGGGGGAAATCAACTTTTAACGACCACCCGACCAGAGTTTTCATGTTGCACGGTAAGACTACGGTCATTAGTATTACTACCATCACCTGGGTGGGTCAGTCATGTAACTTTCTCGACGTTAAGCTGCCTATGTGTTCAACAACACAGCCATGCAAAATTACACTGACAGCTATGAGGTGGCGAAAGCTTGACCTGCATAACAGTTGCTAAACTATTTGGATTGGCGTTGGACAATTGCTTTTTGGGATTGAGAAACCGTGATCTATTTTGTTAATATTATATGCTGTTTTGTAAATGAGTTACAGAACAAGTGTGTAACGCAGCAGCAAAAAACATACTCTACAGTACAGTAGGCGCAAACATATTAAAAACTCCTAATTAAAAATTATTTGCTTTGGGAGGTTTGTCTCCATCTCGACAATAAGACAGCAGCACGTTCCCTTTTACGACCCTCATACGTAACCGGCAATTATCCACAATGTTGCAGGAAAGCCATGCGATTGACCAAGAGCGCTCGTCAACGGAGGAGACCGACGTCCAGACACGGGAGGTGCAGGCCAGACTTCATACCAGTGACGCCCAAGCAGCCCTGGGAAAGGTCGCTGCCCGCTGTGCCCCTCCGAGGACCGCTGCCCAGCATAGGACGAGGTTCAAGGACGTGAAGCGCATAGGCAAGAGAAAGGTTCCCGCAAGCGGGAGACGGGACGGAGCAACCAGAGGGGTTCCCACCGTCTCTCAGACTCCCACAGACTCTGAGGACGTCGCAGACTCTGCCCTCCCGCCGGAGGCTGTTGAGGGGGTCGAAAGGCGACGGATCGGATTCCCAGGTAAAGCACAATTAGAATATAAATAATTATTAAATATGCGGCTGAAGTTAATACATTCTGGGCCTATTTAATTTAGGCGTTACTGTGTAGTGTGTACTAGCATGAACAACTACTGTACAGAATACTACAGATACACGCTGCCACACGGAAACACAAAATCACACCCGTGTGAAGTGAGGGCCGCTAATATATTAAAGTAACTCATGTTGATTAGGTGATGTAATGGTGATGTGAAACAAACGGTGCCAACACAAACATTGAATTATCTTTATTGTTAATGGCATTTACTGTTTGTGTTAGGGACACATTTTTTCCTTCATTGTCAATGGCATTTTTAAAACAAACATTGAACTAAAAACAAACATTAAACCATATAGGGAAAAAAATTACACTTGTGTGAAGGACGCCTCACTCCTTTAAACAAACATTAAAAGTCCATAGACTTGGCTGCCGAAAGCCAGACGTTGGAGGGGCTAGCGCCCCTCAAAAAAGTAGTAGACTGCCAACTAGTGTGATTAGTTGGAGCCTTATTGCTGATATAGCTCAAAACTAATTTATTTTAAATGTCTTTAATGAAATTCACCACAATTCTCTTGTCACACTAGCACCCGCAGAACAACCTGGGGAAACGGAAGATGGCAGTGAAGGAGACGACGAGAGACAGTCCTGGTCCACCACCACGCCGCCACGCGGCAGGGGCGCGCACGGCCAACCCCGCAGGCGAAGATTCTATGACGCTCAGCGTGCCAGGTTCAGAATGCTGCAGGTGGAACTGGTGGATACCCGGCGGAGCATCGTCGGTCAGCTCCGTGGGATGGAGAGCCGTATGTATCCTGTGTTGCAGTCCATCAGCCGGAGTTTGGAAAGAATGGCGGATTTGATGGCAGGCAGTTCAGCTCCAGCTCCAGTGGCTGATCTAATGCACAACCGCTCAGCTCCTGTGTCTGATATGATACACAACAGCTCAGCTCCAGTGGCTGATATAATGCACAACCGCTCAGCTCCAGTGGCTGATATATTGCACAACCGCTCAGCTCCAGTGGCTGATACAGTGGCTCATATAATGCACAACAGCTCAGCTCCAGTGGCTGATACAGTGGCTCATATAATGCACAACAGCTCAGCTCCAGTGGCTGATACAGTGGCTCATATAATGCACAACCGCTCAGCTCCAGTGGCTGATATAATGCACAACCGCTCAGCTCCAGTGGCTGATATATTGCACAACAGCCCAGCTCCAGTGGCTGATACAGTGGCTCATATAATGCACAACAGCCCAGCTCCAGTGGCTGATATATTGCACAACAGCCCAGCTCCAGTGGCTGATACAGTGGCTCATATAATGCACAACAGCTCAGCTCCAGTGGCTGATATATTGCACAACAGCCCAGCTCCAGTGGCTGATACAGTGGCTCATATAATGCACAACCGCTCAGCTCCAGTGGCTGATACAGTGGCTGATATAATGCACAACAGCTCAGCTCCAGTGTCTGATATGATACACAGCAACTCGGCTCCAGTGGCTGATATGGAAAGCAACTCAGCTCCAGTGTCTGATATGATACACAGCAACTCAGCTCCACTGTCTGATATGGATAGCAATTCAGCTCCAGTGTCTGATATGGTACACAGCAACTCAGCTCCAGTGTCTGATATGGATAGCAATTCAGCTCCAGTGTCTGATATGGATAGCAATTCAGCTCCAGTGTCTGATATGGTACACAGCAACTCAGCTCCAGTGTCTGATATGGTACACAGCAACTCAGCTCCAGTGTCTGATATGATACACAGCAACTCAGCTCCAGTGTCTGATATGGACAGCAGCTCTGCTCCAGTGTCTGATATGATACACAGCAACTCAGCTCCAGTGTCTGATATGGACAGCAGCTCTGCTCCAGTGTCTGATATTATGGACAGCAACTCTGCTCCAGTGTCTGATATGATGGACAACAACTCAGCTCCAGTGTCTGATATTATGGACAACAACTCAGCTCCAGTGTCTGATATGGACAGAAACTCTGCTCCAGTGTCTGATATGATACACAGCAACTCGGATCCAGTGTCTGATATGGACAGCAGCTCAGCTCCAGTGGCTGATGTAAAGGACAACAGCTCAGCCCCTGTGTCTGATATGATGAACAACACCTCACCCTCGGTGCCTGATATGGACAGCAGCTCAGTCTCTGTGTCTGATAGGATGAACCAGAACTCAGTCCCTGTGTCTGATATAACGGACCAGAACTCTGCCCCAGTGGTTGATGTAATGTACCAGAACTCAGCCCCAGTGGTTGATGTAATGTACCAGAACTCAGCCCCCGACCTCACCCTTAAGGCAACCGACTCGCCTTTTCGGTCTCTCAGGTCCAGGGCTAACCTGACCACGACGGATACGTCCAGCTGTCTGTCGGATGCCAGTGCCACCAGCACTTCCGACACCAGTGCCACCAGCACTTCCGACTTTACTCCAAGGGGCCGCAAAGCCACAGGCCTTCACACCCGCGGCGGTCGGAGGAGCAGCCGCAGGCGCCGCTGAAGTTTGTTTGTTTTAGTTTGTTCTAAATCGCCTCGTTGCCTAATTTGGTCAGCCGTTAGGGTCACCTGCTAGTGAGGTCCACTTAACTCCTCACCGTTCCGACACCCCCTGCTGACAGGCGCCGTCGCAGACTGTATTCTGGACGGTAGGACGGAAGGATTGCCCGTCCATGTTTTGTTTTTGTGGTTAATAAACAATTCATTTCATAACGACCTTTTTTTTTTAGAGGAACGTCACCCCAAGTCACAATGCGTTGTAACTTTCAACTGCCATAACGTTCAAGTGCATTACTGGAGAGCTGTCACATTATGAACAATAAGGCCTTAATTCTGCCGATCTCTTGGCAAGACAAACATCTGATAGGTGCCTAAAGACTTCATCTGAATATAATAGGCCTGTGCACTTGCTAAACTTGGCCTATAGTTCGGCCCTTCTTTCATTCACATAATTCATTTGTGTTCTATGCTATGGTAGATCTTCCATAAAGGGACAAATCGCACTAGAGAGTTTACTCCTTAGGCCTGAGACTTTAAGATTGACCTCTCGTCCTCTCATAATGTGTACTTTAAAAGTTTATATAAAGTAAAAAAAACTAAGTTTTTCTTGTTTGTGAGCCTTTATTACAGAAATACCAATTTTGTCACTTTATACTACTACTGTAGTATTGTAGGATTTGTGGCATTCTGGCCATGCGAAAGAAAGTTTCTTCCTCAAGTCAATTTATTTGGGGGAGGGGTGAGGGGGGGTTCCAAGAGTTACAACAAATCGTGGCGTCTTCTGAGTGACCGTACAAGAAGTGCAATAGTTCTCTGTCCTGTCTGAGCTTATATAGCCAATGTATGAACATGCGTGTGTGCGCATGTGTGTGTGTGTGTGTGTGTGTGTGTGTGTGTGTGTGTGATGCCTGGCACCGTCGGAAGTGGCCCAGATCCAACAAGACATCCCCCGTGCCCGCTACGACCCACCATTCGGGAAGATAAAAACAGAAAAAGCACAAAGACCTGTTTACATCAGGGTCCTCCATTTTCAATTCATCAGAACATAGACATACAGTACAAATAATTATACACTTCTATGAAGAAAAGGAAATCATATATATATATATATATATATATATATGTGTGTGTGTGTGCGGGAGCAATATGGTGGTGAAACAAATACACAAAACGGCAGAAAGAAAATTAGTGGGGTTCCGTCTCCATGTTAAATTTAGTTGTCATTTACAACTCATGTAAAAGTTTCACTTTCAGTACTAATTTGAAGGTGAGGGTCTATAGAACCATTTTGGTTCGAGTGGCAATCACCAAAATAAAATAATTGGCCTATAGGGGGCGTAGTCAGGTGCCAACCCCCATCAGCGCTACCAAAATATGTAAACTGTTGTAACTTTTGATTAAATTAAATTATCCAATCTGAACATATGATATATGTATGGATTCACAATCAGGAGTAGCATTTGGTACTTAAACCTTATTACACATATAATATTTCTTTCCACCCAGTATTGGTGTATATCCACAAAAACAGCAGGAAAAACGAGCTAAAAACTAGTAGTGGGGTCCCTAGACAGACCGTCATTTACAACTCAACAAAAGTTTAATTTTCACTTCTAATTTGTAGATAATGACCTATAGAGCAATTTTAGTTTGAGTGGCAAGTCTACAAATTAAAGAAATATATATTTTTGCCAAATTTCCAAAATGGCCAAAATCGGAATTATGTTTATTTGAAAGATGTCTTAATTTTCTTATTGCTGTTTTTTCTTTGTTTTTCTTGCTATATCAAGTTAATCCTGTGTGAGGAATCAACTGGATTTCAAATATTAATGTTTTGAATAATCTGATATAGAAACAAAATAAAGATGGCTGCCAATGTACATTGAATTACTACATTACGCCTAACTTCTATCCTGTTGAACCTAGAATGGTGATGTTGGTGCCTATACCTATGTTATCATGAATGACTAATTGTATAAAAACAAAATACATATAATAGGACAATATATAATATTTCACAAAAATGAGACAATGCAGTACATATGTGGGGAACTAAAGTTAGATATTGGAATATAATACACCACTCCTGTGTTATATTTGTTTATTTTATTTAATTACTTATACTATGTACTGCCACTATAGGGGGCAGAGTAGCAGGTGTGTCTTAATTGTTCAGACTTGGTAGCTTGTTAGTTATAATACTAAGCATACTGCAGAAGAGCATGAGCTGCACTGATTGCTCTCTTGTGGTATTGATATTTTGAAGGTAAGCAAAAAAGTTAAACATGTCATGAAGGATCCTGGGTCACCTGGAGGAGGGCGTATGATGTTGAAAGACCCGAAACGCCCTAAGATTCCAGGAACATCACTGAGGATGTGTCCAGACTAGGCATCAGTAGATGTATGTACACAGTCTTATAACTAACAAGCTACCAAGTCTGAACAATTAAGACACACCTCCTACTCTGCCCCCTATAGTGGCAGTACTGTACATACTAACTAATAAAATAAACAAATATAACACAGGAGTGGTGTATTATATTCCAATATCTAACTTTAGTTCCCCACATATGTACTGCATTGTCTCATTTTTGTGAAATATTATATATTGTCCTATTATATGTATTTTGTTTTTATACAATTAGTCATTCATGATAACATAGGTATAGGCACCAACATCACCATTCTAGGTTCAACAGGATAGAAGTTAGGCGTAATGTAGTAATTCAATGTACATTGGCAGCCATCTTTATTTTGTTAGATTATTATTTGATAGATTATTTGTTAGATTTGTCAGATTATTCAAAACATTAATATTTGAAATCCAGTTGATTCCTCACGCAGGATTAACTTGATATAGCAAGAAAAACAAAGAAAAAACAGCAATATAAGAAAATTAAGACATCTTTCAAATAAACATAATTCAGATTTTGGCCATTTTGGAAGTTTGGCAAAAATATATATATTTTTAATTTGTAGACTTGCCACTCAAACTAAAATTGCTCTATAGGTCATTATCTACAAATTAGAAGTGAAAGTTAAACTTTTGTTGAGTTGTAAATGACGGTCTGTCTAGGGACCCCACTACTAGTTTTTAGCTCGTTTTTCCTGCTATTTTTGTGTATTTACACCAATACTGGGTGGAAAGAAATATTATATGTGTAATAAGGTTTAAGTACCAAATGCTACTCCTGATTGTGAATCCATACATATATCATATGTTCAGATTGGATAATTTAATCAAAAGTTACAACAGTTTACATATTTTGGTAGCGCTGATGGGGGTTGGCACCTGACTACGCCCCCTATAGGCCAATTATTTTATTTTGGTGATTGCCACTCGAACCAAAATGGTTCTATAGACCCTCACCTTCAAATTAGTACTGAAAGTGAAACTTTTACATGAGTTGTAAATGACAACTAAATTTAACATGGAGACGGAACCCCACTAAATGGGTAAAAACCTTAAAAGGCTTAATTGTGTGTGTGTGTGTGTGTGTGTGTGTGTGTGTGTGTGTGTGTGTGTGTGTGTGTGTGTGTGTGTGTGTGTGTGTGTGTGTGTGTGTGTGTGTGTGTGTGTGTGTGTGTGTGTGTGTGTGTGTGTGTGTGTGTGTGTGTGTGTGTGTGTGTGTGTGTGTAAAAATGGTCAACCACAGATCAAAACGAGGCAACAGATTAAAATGCTAATGAAAAGAAGAACTAAAGAAGCAAAACGAGTGCCTGGCTTGATTTAGTGACCTGACATAACCCTTGGACCCAAGCTGTTCCCTAGAAACGCAACTCCTCTAATGTCGTCCTTCCAGACCATGGGATGATGACTAGACAGCAGGTGGGCGTGGCCGAGTGGAACGGAACAAGCGTGCATCATAGCGTGCATTCCGTGCAAAGGAAGCGAGTTGAGTTGACGTCTCTGAACGAAGAATGGAGGTAAAACTGGGATTAAGAACAAGATAAATGAATGTCCAACAACAATGATAGCATTTTAGCAGGCAAATGGACATGCTATCAGTTGTCACATGTTTGTCCTGTGCATTTTAGTAGACTAGACATGGAGCGAATAAAGCTCTGATTGTATGTTGATATTGATATAGGATTCATTTTCCGCTTGGTGTGCACTTCCAGCAGCAGAGCATAGTCCGTTAAATGAATGATACGATTAGGCAACCAGACCAATGATTACGCACAATATACAGTCAGTAACATGAATTATGTGATCCAAGTTTGTAGGCTACTTCATTGTTTAAACATAATTATGCATAGTTGGTAAAGTTGAGGCACATTTAAATTGTTGTAATATTGCATCATGTATTTTCCATACACAACATTATGTAGCGCTGCTGCTGTGCAGGTAGCCCTGTAAACATGACTCTCGTATTCATACGAGAGTCATAATTATCATGGCAGTCATGTTCCAGGGCTACTGTGCAGGTAATCAGGCGACTTGGGGTCAGGCTATTTCATAGCCCCTTTCGGGACCCTACATAAAGCTTTTCTATAATTTGGGTCGAACAAATGTCAGAAACTTCAGTAGCATTGGGTTCTGCTTGGAGGGCTAGCTATTTCATATCAATTTGAAGGTTCTGGCAGAAAAAAGTCATACATTTGAAGGTTCTGGCACAAGTGTGTTTAGTAGTAATTTAGTAAACATCTCTACTCTTACCCACGAGTTTCACACGGGCTAATCTACTATGACATTTCTCCAGTGAGCACATACAGTATTGGGGAACACGACAGGTGTCATTACACCGCCGAGCGACTCAAACCTCTGTTAACTGTGTTCCCCAAAAGTATAGATATTTTTAAACACGTTTTCTGCAGCAGACCCCCAATTTGCAGCAATTAATTATTGGGTGAGTATTGAGTACACACTTTTCAATGAGTCACAGACGCAGGACAACATGGCTGTGTATGGAATAGCCTTTACATGAAAATATACTGTATGTATGTAATAGCCTATCACACAGTTCTATAGGGTATCCCCTTTCGGGACCCTTGTTTACCTTTTATGTATTTGGGACACCGACATCCCAAATACAGAAAAGGTAACCAAGGGTCCCGAAATGGGCTAACTTCTCTAAACCTTTAAAATGTCTAACCAACCTGTAGGCTGAGGCTATGTATTTGACTGAATACCAAACAAGTCGCCCCTTTACCAACTGCTATTCCTAAAGTAACCTAAGTAAATGATGCTTAAACGGTTAAACCTAACCTTATTCCTAACCTTAACCTCAGAAAAACTATGCCTAAACCTAACCCTATACCTAACCTTAACCCCAGTAAAACCTTGCCTAACCCTAAACTTAATTCTAACCTTATTCTTAGTAAAACGAAATAAAGAATACAAGAACCGTGGCACCGAGCGGTCGGTCGGTGGAAAAAAATCGAGGGGCGAGATGGTTTAGGGCCGACCGTAATGGCTCAAAGCCTAGCCACTCAAAGAGCAGCCACCCGGTCATCGAATTATTGAATGTGAATACAAGGCTTCATGGTTTGTGTAAGTCATTCTTTTGGGTGAACTAATCCATGAAGCTCATCAACATGCCTATTGTCTAACATCGTATGGGTAGGACACTAGGACGTGATGGTCTACTGCTTGTCTCCCTCTCACACTCCTCTTTCCTCCTCCCAGCCACAGAGGAAGCTGCTGAACTGTGTGGACGGCTGTGTGGATGAGGCTCTGGATGGCGTGGTGAGGGCCAGCGGAGGGCTGTCCTTGCTGAAGGGACACAGGGTGGTGGTGCGGTCGGACCTGGACGCGCTCCGCGGCAAAGTGGCCCTGCTGTCTGGGGGAGGCTCGGGACACGAGCCGGCCCATGCAGGTATACAGTAGTTACACACTGACACATTAAGACGATTCTACAAATACACTTTCAAGATTATTTTTTAATAGCCAACGCTAAAATAGAAAATGACAAGAGTCCTCGCATGACCTGCCTCACACGATTATTAAGAAATGGAATGCTCTCTCTCTCTCTCTCTCTAGGGTATATCGGTAGAGGTATGCTGTCAGCAGCAGTAGCAGGAGGGGTCTTTGCCTCTCCACCTCCTGCCAGTATCCTAGCTGCTGTACTGTGTCTTCACAACGCAGGTATTGTCCAATCATCCGTCTAAGCAAGGTCCGTAACTCTGAAAGTTATGAGGGTCCTGGAAGTTAGAGAATCACTGGATTAAACCAACCCTCTTCTCCTAGGCGCCTCGGGGGTCCTTCTCATCGTTAAAAACTACACTGGTGACCGTCTCAACTTTGGACTGGCTGCTGAGCAGGCCCGTAACCACGGTGTCTCCGTTGACATGGTGATAGTCGCAGAGGACTGTGCGTTTGACCGTCCCAGCAAGGCCGGGAGGCGCGGCTTGTGTGGGACCGTGTTCATACATAAGGTAAGTTCCGAATTCATTTGTGTTTCATATTATGGCACCGGTGCCGAAAAGGACAGTCATTTTGTATTTTAAAACAGAAGAGGGTTAACATGCAGTTGGAGAGGTGTGTGTGTGTGTGTCTGTCTAATAAAGGGGCCGGTGAGTGTGAAACCTGCTTCTCGATTATTATAAATAATTCATTGCTTGGAAAATATTAGATAGTTGCAGGCATCCCTATTGCCCTGTATAAAAGATGAGAGGGAAACTGTTTGTCTGTTTGAAGGGGGAAGAAAATCACTGTCCATTAATTCTATATTCACTCCATTCTTTTTAAATAAACGTCACGACTCACAATTAAATATATATTTTGTGTGTTAGCTGGCGGGTGCATTGGCAGATGAAGGCTGTCCATTGGACCAGATCGTCTCCACGGTGACAGAGGCCTTGAAGGGGATTGGTGAGTCAGTGGTGCCTTCATCCTATTATGGTAGATGATGGGATATGGTTTTGAAGGTTTTGCCTGTATTTTTGTTCAATATCAAATTTACCCACGTACAATAGTGCTTATAGAAAACTCACAATTCCATGTCCATTGTTAAAAAACAAACCTGGCCCCACTAAGTGTTATTACACTATAGTAATACATTTTATACGTGACATGTTCTGTCAGAAATAGAACCAAGTAATTTCTATGTGTTCACTAAATGACAGTGCTGTAGCCTACAATTAGACTCATGTCTCTCAGCACACACTGGTCTATATCTAATAAAGTAGTGGTCTGAACTCGTTTCAGTCACTTATGTTAACTTAACTTGTAAAGTAACAATGGATTCTACACTTATTAAACAGGATGTGTGTGTGCGTGGGTTTATGTTTGTGTGTTCTCCATCCTCAGGCACTCTAGGAGTGAGTCTATCTCCCTGCAGTGTCCCTGGATGTCTGCCGTCATTTGACCTGCCACCTGGAGACATGGAACTGGGACTGGGTGAGAGGGATGGGTGGAGACATGGACCGACGGACGGGCGGGTAGGCGGGTGGGCAGCCTCTCTTTGGCTCAGTCACCAGAGAGTGCTTGCTTCTATTCCCTGCAATGGTGCCTCCATAGACTGTAAAAAATATGGACAAAGTGTTCCGCGGGTCTAACATGAACGTAAAATGAAGCCTGAAATGAAATGCTTGTAAGTCGCCATCTTTCTAGATCCGTTTGGTACCAGCTGGCCATTGGCTGGCTCCGTTTTGTACCAGCTGGTCATTGGCTGCCCAGACAACGAGGCGGGACTTCCCCCCTTCTTCTCCGTTGGTTTTTATTGGGTGGGAGGAGAAGACTCTTGAGTGGGAGGGGAATCCCGATCATAGACTGTAACGGTAGCCACGCCCCTCAGAACATACGCGACATTTTTTTAATTAATGGGACCATAATTTTCCAAAAAGAATATTATGACATTAGAAATGAGACTTTAAACTAGTGACTGGAAGAAGAAAGTATTCATGACGATGTTTATTAAGGTAATACAGTCTAGGTGAAGTTGGGCCAAAATACATGGGCCTCTATGGAGCTATGGGGCTTTTTGGGTCCAGTCCAGCGCCACAATAGGGCATTATATGAACTACCGATTTCAAATGAGGCTTCACGAAATATCTGGCTGACTGCCCCCCTGGGTGCCTCTCAGTGTTCATAGGAGGGAAGCCAGTGTGTGATCCTTTTCGTTGTGGTGACCCCTGCTGGTTACATACAGTGCATGCGTATTGCTCCTACAATTTCTTACCCTGGCTAATAAGCCAGACCGAATCAGCCGTTGGCAAAAACAAAATTGCCTGCCTGTGTGATATTAGTCTGGCTTATTAGCCAGGCTAACGATTTCTACCCCCGTTCGTTGTCTCTTCTCTATCTGTCTATCATTGCAGCGTTGTTGTTTTTTTGTATGTTTTGTCAGTGTATTACAAAGCTTCTCTAATTTATTTATATTCTGGTTAAAATGTTGTTGACAGCTCTGTTCCCTCCCACTTTTCAGGTATCCACGGTGAACCTGGCATCAAGCGATCAAAGGTACAGTAAGTTTCCACCCCAAAACTACCCACTCACAGACTGAAATTGCCTTTCATACACAGCACATACAAGTATTTTATTTTTTAAGGTAGACTAGCGGCGTCTCCTGAACCGGTGGAATCATACCCATGATGCATTTTGAGAACAGCCAGAGCCAACCTTAGTCGAGCTAAAGGTATAAATCTCTGCTGTCTGGAAGAAATCACCTAACTCTAAAATGTTCATTTTTCAGGAAAAATCCAGCTCAAGTGGAGTTAAGAGGTTTTTGTCGAAGCGCTTTTAAATACTTTTCATTGGTTCAATATTGTTTTAACCAACACACAGACGTAAAGGGTGTTCAGTAGCACTGATTTATGAGGGGAAAATGATCACCAGCTGGTTTGGCAGATAGTTTGAGGAGTATATGGTTAAAAATGGTCCGGGGTGGATTAGCCAGTTGTTAGCCAATGAGATTGTGTGACCTCACACTCCAAAATCAGTTTGTAGAAATCGGTACCAGTTCAGGAGCCCTAAGCTTTTTTTTTATTGCAAGTGTATTACATATTGTCTATTTGTAATATATTTATATGGACATGCAGGCACTCAATGTTAATAGTATTTGTAGTAGATAGCAGTAGCACAATTTGAAATTTGCACTCTATTGCCATTTGCCAGACAAAAAATGAAGTCTGTGTGTTTGACTAGGCTGTGACTGGATTGCTGAATTCCTACAATGACCATAATGCGTTGGTGCATTTGTGGAAGACACCCCATGTGGGCTGTCTTACTGAGACAACATGTAGTCCAGGAAGGAAGTGAGACCACATTTTGGTCATGAACATGGCGTCATGACTAAAATATCTAGAAACACACAATGCACACATAAAACCCCCCAGGAAAGTGTTTACTGTGTCCTAAACATCATTAAAATAAGATATGGTTGCCAAAGGGGTGAAGTGGCTCTTTAATGAAACCAAATGCCAACATATTTATTTGTGTATACCAGTATTCTATTGTCTTTCTCCAATTACTCTCTTTTTCTGTCACTCACTCAGGTGTCATCAGCTGACGAGGTGGTGAAAACCATGGTGGATCACATGACCAACACTGACAGCCAGTCACATCTGTCACTGAAGTCAGGTATGACACTGCATGTTTGTGTATTCGGTGTATTGAATGTTTGCCAATTTTCACCAAATATTATAATATTCCCAGTATTGGGACACTAGGGTTCATGCGGTTAGTGGAATCTGATGGATTGCCATAATAGACTGTAGTTTATGTGCATGCCGAAACTTTTATTATTTTATTACATTTTCAGCCCTATTTTTGTGTGTGTGTGTGTGTGTGTGTGTGTGTGTGTGTGTGTGCTTATCTCTCTCCAGGAGACAGTGCAGTGGTGTGTGTGAACAACCTTGGAGCTCTGTCCTGTCTAGAGATGGCTGTGGTTACCAGAGCAGCTCTCAACTGTCTGGGTAAGAGTGCGTGTTCTGTGTTGCATACAAAGCATGCATCCGTCAATGTCTCCATGGTTTTGTGTTGTTGGTTCAGTCTGTTTTGAGATGCTCACTTGATCGGTTATATTGGTGTTGTCATTATGATGTGTGATTGGCCATCTCTAGAGGGTCGCGGGGTTTCGGTTGCCAGGGTGATGTCGGGATCATTTATGACATCACTGGAGATGGCTGGAGTGTCGCTGACGCTGATGAAAGCCAACCAGGAAATCCTGAGACTATTTGGTGAGTACATACACTCGTACACACACACGCGAATGCATGTGTGCCAATGCCCACAGCTTGGAAATAGCTGACTCACCCTGCCTTTGGTGAGAACATAGACTCACGTACACACACACACACAAGCACACGCGCACATGCATGCGTGCTAATGCCCACAGCTTGAATATAGCTGACTCACCCTGCCTAGCACATTCCTTTTATCACTTCTTGACAATTTTGATAGATGCTATTTTAGACGGTATATGCGCGACTGCACGCGACATCATCATACCCGGAAGTTATGCGGGAACGCCTACTGAGTGGCTAAAACCTACTTTTTGTCCTTGACAGCTCATACATCCAAACAGAAAAGTCCTATCTGATTGTATTAATCAATGTTATACTCACATTGCCACTTCATTTGTCACTCACTTTATGAATGTGCATACCCTCTATACTGTGCTATGCAGATGTACTATGTCGGTTACCTGTCCATGTACTGTATGTTACGCATGCTATTTAGATGGCATATTGTTTAGACAGATGCCAGGTTCGATGTTTACCTAATACCTGGCTGGTATCCTGGGTTTGTCACTTGTGATGGATAAGCGCATCTGCTAAATAACGAACCCATTAAAAGCCTGAAATCATCTGTGTCATCGTGTCGATGACCCTGCGAGCTTGTATAGTGCAATTTTAGACATATCTCAAAGTGTGAGTACTACTGATTCATTCATTCATAGAATCGGCCTCAGGTCTTAATGGGTTAAAAATAAATAATGTTTTTGGTAATTGCGTATACGTTACAGTATGATTGAAAAAGACGGGGGGGGGGGGGGGGTTCTTTTGACATAACTCGGACAGCGCTGAGTCAACTGAAGGCGAAGCACACTGCGCCGCAAGCCTTTTTTAGGGTGACGGGTCTTGTGTATCTCAAGAGCAGGACTGGTACGAGGACTATGACGTAGAAGGAATTACGGTACTGGAGAAGACTCGAAGGACAGTTAAAGCCATATTTCTTTAAGTAAAAAGAGAGTGTTTCTATGTAACCATAACATCTTCATCAGATCATCACCTTCAGCATCTCCGACCGTGAAACCGAGTGCACCTTTTCCAATCGTACTGTTACATATCCTGTACAGTACGTGAATCGTCCCCTCTCCTGTCTAGATGCTAGTACCAGTGCTCCAGCATGGCCAAACCTCAGCAGTGTGTGTGTGAGTGCACGCAGCTGCACCGTGGAAGCTCCAGCTCTGGACACACGACCCCAGGACGAAAAGCACACCGAAGGTCAGTCACTCAGTTTCTCTACAATTGTGGGTTTGAGCTTTATGACTCGATATGGATAACACATCGTATGCATTATTTATTTGGTCATAACTAATATATTTTTTTGTATAGGACATACAAAAAGCAAAAAGACAAACAATTGAACCAGTGTGTTGCCAGATCACACACAGACAGGATAATAATAAAATGGAAACAATATGTGAGCGTGTGCGCACACACACACACACACACACACACACACACACACACCCACACACTCACATACTCTCTCACACACACACACACACACACCCGCACACAGTAATATTGGACAATAAAGTACCGTATATAAAGAAAATAAATAACAACAGTTACCATCCCATCTATGGGGTCTGGTCATAACTAATATTTAATCACATTTTTGTCAGTATACAGTTTTGAAAATGAGTCATTTGATTTATATTTACCAAACAGAATAGATTGAAGTGACTTTGGCAGTCAAAAAAAGTATTTTTATTTACCCCCAACAAACATGAAAATTAGTGTTGTTATCTGCAGGTGTTTCATTTTCTGGTCCAGGTTGACTGGGTGAACGTCAGTATTTATCTGCAGGTGTTTCATTTGCTGGTCCAGGTTGACTGGGTGAACGTCAGTATTTATCTGCAGGTGTGTTTCATTTGCTGGTCCAGGTTGACTGGTGAACGTCAGTATTTATCTGCAGGTGTGTTTAATTTGCTGGTCCAGGTTGACTGGGTGAACGTCAGTATTTATCTGCAGGTGTGTTTCATTTGCTGGTCCAGGTTGACTGGTGAACGTCAGTATTTATCTGCAGGTGTGTTTAATTTGCTGGTCCAGGTTGACTGGGTGAACGTCAGTATTTATCTGCAGGTGTGTTTCATTTTCTGGTCCAGGTTGACTGGGTGAACGTCAGTATTTATCTGCAGGTGTGTTTCATTTGCTGGTCCAGGTTGACTGGTGAACGTCAGTATTTATCTGCAGGTGTGTTTTATTTGCTGGTCCAGGTTGACTGGTGAACGTCAGTATTTATCTGCAGGTGTGTTTAATTTGCTGGTCCAGGTTGACTGGGTGAACGTCAGTATTTATCTGCAGGTGTGTTTCATTTGCTGGTCCAGGTTGACTGGTGAACGTCAGTATTTATCTGCAGGTGTGTTTTATTTGCTGGTCCAGGTTGACTGGTGAACGTCAGTATTTATCTGCAGGTGTGTTTCATTTTCTGGTCCAGGTTGACTGGGTGAACGTCAGTATTTATCTGCAGGTGTGTTTCATTTGCTGGTCCAGGTTGACTGGTGAACGTCAGTATTTATCTGCAGGTGTGTTTCATTTGCTGGTCCAGGTTGACTGGGTGAACGTCAGTATTTATCTGCAGGTGTGTTTCATTTTCTGGTCCAGGTTGACTGGGTGAACGTCAGTATTTATCTGCAGGTGTGTTTCATTTGCTGGTCCAGGTTGACTGGTGAACGTCAGTATTTATCTGCAGGTGTGTTTCATTTTCTGGTCCAGGTTGACTGGTGAACGTCAGTATTTATCTGCAGGTGTGTTTCATTTGCTGGTCCAGGTTGACTGGTGAACGTCAGTATTTATCTGCAGGTGTGTTTCATTTGCTGGTCCAGGTAGCCTGAGCCCGGTGCTGCGTAGATGTCTGGAGGCGGTCTGTTCCACTCTGTTACAGCACCGGGAGGAACTCAACTCCTTGGACCGCGCTTCTGGGGACGGAGATTGTGGGAACACACATGCACAGGCCTCTAAAGGTGAAGCAATGAGCATGCACAAAAAAATAGGTCAATTAAGTAGTATTAAGGCTCATACATAGTCTGGATTTACGGTGATGGGGTGACCACCGAACTACAACATGACGTCACGAGCCGCGGTGAAGAGCAAACCACCGCCACCGCTCCAGCCCTTCTCTCTGTTTTTACTCGCCACCGCTCAACGTTATTTCAGCTCTGGTGGTCAGCTCACCACCGGAGCGGTGGTCACCTTACCACCGAAAATCCAGACTATGAATAGGCCTTTAGGATGTATTAAGATGTTGATATAGTCCTACTCCTCCTCCCAGCCAACACCCTCCACTGACCCCCCCTTTTTATTTACATGAAAAGGGCATGTGAGCTCAAATCACACCTTGGAAAGCATGAGTGTCTATTTCAAACAAAGTGTTTTTTGACTGGGGGGGTCATATTTTTCAGCAGGCAATGAAGCAATGAGCACGCACAAAAAAATAGATCAATTAAGTAATGACGGGAGGGTGAATGGTTAGTGTCGCCGACCATAATAGTTTGCAATACCTCTACTCTAGTCTAAAATAAATACATAATTCACTACAAAACAAAATGTAATTGCATTAAATATGTTACTTTGTACGTGTACGCACAGTCGCACACACAATATGTAAGGCCATGACTCTTTTTAACTGTTACTTGAAATAAATTCCTCTCAGCTATTCAGGAGTGGCTCCAGAGTCATGTGGTACCTGGTTGCCCGGGAAAACTGCTGTCTGTCCTCGCTGGATTGGTGGAGGAGAAGATGGGCGGGTCATCGGGAGCAGTGAGTAGATGATAGGCTGCGGGTAAATGCTTGTACCGTCATACTGTAGGGTCATGTATTAAAGTTCTCAGTCGCCACGACTGATTTCAGTCATTTGGATTCCATTGAAGCCAGCCTGTCTTCTATGGAAGCATGTTAATCCATTCTGACCTGAGATCAGATTCAAAAAATGTCTTCTACATCCTGACAGTTTTCTGAAAAAGCTATGTTTCTATGTCAGTCGTTCGATTTTTCTAAAATAGCAGACCTACAAGCTCGTAGCGCGCCACTCGGTGGTGCGCTATGAGCTTGTAGATCTGCCCCAAAATGGGTTAAACAACGAAAATAGCCGATAGGCTATTTCCGCTTATTGAGTGGTGCAACCACTCCAAGGAACAGCAATGTCCGTGTCCGCCTATGTGTCATCCGCCTATGTATGTTTTAATGAGCACGAGTATGACTATTAGTACCAGTAGGGGCGCTGTTGTACAGAAACAGAGAGAGAGATAGTGCTGTACTGTTGCCTGCTAATGAGAGCGAGAGAGAGAGAGAGGAGGGGGGGGAGAGAGGGGAGTTGCAACACTCAGTTCACACGGGTGTGATTTTATTTTAAGATTAAAGCATTTGAAGTGGTCAAACTAGCAACATGTTCATAAGCATCTTCCATATATGGTCTTAGATAACAGCAAAAGGTAAAGCCTCAGTCTGTGATTTCTTCAGCTGGTTTATTGGCACTTTGACAGTATGTACTGTATGTATGTGTAAATTTTTAGTTTACACGTTTTGTTATTGTTTAGTAAACGGCACTAGTGTTGGGAGGGCTCCTTTCGCACTGTTTCACAAGTCGCATAATAATAGGACTTGGTCATGCAAATGTTTTCAGTTGTCAGATAGAATTTTGCTTTAATCCATGTGTACAGTACACAGTACAGTACATTGCAATACAATATACACATACGTACATTATCTCTCTCTTTCTCTCTGTCTGTCTCTCTCTCTGTCTTCAGTTGTACAGTCTCTTCCTGACAGCAGCAGCTGGTCATCTCACTGAGGGGCGGAGCAACGCTGCAGCCTGGGCCAACGCAATGCATGCTGGGACGCAGGCAATGAGGAGGTACGACTGGTGAAAGCGTGAAAGGTGTCACACCGTCTTTTTGGGTTCTTCGCTGAGAAAGAATGAGGTTGTGTCTGTGCTTGTATTGCTATCCTCGAGAGGGCCACACACGTATAGTAGAATTAGAGAAATGGTTGTTTTATGGTTAAAAACTGATCTTTAGAGTTAGGCTTACAATTATGAAAAGCCTCTTTTCAGCTTTTGAATTGGCAGAAATTTGTAATTGTAATGTTGATCTCCTCACAAGTATAGTAGGGACAAAGGAATAGCCAGCACACACACACAAATGTCCTTGTCGCCGGACAATGGACGCGTTTCAGCCAACGCTGAGGAAGGCCTATCTGGATGAACCACGTTGTCCGTCAGAGGTAAATAGATCATGTGAAAAGGACATTTTGGGTGTGCTGGCTATTCATTTATTCCCATTTGTACATTTTTTTTGATCAAAGTTTTTTTATTAATGTTCACACGAAAATATTATACATACAAAACATACATACAAACATTTTTTGAAAAAAAAAAAAAATCCCCTTTTTTCCCTCCCCTCCCCCCAGAGTTCCCGCTCTGAAAGAGCCACAACCCCGGTATCTTGCACCATATGAAATAAAAGGCACATACAAATATACATAGACATAATAGAAGACTAATAGAAGTATGCAAACAAATAATAATAATAAAAAAATAATATCCCATTTGTACATTTGAGCTAAGTTGGAGTGTTGCAGGTTTTATGCCTTTGCAGTTTTTCTTTCTCTCACAAGTATAGTACAAATGTGTCTGTCTGTCTGTGTTTAACCTATTAAGACATGAGACCGATTCTATGAATGCCTTCTAAATTAGTAGTTCTCACACTTTAAAGACTTTTCAAAAATCAGACCTTTTCTGAAGTGAGTGGTGCAATAGCGCCCCCTGTTGGTACCCTAAACATAGGGACAGATGAACATTGCTGGTTCTAGGAGTTGAGTTGCACCACTCAAATGTTCAAAGATTCACAGATGCACAAGCGCTCTGAGCTTGTACATCTGCTATTTTCTAAATTAAAATGACACAGATGCTTTCCCACTAGTAACCCGGTTTGAATAGGTAAATTACACTGACCTCTGTCTTTCAGATATGGTGGTGCAGACCCTGGAGACAGAACAATGGTGAGAGATCAGTAAATCCACTCTTACTTAACTCCTGCATATTCATTTAGTGTTTACACGTGTTGTTGTTTCAGACAATATTTCAGTCAAATTCCAATCAAAATGAGTGAATGAATGAATGGTGTCCTTTATGCAAATGTGTATTTCATTCACACACACACACACACACACACACATTCACATGTGGACGGCGGAGGAAACCATGCGAGGCACCAACCTGCTTATCGGCAGCAATTAGGGCTCCAGTGTCTTGCTGCAGGACGCGTGATTATGAATCCCACCAATGTTCCGCCTTACCATGTGTCTGATTGGCTCGCGGGCAGGCATAGTTTTACTGAGGTTAGGGTTAAGTTTAGGTTTAGGCATAGTTTTACTGAGGTTAGGGTTAAGTTTAGGTTTAGGCATAGTTTTACTGAGGTTAGGGTTAAGTTTAGGTTTAGGCATAGTTTTACTGAGGTTAGGGTTAAGTTTAGGTTTAGGCATAGTTTTACTGAGGTTAGGGTTAAGTTTAGGTTTAGGCATAGTTTTACTGAGGTTAGGGTTAAGTTTAGGTTTAGGCATAGTTTTACTGAGGTTAGGGTTAAGTTTAGGTTTAGGCATAGTTTTACTGAGGTCAGGTGTAGGATTAGGTTTAGGCATAGTTTTACTGAGGTTAGGGTTAAGTTTAGGTTTAGGCATAGTTTTACTGAGGTCAGGTGTAGGATTAGGTTTAGGCATAGTTAGAGAAATGTCAATCACAGCGACTACTGGTCAATCACAGCGTGGCTTTTCCTAGAACTGCGGTGGGATCCATAATAAATCAAGGACACTTCCCCTCTAACCCATGGGCAGAGCCGGGATCGAACCGTGAACTGAAGCTGTTTGATCTATGATGGCGTGATGATCATTTACAAATATTTTTTCATCTGATTTGATCCAAAACATTACTACTTACATTCATGTTTCAGTAAGCTTTACACACAGTGGACATTAAGATCAAGTCTCTCTTTCTCTCCCATCAGTTGGATGCTCTGTGCCCTGCAGTGGACGAGCTGATGAAAGTAACCACAGTACCACCTGGTGGTGAACTTGTGATACTGCAAACTGCTGTGGAGGTAGGTTTGACCATTCTAAACGCAGAAGACGAGAACCACTTTAAGACCTGTAGGCCGATTCTACAAATGCCTTCTAAATCAGTAGTCCTCAAACTTTTAACAATAATTCAAAATTATTCAACACGTTCAAGATTTTTTTTAAATAGCTGATGTTCAAGCTTGAGCGCTTGTACATCTGCTAGTTTTGAATCGCCTACGCTACATTTTTTATGGTTTAAGTGACATCTGCATTATAGTTATGGGAACTAATGGGGTTGAAAAATTGTGGTTGAAATTGAAAGCACTCGTTCAATGGCAGTGATGTGATTTGTAACTCTTCCTCAGGTGACTGATAAATGATAATATCAACGCAGTGATCAGATCAGATAACAACTACACAGGGAGGGATGTTCTAGCAGGGTTTTAATGCACAATTAAACACCTACGGTAATTTCAAAGAGAAATACACGTCAGTGTCGCAAAAAACCATAGGCACTGGTCTGTAGAGATGTGGAAATAAAGGATGTGGTCAGATGACTCATCCTTCACCATATTCTACGTGGGTGAGTGAATGTGTGTAGCACAATCCTGACAGTTTTCTGAAAAACACATGTTTCTATGTCAGTCGTTCTCAAAACATTTTCATGTCAAGAACAAGGAATATGTTGTTTCAGGGACCTTCCAGAAGGAAAGATATGATATTAAAAACGTTCACTCTGAAAGAATATATTCAAAGATTTGCGACACATTTTCACGATTTTTTAAAAACCGGATGACCAGATCACCGGATCTCAACCCAATTGAATACACTGAGGTTGTCACTGTTAAATAGCGCTCTCCACCAAAGCAGGGAATATGCTTTGTTTGAATGGTGTTCCATAACTTGTTTCAGTTTTCCAAGACTAATCTAATCTATTCCAACAGCACCAAAGGTGGTCTCCAACACCTTACATAAGACACTTTATGATCCTTTTTCCTTTCACCTGTCACCTGTCTCAAATGCAATACAATAGAATACAGTATGTGGTGTGTTGTTTGTGATATATAATCACATACAATATACGTCACATCCTCTCCTAGGATGATGTACGGTACAATCTGTGCAACATGATTGCATAAAAAGTGGTTAAGAAAAAGTAATTCCTCTGTACTGTACTGTACTGTATATGCACATTTCTCTGTCCCCAGAAAGCAGAGTTGGGGGCGGAGTCCACCCGTGACCTCACAGCCAGGGCGGGGAGAGCCAGCTACATCGCCGCGGAGCGGGTGACCCTCCCAGACCCGGGAGCCGTGGCGGTAGCCGCCATCCTCCGAGCGGTGCTGGTGTCACTTGGCGGGCAGAAGTAACCATGGGGCTGTATGGGTCTATCACGATACTGATATCATCAGCTAGCTAGTTTGGATGAAATCTGTTAAGCTAACAATTTCACATACTGGTGGCTATAGATTGTTGGAGGAACAGTATTAATTGTAATCATCTATTAACTATTGATACAGTATATGGCAGTGGTTTTCAACTCTTTTCATATCAAGCTCCGTAATTTATTCGGCATTTGAGCCACGGACCGGCATTTGAGCCACGGATCACCATTTGATGAGATTTAGCCTCTCGGACCCAAAATGTAGAATATTTTGTTCTCGTTGGTTAAGATTTTGTCCACAATTCCATGCTGTATTGATGTGGTACCATAGGAAAGACAACAGGCAAACATTGATCAAAATAACAATTCTTCTACATTCTCTAATTGCGCAGACCTACTGCGGATGTTTAACAATCTTGAGAGAGTATAATGAAACTTGATGGGTCCATTTGGTTTCATTTTACACTCAAGAGTAAAGATCTAATAAGGGTCTATTTAGTTACCAACTCTCCGTCATTATGACCACTGGTTGAGAACCACTGATTTATGGCAATACATACTGTAGATAATTTTGTTCTTTAATGCTGGGTCAGTGTTGACTGTTGATGTACTGTATGCTGTAAGTCTAGCCTTGGTAGCAGCCATAAATAACTAACTGTGACGGTTAAGAATGGGATATTGAAGTGGTGATGTCGTCGACTAAAGCTATGACGAAAAATGATCGTCGACTACCTTTTTTCACCGACTAATAAAAATCACACACGTGTGAAGTGATGGGCGCAGGCAGCGAGGGCAGTAATTATATCACCCCGATGACGTCTTATGTTGAAATGTTGAGAACGGGTGTGAGGAGGAGAGGAGAGCAGCAGCTCTGACAACACTGCAGCCCGCTCTGCGGAGGTCACCTCCCGGCCACAAGCATTTGGAAATGTGCTTGTGTCTCTTCCAAATTACCGGTGTTTCCTTGGCTTCATGGCTGACAAAATGAACTCAAAGATGGGCTGAATGAATGAGGAAATACCACTGTAGTGCCGAAATGATTTCGGCTCGTCAGAACATTTCAGTGGCACCAAAGCGCTGACTTTTGGACAGTTCCCAGGCCCCCCCCCCCCCCCCCCCCCCCCCCGAACCTCGAATGATGTCACATCACATTGTAGAACCAACCTTTTTTCGGCTGTAAAATAGGAGTATGAATTGGCCCCCACAATATGCTGGGGCTGCGACGCGCTGAGCTTGTAGATCGGATATTCTCAGCATGCAGCCAAGTGTAAAATCAGCCACGACGCCATCACTGTGTTGATGAACATTTACATGAATCTTATTTACTAATTTATTTGTAAAATAGTCATTATTGCAGTTCTGCACAAATGGTACCGATGAGGGCATTTGTACTTGCATAATTATCAAGACACTTAACGGGAGAATACTTGAGTAGTTAACACTTCCATAACATTCATTAATACCTATTTTAAGAGACCATTCTTTGATAGAAAAACAAATCCATGAATCTTTGTAATTATGTCTAATAAAATAAATGTCACTATGAAATGTGTTTTGTCAACTCTAGACCTCCCCACACACACACCTGTCCACAAACCTACATGTTTAGTTGGTAAAAAAAAAAAAGAAGAAAGAAAACCACATACATTGTTTTGAGTCACCGCTATCAATTCCTCTCATCTTTGCATATTTTCCGCAATGTGCAAATCTACTTCTCAATGTCACACTTATTACAACACACATCTGCTCTTTTTCCACAATTCTCTATCTTCTCGCTACTCTGACTTTAGTTTCTCTCTCGTTTCTCGCACGTCTCACCGACCTTTGATCTCTCATTGCTTCCTGACACATCAGACTTTGAACACACACACCTCAGAAACGTAGGCTGGAGAGAGAGAGAGAGAGAGACACACAGAGACTACAGTACAGATGGTAGTCATGGTACTACAGTACAGAGACCAACGGTAAACGATCACTGTCATAGTGTGTTTTGTGTGTGTGTGTGTGTGCGTGCGTGCCATAGGGTGTGGATCCAAGAATTTCAAATTCTCTGAGAGCTGATATTCAAATTGAGACTGATCATCTGAAATGTGGTAAGTAGGAAAATACTTGTGTTATAGACGTGTATATGTGTGTGTGATAGACGGGTCCATATACTGTAAACTGTGTTGACTAATGAGTTTTACTGGTCCTTTTCACTTCTGTTCAGTTATAATTGCCTTTTTTGATACCTAACCTGTAATGCACAGATTTTGTACTACCATTATGTCCAGAACCACATGGCCAGCATTTCAATGAATGTTCTGACCTACAAAATAGTTCTTAAATGGCCACACTAAGCAGATGTAACTCAATTCGGGGCCCAGTATTGATCATCTTATTAAATCGATGAATCCTATTACCGTAAATCCACAAGATTAACGGTTGCAGCCCTTGTGTTTTTGTTACATAATGTTACCACATTATGTAGTTTCGCATAGGAAATATATGCACTCAAAACATTATTGTTAATTATAATATGTTCAGAGCAAACCACCAGGATGTTTTTTGGTGTGGCGTTGATCTCACTGTTCTGTTCTTCCACTCTGTCTCTCATTGAAGAGACCTTGAACCATGAAAGAGCTCTTGGTCGAAAAGGACTGAGGTCTGTCTCCAGACACAATTTTTTTCTTATTTTTTGTAACTTTTTGATCTGGAACTAAATATCCTAAGTGCCACATACATCATTTATATCTGCACGGCAGGGCGGCAGTGGTTCAGGGGTAGAGTGGCCGGATGGTAACCACAAGGTTGCCAGTTCGAACCTGGGCTCCCCCAGAGTTGGTGTCGAAGTGTCCTTGAGCAAGACACTGAACCCCAAATTGCTCCTGATGTGCTGGTTGGTGCCTTGCATGGTTGTAATGTAATGCACATCTAAAGCGCTATATAAATGCACCATTTACCACCTGTACCATTTGATTACAGAGACTACTATCACACCACGCGCACACACACACACACACACACATTCATTCATGTTTATAGCAATAATTATTATAGCAATTTCGTAGGGTTTTTTTAGGGCATTTATTTAGGTTTTTGTCGCATGTTCTAAGCTCGAAATTAGGCATTGGTTGTTTTCTGGCCCGCCATATCAAATATGGCCTAGAAAATAGTCATAGTTTGACTCTCTCTCTCTCTCAGATGGAGTTTGCCTGTAGTCATGTCGTGTGTAACTGGAGAGCTGAGAGCACTAATGCAGGTATCTATCCCAGTGCTCTGAGTCATAATGTATTCATAAGATCACTTCCCTTTATACAATATCCTGCTGGGCAGAAACCTCTTATCTCCATATTGTAACTTTTTGTGTTTTTGTCATAAATGAACCGAACGGACGCCCTACTAAAGTTGAGCGTCACTCAAAAGTAGCAGGCCGGCAGACTCAAAACGTGGCGTGAAGTGACACGTTTCGATCTTGTAGATCTCCTACTTTTGCTGCCATTGCTACAGTAAACTACCTCGTCAATATGACGGTTCTGTGTATAGTGGGGACTTCATGTAATTGTCTTGGTGATTATGTTGTTGTGCTATTGGTTATGTGTTTTCTTTTTTGTAGGAACAGACTGTGAGGGGGGGGGGGGCAATAAAGTACAAAAATATTATTATTAACACTTTGTGATAAGCTGAGTTAACAACAAACTCCTTTTTTCCCCAGCATACACCAATGTTTTCCCAGCATACACCAGTCCCAGACGGTCTGTGAATGAGCATACTTATGACAACAGAACGACTGTTGTAAATCAAGCGGGTAACTCTCTCTCTCTCTTTGCCCATTCTCTCTCTCTGTCTGTTTTTGTCTATAATTGTCCCTTCTGTCTGTCGCTTATTCCCTTCCTTCCTTCCTTCCTTCCTTCCTTCCTTCCTTCCTTCCTTCCTTCCTTCCTTCTCTGTGTGTGTGTGTGTGTGTGTGTGTGTGTGTGTGTGTGTGTGTGTGTGTGTGAAAATTCAGATAGCGTAGGAAGGTGTGAAAACACACACACACACACACACACACACACACACACACACACACACACACACACACACACACCAATACATAGTGCAAACCACAATGCAATTCTTATTACCAGAAGACAACTGAATGTGCCTAAATGTTTTCCATTACTAGACCACACACACACACACACACACGCACGCTGGTTGCAACATACTTGGTTCATCATATGCTGTGCTTATGTTATACTGTTAACTATTAACTACTCTATCAAATGTAATATAAAGGAAAGCAGGTGGTGAACCTGTCAAAGTAAGTCAACAAGTCTTTGCTTTGTTTTTCCAGAGCCAAGGCTTGGCCCTCCACCTCTGCCCCCTCCTCGACACATAAATCCCCAGAAACAAGCGTGCCGAACCTCCACCAGCACTATCCCTCGTCCGCCCTCCTTCAAACCTCCACCCCCTCCTGCACCACGTCCTACACCACCCGCACCTCCTCTGCACTCCTCCTTCAAACCACCACCCCGTCCTGTACCACCTACACCACCCACACCTCCTCTCCACTCCATTGTTCCTCCTCTACCTTTAGAAGGCGAGTGAGTCTGTCTGTCTGTCTGTCTGAGTTAAAGGAGAATTCCGGACCAACCATTTTCTTATCTTAATCTGATGTTATTGTATCCAAGAACAAGTGGTGCAGGTTTTAAGATTATTATGATTGCTCGCAAAATTGTTACTGGTGAGTGGTGGCAGTAGTAGTGTCTGAGACCAACTTATATAAAGAGGGGAAGATTTTATATTGAATCATTTGAATGACGGTTCCACATTCACACTCGGCTGTCAGCCATGCATTCTAATGTTCCCTCCATGCATCTATTCGTCTATGAAGGTCAAGGTCAGAGCAGGCTGAGGGCCAACGTGAACGTGGTCTCCCTCAGTGTTGGAAAACTGGTGGACATCAGCAAAGGTGCGAGTGACACACACACACACACACACACACACACACACACACACACACACATTTAACATCTTTATTTCCGTTCACATTTCACACGAAATGATTGAACAAAAACATTAGCAGATGCACAAACTTGAAAAACTCAACAAGTGCTTCAAGATACAGGGAGTACAGGAAGCATCGCCTCCTCCATATACAGTACATGTATATGGCGAGTCGACTGCCAATTATCACAGACACTGAACAGAATTTTGCCAATCCCTTATAGCTCTCAGCTTGTAGGATTGCATCTTACAACTGATGTATGGACATTACCGAGGCTTCCAAATATGAACACAAGCAGTTTACATTTGTAATCAAGCTGTATAATAGCTTCCTAAGACATTGGTAAGGAATGCCCCTTCCAGGCTGTGGTCAAAATGTACATGCCTCTTCCAAAATGGTCACTTATCTTCTACACACACACGCACGCGCGCACAAACACACACACACACACACACACACACGCACGCCCACACTATGCAGAATAACAAACAACTCGCCCCTTTACCAACGCCCCCGCAAAGTGTTTTAATGTAGTTAACCGTTAATTTAGTATTTCCCTCCCTCTCTGAAATCTGAAATTATCTTGTATACAAGAGTATAGTAGTCAATTTCTATACTCTGTAAAATTAAGAAAGAATAACATGACACAGAGACGGTGACTGCTTAATTAAGTTAATTTAGGACCTTCTAGCAGTTAATTTTGTTTTATTAAACACATTTCTTCCATGTAGCCCATGTTTTGTAATGGCATCATCATGCTATTATGCCCGTGGATATACAGAGTGAACTTAACAATGATAAATTAATATGATAATACCTTTTTATATAATCACCAACATGAATTATGTTTATTTACAGCTAGGTAGAGTAGTGGGGCGAGATGGAAAAGGGGCGACCGTACCTGTTACCACTATGCATACCGACTTTTGGTCCACTCTTCTTCCAATGCTCAGCCTCGTGTCTCCAGAGTTGTCAGCGCCCGGTGAATTGTGGGAAATGTAGTGCTGTCCTGTCGTCTGTGAGTTCTATACAGATCAATGTGAGTTTAAATTCACCCATATACATTTCACTTAGCATGTTTTGGGAGTTCTGTCTTCCTTTTTGTTTCTGACCATGTCACGACTCGATAGTATCTCCTCTCCTCTAGTGTTGATTTTTACAGCTAATTTTGATTTAGTTTTAGTCATAGTCTTTAGTCATAATTTAGTCATATGAAATGTTTTAGTTTTAGTTTACCGTAATTTGGATTAAATAGTAAAAAATGTCAACTAAATCTACAGTCAGACAGACTAAAATGTATTTTGATGGGCCCTGATGGCGTTGAAATGCCAGATTTATACTCAGCTGTGTGCCGAAAATAGCCGATCTACAAGCTCACAACGTGTCACAGTGCACACAACCAAAAAAATACTTGTCTTTTAGTTCTACCGGATCTCTTCTCCACTAATCCCTCGCTAACATTTAAATTTGACGAAATCGTCAGTAAATGTAGTCATAGATTTAGTCATCATAGCTTAGTTTTCATTTAGCTTTTATTCAGTTTTCTTCAGTGACAAAAGGTAGTCGCCGAACATTTTCCGTCATAGCTTTAGTCGACGAAATCAACGTTGCTTCTCTCCTCTTCTCTCCTCTCGTCTCCTCTGCAGGTGTGGTCGTGTGAGTTCTGCGGTACTGAGAACGCTCTCTCTCCGGACAGCTCTGCGGACCCCTCCATGCTGGGCCCTCGCCTGGGTGCGTTTCAGGGCCCCAGGGGCCGAGACGTGCTGTACCGGCCCACCCCGCTGGACGACGACTATCAGAACCTCGAGGACAGCGTGGTGGTGTTCTGCGTCGACATTTCTGGAAGCATGAGTGTCACCACTGAGGTGCGTATAGAGGGTATACGCACATGCATAAAGGGAGTGGCAAATCGATGTTGATCCTAGAGCAATGTGATGCCTGTAACTCTCACCTCACAATTATTATTGCTGTCAATCATCAGGTTACCCCTGGCAACAGCATCAGGTCACCAACCTACATATCCCGACTACAGGTGAGCGTGTGCGCAAAACTAAATAAAAACTATAAGGTGACTAAGACTAAATAGACTATAAACAGATCCAGTAGAACTAATAAAGACAAGTCTGATTGCGCTCGGGTGTTGGCAGATCTACAAGCTCTTTTTATTATAAATCTTTATTATGAATGAATTATTTTAATGTAGAACAGTGGTTCTCAAAGTCTTCACACACACACACACACACACACACACTTTTACTTGCTGTTATTATATATATATCATATTATATATGATGTGATATTTGAGTTATACCATTTTAACGGACGTCTGCCAGCCAATGCTTGGTGTGTACTGTGTAATGCTTGGTGTCCATCCATGGCTATATCTTAATGCTAAAACTGACAGCTTGTTGTATTTTCAGGGAATCCAGGATGCCCTCCAGAGGGCGCTACAGTCTCTGCTCCAGAGCTCCCCTCACAGGAGAGTGGCGCTGGTGACCTTCAACGACGAGGTAGGAGCATGATGGGAGGGGATGGGCTGGGGTCCAACAGTTTTCTGGATATAATAATCATCTTTCTTGTCCCGAAGGATATTCATCTTCACAGGTCTGTTGAAACACCCACAACAAAACAACACATAGCAAAGAAAAACATATCACCAAGACAATGCGTAAACATGAGGTCCCCACTGTGCACAGAACCATCCTATCGTCGGGGCAGTTTGTTTAATGGCTGAGAGGACAAAACTCCTGCTATAGCGGACCTTTTTCCCACAGCAAGGTTCTGTGTCTTTGTCCAGATGGCATGAGGTTGAAAAAGCGATACAGGGGATGATCAGTGTCATTTGATATTGAAAGTGCTGCTAACCTTGTGATGGCCTTATTGTTCATATCAGAAAGTGTGTGGGTGTTAGAAGTCTGATCTTGGAAGCAATAAGCAATACGGGTAATACTGAAAAGTTTGTTTCTGTTGGGCATGGACAGCCCACTGTCAAACGGTGTTAATTCCGTCGACTAAAACAATGACGAAAACAATGTCACGATGCTATGATGACTAAGACTAAATAGACTATGAACAGATCCAGTAGAACTAATAAAGTCTGATTGCGCTCGTGGTGTTGCACTCTGAAAATGGCAGATCTACAAGCTCACAACTTTTTTTTATAAATCTTTATTATTAATTAATTATTTTAATTTAGAACAGTGGTTCTCAAAGTCTTCACACACACACACACACACACACACACACATACACACACAGAGAACAAGTAATTGTCTCCACCAGGCCGAAGGCATGGGGAGAGAGTATGTTTTGCACTCTGTCCGTTTGATGGCAATTGGATCATCCAATTGCCATCAAAGGCATAAGCACCCTTTTCACATTGGCCTATTATAGCGCCACCAGGAGGTCACAACCTGACCTGCCCTGGTGGAGACCTGTGCCCCGAGGGGCACCTTTTCTAGTTTAACCCATTCTGACCTGAGATCAGATTCTAAAAATGTCTTCTATATCCTGACAGTTTTCTGAAAAAGCTATGTTTCTATGTCAGTCGTTCTTCGATTTTTTTTAAATAGCAGACCTACAAGCTCGTAGAACGCCACTCGGTGGTGCGCTATGAGCTTGTAGATCTGCTATTTTTAAATAGCTAAAGCATAACGTAATGCTAACACCAAAAGCGGTTCGTGCCCCAAAATGTGTTAATATTCATTATCTTCTGTGGTCCCTATAGCACCAGTGTTGCTCTTGATTTAGTTTTAGTCGTAGACTATTAAAAAGAAGAAGAAGACAGTCATCTGAAATGTTTCGGTTTTAGTTGACTAAATATCATAAGACAAAAATGTGTTACTTTGGGCAGGCCTTGATGACGTTGTGTCGTGATACCTGATTTTACACTTGGTTGCATGTGAGTTCTTCACATGCGTGTGGCCCACGTACAGTACCACTTAGTATTCAGGTAAATGGGTGAAGGGTGACAGCATTCAGGTGAAGGATTACAGTCAGCATAGCAGAATGACATTCTGTAGGTGACAGCGGGCGGAGCTGTCTGCCTAAATCAACTTGACAAACTAATTACCCCAGAGCTCATTGTGGCAGGTATTTGTCACAGGTAGGTCAAAGACAATGCATGCACACAATGTGGGTTTTTTTATAGCATGGTTTGCTGATTGACATACATTTATACACACTTGGTTCACATGCTTTTGCACTCAGTACATTAATAAGCATACACATTGAGCAAACTTATACAAAACAAAACAAATGCACATACTACTAGATTCCTATATTTGTTACTGTGTGCCACAAGCTCACAAGTGCAGGCACACTCGCATAGAGTATCTAGGTTATCCAGTGCTGACCGACCCAACAACTAAAACACATACAGAAAGAGAGAGGCAGATGTATATTCATACAGTACGCTGAGTACAGTAGTAGTGTCACATCTGAATCCAGAGCTATTCATTATCAGTGGTGTAATACTGTATGTAACTTACTCTTACTCAAGTACTGTACTTTTTGTAAATTTTTGTCATTTGAAAACGTGTGAAATTGGGCATTCTGCATAATGAGTGAATTCTACTTTTGGTGCTTTAAGTACATTTTGATACAAACACTTTAGTACTTTTACTCACGTTTAATTCCGGACTTTTACTTGTAACAGAGTATTTCCATTACAGTATTGATACATTTAAAATATATATACCAGTATTTGTTTTTGATAAAATATAAATGTTGCCCAAAAGAATCGCTGGGGCCGGCAGGGTTAAGTAAGAAATGTGAGTATGTTTTCCACCACTGTTCATTATTAACAAGCTATACTGTCAATACTCGACCGGTTCACATGCTATAAGAAGCGTGTTGCATTCTTTGCACCACATTCGATTCTCTCGACCAGCCTGTCAGTAGCTTCCACTGACAGGCTTTGCTTTCTTGGAAAAAAAGAGTTTGTTGATTTGTAGGTTGGTCCAACATACTGTAACAATTCCATACAGATAATGGAACAGGATAAATCCAACATCACCAGTGTTGTCAAAGTTACTCTTAAACAGTATTGTTTTTACTTATTACTTAAAAAAAAGTTATAAAGTTACACTACTTATCAATTGTTTTATTCCCTATAATCGGGGGATTTTTTTTTTTAATAAAATTTCATTGGTTCAATATTTTTTAACCAACACACAGACATAAAGGGTGTTCAATAGCAATGATTTAAAAAATAAAAATAAAAGATTGCTAAATGGGTAGAGTTAGCTGGTTTGGCACATAGTTTGTGAGGATCCAATGGAGTTAGGAGGTTAGTAGGTTTTCGAGAGACAGCGAAATGCCTTCACGACGGACGACGTACGTCGCGACGTATATTTTTCCGTCGCAACGTATATTCGAGTACGTCCTGGCGTAAATATCAATTCGTCCCGGCAGAACGGACTCGTCGCGGCTATATCTACCCGTTTGCGACGTAATATGTTGGCTATTATTTTCCGTCGCGCCAGAACGGGACTCGTCGCAGCTATATCTACCCGTTGTGGCGTGAGCTGGACTCGTCGCGACAGAACGTGACTCGTCGCGACTATATCTACCCGTTTGCGACGTGCGCCTCGCCGGTCCGGTCTCCAGGCGAGCCTGCGTCCTTCATATATATTTTTTTCTGCTCTCGTTGGACTTAACTTTAAAAGTCCAATGGAACACCTCTTTGTAACGGGTCGCTGTAGTATAGTGGTCTAATTCCTCGCCTCTCTATTCTTTTTTGCTGAGGACGCTGGTTCAATTCCCGCTCGCGGCAAACCAAAATTATTATATTTTAGACAGACAGACAGACAGACAGACTGCCTGTCTGCCTGCCTGTCTGCCTGCCTAATGTATTGTAAATAATGTATTCATTCCATACGGCTATTTTATTTTAATATAAAAACTTTTGTCTTTCGCGCGATTCGAACCAGCGTCGTCAGCACCAAAACATTGAGAGGCGAGTGATTAAACCACTGGACTACAGCGGCCATACGTTACAAAGAAGTGTTTCATTGGACTTATAAAGACAATAGCACCCAGCTGCAGTCTCGCAAGGGGAGGGACCGGAAGTGCTTTTATTTCCGGCTTCCACGTGCACAAGCGCACATACACGCACGCGTGCAGTGAGTGATAGTGAGATTTGTTCAGTGTCATGGTAAGGCCTGTCAAGATGTCAACAACTTAGTTTGGAATATTACCACACACACACACACACACACACAGAGAGAGACTGTAAATGCGATTACATCTGTCAACATTCAATTTCACCTCTTACCTAGACTGATTGCATCGCAGACAGCACAGAATGGTTACCATCCATTTGCATTGTACAATCATGCTCATGCTCTATTAACGCAACAAGACTGCATCTTTTGAATCCATATTATTATTCTAACGTGGGATAGCAATTCTGAAGTATATATCTCTATTACAATTTACAACAATCTAGGCATTTAGCAGACGCTCTTAATCCTCTAGACTAGGCGGCGGCTGTTTAGAAAGCGTTAGTCTTTATCTAGTATGTGGACCACATCATCACTGTGTCCCCCTCCTGTATCCCTTAATTATGTCCAGGTGGTGGTTTAACTAGTATGTGGACCACATCATCACCGTGTCCCCCTCCTGTATCCCTTAATTATGTCCAGGTGGTGGTTTATCTAGTATGTGGACCACATCATCACCGTGTCCCCCTCCTGTATCCCTTAATTATGTCCAGGTGGTGGTTTATCTAGTATGTGGACCACATCATCACCGTGTCCCCCTCCTGTATCCCTTAATTATGTCCAGGTGGTGGTTTATCTAGTATGTGGACCACATCATCACTGTGTCCCCCTCCTGTATCCCTTAATTATGTCCAGGTGGTGGTTTACGGGGACGGGACCAGAGAACCCACCAGGTTCACGGACTGGGCACTGATTGACTACGACCATATATGGCAAGAGGGCGTGGCCTACAGCACACCACATTGTATAGCGGAGTGCTACCAAGCGCTTCTGCAGAAAGTCAAAGAGTGAGTGTGTTGATGTGTTCACACGTTTGTCTCTGTCTGTCTGTCTGTCAGTCTGTCTGTCTTGGTTGCATGCTGAAAATAGCAGATCTGATAGTAGATCTGCTATCTTCAGAGCTCAACACCCGAACATGTCTCCATGTCCAGGTTCAGAGATCACGGTGCCACCTGTCTCGGACCAGCTGCTCTGGTCTCCGTTGCCATGGCGTCACGGTACCCAGGCTCAAAGGTATGAGCTTTCTTAATATGTATTTGTTTGTTTGTTTATTTGGTCATGTGAGTCGAGTAGCACATGAACATGGTGTCTAGTGGTTTGAATCCACCATGGTGCAGCCGGCTTTGCCGGAAGTTTATACGAACACAATTGGCCCGTGTTCAACGAGGGCCGGAAGCCGGGCGGGGAGGGTGACTGCAAGCAGCTGGAGGACTTTAATTGGCATAATAACTAAATTGGGGAGAAAAATTGGCAAAATGTATTGGAGGTTTTAAATGTTAAACAAAAAAGTGAGAGCCACCCACTGTATTTATATCAGCCAGGCGTAAGACGTAAGGCTCTAAACGAACATTAAAAATCCATAGAATTGGCCCACATGACTTAATTTTGGAAAGCCTTGCATTGGCATGGCTAGCTCCCCTCAACAACGCTTTATCCTTACCCGAGTTCACTTTTGACTGTAGGTCGGATCTTGTAAGCAGTGTAATTGTTAGTAATATACCTAGAAGGAACCATTTTTACAATAACAATCTGATACAATTTGTTATCGAGTATGTATATCACAGGTGTGAGATAAGGTCACAGGCACAGTTACAATGCAGAATTCTGTTTGTAACTCAACTCAATCTGTGTCCTCAGGTGATTCTGTGTACGGATGGCAGAGCCAACATTGGATTGGGAGCAATGGAGCAGGTTCCCTCCTCTTCCTCATCTTCCTCATCTTTCTACAGAAAGCTGTCTCACCAGGCAGCTGCGAGTGGGTGAGGATTATAAGCATCCTAGTGTTTATAGTTTCAATGTACGGATATTCTACTGTTAGTTTGATGGTTATTGGTTTACTATTTACTTGATGATCCTAGTTGACTATTTCTATGCACTTGTTGTGTTACCTCGATAGTGATAGTAGTGATGTAAACTACCTTGCTTAGTGTAAAGTCTGGATTAAGAAAGAGTATCCGCTAAATGCCTAAATTGTTATTCCAAAATTGTGATTACGTCTTCTTTCTTTCTTTCTTTCTTTCTTTCTTTCTCTCTTTCTAAACACAAATTGTGAATGGTTGTCAGTGAAATGCTGTGTATACCCGGTCGTATGTTGACGTGTCTCTCTGTCTTTCAGGGTGATACTATCAATCATGACATTTGAAGGGACAGACTGTCGTCTGGCAGAGGTGGGCCTGCTGGCAGACAGTACTGGGGGCCGGGTGAGACATGCACACGCACATGATACTGATATTTGTCTATTTCGTTTTTGGTGTTCAGCCTTTTGTGCAAAGGCTGAACACCTGTGATCTTGTTGTTGACTCCAACGACACAGATGCCAGAAAGTGTATTATTACAGTCATAGACCAAATACCTGTAGCCAAAAGTTCAGAGTAGGACAGATGAGAGACAACGTGACCTGGTAATCCTTGAAACTATTTGAATCATGTACTGTAAAGCTGTGGTTCCCAAACTTTTCAGGTCGAGCCAAAAGAGAGATTAGATGTTTGCCCCGCGGGGCCCAAACTAGTGAAAATAGCAGATCTACAAGCGCACAACGCGTCGTTTCGCATTCGCGGTGTGAAATCTTTTATTCTATAGTGTAGTGAGGATCTCAAATGCTAGATTGATAACTTCAATTGTAGGCGTGGCTAGTTGCACTAAGCCAGCGGTTCTCTGACGTTTTTATTTCAAAGACCCCCATAGCTCTAAGCGTATACCATTTGGAACCCCCTCAAGGAACACTGTCTGGTATGTATCCCATAGCTTGGAGGAACGGTGGGTCTGAGATGAGGAATTCACTAATTGTTTGGCCTGCGTGTACAAGACATTTGATGATGATCATTGAAGCGGTTTGTGATGTTATTTACGAAAGGATCCACGCACGCACGCACACACACACACACACACACAGAGACACACACAGAGCAACATAACCACTTCCCTGCCTTTGGCTTGGCAGAGATAAAAATAGATCCTTGACACAACACTGTCTTTGTTCTGGAGGGAGGAGGCTGGTCTTCCTACAGTACAGTAAGATTGTTCTGATAGGATGTTTACTCTAGCGCAGTACACACTATCCTACTAATAGGAACTGGTTGATGGTGAGATCAGATATATGGAGTACTGCAGTACACACTGTACCGTCTGAAATACATTAATGTCCTTAAAGAAGTACAACCAGCTGGTACACGTATACTGTAGACCTACCGTAACCTCACTGTGCCACAGGTCTCAGATCAGCTCATGGTCTGTTATCATACCACATAAACATAGACCTGACCCCATAGTGTCACTGTAGCTCCCAATGGTCAACAGTATCAGACTGTGGTTGTACTGGTCAGCTCCCAGTGACCAACAGTATCAGACTGTGGTTGTACTGGTCAGCTCCCAGTGACCAACAGTATCAGACTGTGGTTGTACTGGTCAGCTCCCAGTGACCAACAGTATCAGACTGTGGTTGTACTGGTCAGCTCCCAGTGACCAACAGTATCAGACTGTGGTTGTACTGGTCAGCTCCCAGTGACCAACAGTATCAGACTGTGGTTGTACTGGTCAGCTCCCAGTGACCAACAGTATCAGACTGTGGTTGTACTGGTCAGCTCCCAGAGCCAGAACATTTTTATAAAATGATCACATTATGAAATCACCATACATCATCACATACTGGCCAATCACAATTGGCGTCCTCACTTTTCTGTCTTTCTGACTTACTGACTTTTTATCCTCAATACATTGCTCAGCCAATCAAATCATCATAGGGTGCTCAGCCAATCAAATCATCGCTATGGGGTACACCCAAACACACGAAGCTGGGCATAGTCGCCCCTCAAAACGTGCAAGGAGGAGGCAGGCAAGCCCAAAAGAGCGTATACAAACATGGCCTCTAATACAAACAGGTCATGGCTGATTCCTTGTTCAGGCAAATGTAAAACAGACAAACTTCCTTGTTCCTTGTTTTTCAATGTGCACACATTTTATTGTGGTAGCTAAAGAACATAGATTACGTTGGTCAGTTGGTCAGTATTCATCCGTTTATTGTTTTATTGTGGTAGCTAAAGAACATAGATTACGTTGGTCAGTATTCATCCGTTTATTGTTTTATTGTGGTAGCTAAAGAACATAGATTACGTTGGTCAGGTGGTCAGTATTCATCCGTTTTCAGACAAAACATCCCACTATAGAAATTATACTGGATATTGTGCACATTGAAACACAAGAGATCTGAAAACAAAGTATGTCTTCTTTTATTTTCCTAAAATCTTAATTAACAAATTAAGATTAGGAATAATCATTAGGAAAATATATATAAATAGGGACACCAGCCACCAGGTAGAAAAGTCGGCCATCCCACCGATGGCCAAAAATGGAGGATTAAAATGGAGGATTATGGTTTTTTTTTTACCCATTGACCTTTTCTTTCTGCTGTTTTGTGTATTCTTTTCACCACCATATTGCTCCCACACACAGGTGAACATTGTCAACATTGGCACCGTGGCGACGGAGATCCAGTCGGCCTTGGCAGACAACGTCCTGGCGACGGGCGTCAGGCTGACTCTGCTAGCCCCGGATGGCATGTGAGTGAATGGCGGGAAAAGGGATTAAAATGTGGCAAACAGCTGTGGTCTCTAGTGCACGGCCCTGTTTTTCCTCCCGGAAGTTTCACCAGTGAGCAGGTGGGAGGTAGCTGGGAAGGAGCCTGGAGACACATCACTGTAATCGGCAAACCATAATAAATATATTGCTCATTTTATATTCAATAAATATCCATTCAATAAATATCCATTCATGAGTTGTCCTGACGGAAATTGATTTATCTTTCTCTCTCACCTTCTGTCCTTACCCCCCCCCCCCCCCCCCCCTCTCTCAAGGTATTTTCCCTATGAGGAGGACAGTAACTACAAGCTGGTCAGAGACATAGGGAACGTAACAGAGGGTCTGGAGATCACTTTCCAGTTTGCTGTTAAAGTGGACAGCGTGGAAAGTAAGATAAAAACACACACACACACACACACACACACACACACACACACACTTTGACTAATGTTGATAGTGTGTGTGTGTGTGTGTGTGTGTGTGTGTGTGTGTGTGTGTGTGTGTGTGTGTGTGTGTGTGTGGTGCGTGCGCGCGCGTGTCAACAGATTTCCTCCAGAGAGACAGACTGCCATTTCAGCTCCAGTTGAGTTTTAAGACCAGAGACCAACAGAACGTCACCCGCATCATTACTGAACAACGCAGAGTTACCACCGCCAGGTAGGTGTGTGTGTGCGTGCGTCCGTGCGTGTTTCAGTCATGCCATGCATATGTGAGTGTGTCATGCCATGCATATGTGAGTGTGTCATGCCATGCATATGTGAGTGTGCATGGGCATGTGAGTTTCAACTGTGTACACTACAACATTTGGGAGAGAGCCAGGATTCAACAGGAGTGTCAACATCTTCCAATAACAGACTAAAAATAGCATGTACTGTACAAGTTATTGTATACAGGAATGATGACACAGCATCATAACAACAACTCTCTCTCTCTCTCTCTCTCTCTCTCTCTGAATCCAGTGATCATTTTTGATACTGCAATGTAAAATAAAAATTGGCTATTTTCAAATGGCCTAAATTGTATATAGGTTTGAAGTGGATAATGTATGTTTTATAATAATAATCAAAATGTACAAAGTAAATGTATAGTAGTAACTACTAACTAATGTTTTCAAATAAATGTAGTGGAGTAAAGGTGGAGGGGGCCTGTTTTGACATCACTATGTTGTTCTGACATCTGCATAGACTCCATAGTTGGGCATGCCTGAAAATTAACTCCATATATGGGCATAAAAGGTGGGGCACCTTTTATGCCCATATATGGAGTTAATTTTCTATAGTATATATATAGTATATATATTTCCAACTTGCATCGTTGCAAGTAGGCCAGTGCCCAATGGGCACCGCTCTAGTTTTTTTAACGCTTGTTGTGGCGTCCGTGTCTCTCTCCAGCCGGGTGTGGGCCGGCAGTCTGAACATGGCTGTGCTGGCCGTCCATTGTGCCCAGCTGTGTGCCCGGCTGACCATGGAGGGCCGGGTCCACGAGGCCCAGAGGCAGCTCCACGCCCAGCAGGTTCTCCTCAACGACATCAGGTACGGGGGCGGCTTTGACGTGTTGATTTCGTCGACTAAAGGCCTATTCATAGTCCAGTTTTCGGTGAAGGACTCCCAGACATAAAGATTTGAGTTATTTATTATTGAAGATTTTGTCACACATTTTCAAGACAAAATAAATAGCAGATCTACCAAAAGAGAGAGAGAGAGAACACACAAAACGTGTGTGTGTGTGCGTGTGTGTGTGCGTGTGTGTGTGTGTGTGTGTGTGTGTGTGTGTGTGTGCGTGTGCGTGTGCGTGTGCGTGTGCGTGTGCGTGTGCGCGCGCCCTACAGTGAGCAGCAGCCTGCCCCTGAAGAGGAATCTATCTATGGTACCTGGATTGAAACCATGACAACCATCTGTGACGACCTCACTCCAGAGCTTGAGGTAATCAATCAACCAATTTCCATTTGACCACTGGTCAATAATTGGAGAACACATCTCGTGCACAAGCGTGAACACGTGCACGTCTTTCTCTTTTTTTCTTTTTTTTCCACTTAATTTTTATTGAAGGAAGAACACACAAGAAAAACAACAAACAAGACTATACGGAAAGAAAAGGAAAAAAGAAAAGACAAAGACAAAAAGCAAAAGAAAACAAGACTGCATTTTTCATATTACAAAATACATTCAATGAAATTCTATTGCAATATTCGTCTTTCTCTTTTTAAGGGGGAGAAGGTGGAAACACAGCTTCAGAACAGCCAATGTACTCCTCCAGCTGTAAGTATACTGTCCATCGCAAACACATGCACAGTGCACAACTAAAAAAAGAGCCAAAAAAGCCGAACCACAAGCTCAAAGCGTGTCTCATCGCGACCCGTTTCATGTCTTACCCCCCCCCCCCCCTTGCTGTCCAGGTGCTCTCTGACGAGGCAGCTGAGGTGGTGTACCAGATGAAGAGAGCCAGAAATGTGAACAGCAGCAGTCGTCAAGCACAAGCACACAGCACCACCAAGAAGACACCGGAAGCCATGGAGGCAATGTAGAGCAGTGGTTCTCCAGGTGTGTGTGTGTGTGAGGGGGGGGGGCGGAGTCCTTGAGGTGGTTCCAGGGGGTCCCAGCTAAATGAATGAACCAAGCTGACCTTTTACCGGTCTGTAACTCTGTGCAAAATAAACCTTTTGGGGGGGTGTAGTCAAAATGGGGAGAGGGGGAGAGAGAGAGAGAGAGAGAGAGAGAGAGAGACTTTGGAGTCCACATGTTTACTGCTCGTAGGACACAAAGAAGGACTGAAAAGACATTCCGCCAGAGCCAACAATGCAACAGAAAGACATGGTGAAAGCACAAAGGAACCCAAACTATGCAGCCAAGGTACTCATCTTCACGGATTTGTGCAATCACTCTCTTATGACATTGTACCCATTGAAACCCATACTCCTATAATGACAGATCTCATTCTGTTGTGACATGGATCACCATGTAGGAACCCCGCCGGGGTCTGTAACTATGACATCATTCATCACCAGTTTTACAAAAAAGATGACAAACTGTGATGGCGAACAACAGTATTTGGGTGTTGTTTCTCCACTATAACAGAGCACAAGAATGCGGGTCAAAGTGTAACGCTGTGTTATCATCAACTGACTGACTCGTTTTAGAATAAAGCATTAATTCATGTCAATTTAGAGGTGTTCCCAGTGTGTGTGTGTATTTTGTGCGTGCATATTTGTGTGTGTGTGTGTGTGTGTGTGTGTGTGTACGTGTAAGCGATATCACGTCCGTCGATGTCCTGCATACACCTCCACCACCACTGTATCTCAGTTGTAATATCATCGCTGCACTATAATTGGCAGCTGCTGTCATCCCTCTACTGTAGAACAAGGTTCCTGGCCTGGGCGGCTGGCGTGGCCGTCTGGGCAGATAGGCTGGTAATCCTATAGCCTGACAGCGGGTCGTGGATTTGGGAGTCTCCATCCTGATAACCTTTGCTGCGTGGAGTGCGTGCCCCCCCTATCTCCCCCCCATTTCCTGTCAGACTTCTGTTTACCTAAAGGCAGAAAAAGGCCCAAAATTATTCAAAAACAAAGAAAGAGGTTCCTAAACCCTATGACCGGGTCGACCTGCAACACTTAGTTGAGTGTTCAAACTACCTTAAGCTTAGCATTAGTCAGTCAGTCATGTAGCTGACAAGTTGGGAATAAGCTCACCATTACAAACCAGAGGACGGGCGGACGGACAGAGAAGGTAAACGGTGCATTTATATAGCGCTTTTATCCAAAGCGCTATACATAGTTTGTGCATACATGCACCCATTCAAACGGCCGGCCATCGGACCTATACCGGCCGGCGGGACGGCCGACTCTTTCGGATTTCGCCCCTTGCTGCACATTCACACACCGATGGTGGAGGAAACCATGCAAGGCAACAACCTGCATATTGGGAGCAAATTAGGGGTTCAGTGTCTCAAGGACACTTCGACACTATAACTCTCGATCCCGGGCTCCCCGAAACTGTGAACCTCACGGTTCCCATCCGGACGTTCTTCTGGCCAATCCAACCCCTGAGCCACTGCCGACCCCACAAGGAAAACATTTCCAACCAAGAATATTAAGTCATCAAGGCCACATCGATTTTATAGTTTCAACAGCTTCAACTGAACTGTAACAACTATCCTTATGCTGGTTGGTGTTGAGAAAAAACAAGTGAATATGAACAATTGAACAATACAAAGAAATCTGACTGTGGGAACCAAAGGCATCCCAGGATTGGTAGTTGATAGCTTAACCAACCAGCTGTACAGGTCCTTGAGTTACAGTGTAATGACACCTCCTTTGACCTACTGTTTCGCACAAAGTAGGTTGTGGCAAAATGACATGGCCTCGGCTTGAACTTCCCCTGTCACGTTTACTCATATTTCTTAGACTAATCACACTGTTCTTTTGAAGAAATACGTTGCAAATAGAGATTGTTTTTTGTTATTTTGTGTTCTTTGATTTTGTAGGATTACAATAATTCTCACCATGACCCTCTCCTACGCACCTGTCGCCTTAATACTTAATGCTTTCTCTACTCATATTTCTACATTTATTTTTGTTATGTTCTTTGCTAATTATTTGCAGATTAGTGAATCAAACATACTCTACAGAGGGCTTAAAACTTTAAGGGAAAACATCTTAGTAAGGTGTTGTAGAGACCACAGGAACGGTTTCAATGCACCTTGGCATAGATTGAAGAGGCAAGCAAAGAACCAGGTGCTCAACGGACATGTGCAGGTAGATAAAATATGTAAAAATAGTGAAAAGGTTCTCCTGGATCAATCGGGATTAGACATCAATTGAAATAAGGCGGAGATCCGGGCACTCACAATATTTAAAAGAGGAGGGCTGTCTCACCATTTGATGAGATTTAGCCTCGCAGATCCAAAACTAAAGAATATTGTTATCCTTGGATTAGAATTTGTCCATCCATGCTGTAATGATGTGGTACCATAGGAGAGAACAGGTAAAATAAAAAAATTACAATTATTTTACATTCTCTGATTGTGTAGACTTCTTGTAAATTAAGTAATGCAAATGATTAACAATATTTTAACTTGAGAGCATAACATTAAACCAAACTAGATAAAGTGCCCCTCGGGGCACAGGTCTCCACCAGGGCAGGTCAGGTTGTGGCCTCCTGGTGGCGCTATAATAGGCCAATGTGAAAAGGGTGGCATTTCTTTTTACGCCTTGGATGGCAATTGGATGATTTGAGGCAAAATTCACCTGTTGGTGGCACTATAACAGGCCAATGTGAAAAGGTGGGATATATTCCTCAGCCTAGTAGGAAAGTCAGTGAAAGATTTCACGTAAATTGCGGACGGACGGACACACGGACACAGTGCAAAACATACTCTCTCCCCACGCCTTTGGCCTGGTGGAGACAATGAAACCTCAATAATATCTAATAAAGAGTCCATTTGGTTACCAACTCTCCATCATTTAGCTGGGGACCACCGGTGGGTCCCCGAACCACTGGTAGGGAACAACTGTTCTAAGGGGACAAATGGACCCAAAGCCACACGCATAACAGATCCACTTGTCCTCTCTCTCTCTTTGTCTGTCTCTCTCTCTCTCAAACACAAACACACACACACACACACACACACACGTGTCAGGGCTCCTCCAGGTTGACCCAATTCCTGAAATACAGTTTCACTCACGCATGTCACGTACGCATGCGTGTCAACATTGTTTACAGTAGTGAAGAATTTATTTTGATGTCACCACAAAAATAGTAAAACAAATAAGTGTTAGTGTGCTGTACGTGCCACATGCATGCCGCATGCATGCCGCATGCATGCATGTAAAGTGTGTGTGTGTGTGTGTGTGTGTGTGTGTGTGTGTGCGTGTGTGTGTGTGTGTGTGTGCGTGCGCAAATGTAATGAACATTTGTTTTGATGTCACGACGACCTTTAACAGAGGAGGTTTGTGCCAATTGCCATTAATTTCTCTCAAAGTGTTCCTGAGATATTATGTTCACTACGTTTGGACGGACCGACACAACCCAGAAACATATTGCGGCCATGGGTAGAGAGAGCCCAGCTGGGAAGCAGATCGGTTCCAGGTTCAATTCCCGGCCCCGAGCAATGTGTGGAGGTGTCCTGAACCCTAAACCGCTCCTATCCCCCCTGTGTACAAGTCCACCTGGGCAGCAAGCAGCTGGAGAAGCTGGAAACGGAATTTCCCATGAGATGAAGTAGGTTATATATTAATATTATATTATAATTATTATTTATAACGAGGCCATGAATGTCATCAGCAGAGGCAAAGAAATGTCTAGGCGGTGTCAAAATTGTGTGTGTGTGTGTGTGTGTGTGTGTGTGTGCGCATGAGTGCGTGCCGTGCACGTACTATACATGAGTGTCGGTCTTGTTTGACATTTCCTCAGCCAAACCAGTCCTGCCACATTTATTCGATTCTCGCTCAGTCAAGACGGGGGGCGTGGTTGTACCTGAGTGGCATAGGGTTGAAAAGCACCAGCATGCCTGTCACTCATTCACTCACTCATATTTATATCAATGAGAGGAACACACACCCACACGCATCCCACGGGAGTGAGTCTGATTGAGAGACACCGGTGCAGTAGAGAAAGGATTGACCGAGAGAGACAGTCTGGATATTCATCTGTTTCTACTTGTGTGTCCACCAGGACAAACCGCCACGTCTGAAGAATTCCCCCTGGAAAACCACAACATCTGTCCCTGTCACACAGGTAACATGAACTTACCAAACATAGATGATCACCCTGAGTAGAGTTTAAAATCTTGCCTAAAGCTCATAAGTGCATCCGCTGCATGGACAGTCTTACCTCTAGAAATGTGGCCTCCCACTCGGGAGAAGATATTGCGATATTGGCCGTGGAGAGATATTCCGCATATGATCTTTGGACAGTACTACTTGTCATTGTCAACCAGTAGATACTGACACTGTCGTGTACATAATATTTCTCAATGGTAGAGAAGGGAGACCACATCCAATTACCATTTAATCCCAAACCGCTACTGTACGCAATATGTTGTACAGTAAGAAGTATGTGGTCTAAAGGTGGTTGCACACTGGTGCATTTCTTTGTTGCGTTTTGCGGATCCGAAAGTAGTAGGCTATCACTAGCTGTCAGCCTGTCACTAATACCCCACTAGACCCCTCACCCACTAGACTGCTGCGGAAAAGTATTTTTTTACTAAATTCGCTCCGATATTTGCCTGAAAAAACGCACCAGTGTGCAAACACCTTAACCCAGGGCTGAGCGGTCTTCAAAGTTTTTCAGCCCAAAGACCCCTTAGCTGAGAGAAGCAGAGAAAAATGCTAATTTTGAACAGGCATAGCTCATGAACCATTTGACAAGCAGCAATAAAACTTCAATACACATATGCGTCTCCTCATGCCGAACAACTTTTGTGTTGACCTCTGACCTTTAGATCACCCACAACGCTCCAGGACGTTTTTTTTACTAATTATACAAAATGCATTAATATGGTAGAAGGCAATGTCACCCTGCTCAGACACAAAACTCACAATCATTGGCCATAGACTAGAATGCATAGAATAGTAAGTCATGTTTTTGCGAACGTTTGCCGCGACTGCCACTCAAAGTGGCTACTGTCCAATCACAACACGTCCTTGCACAAGTGCACTGGACAATCACAGCGTGTCCTTACTCAAACACGAAGACGATTCCACACTCGCTTCGGCCACTGAGCAGCTCCACTGGAGCAGTTCGGGGTTCAGTGCCTCTCTAGACCATGGTCCCCAGCCCGTGACCCAAAAGACAAATTTGATGTCTCCCCGAGATCCAAACTAGTGAGGTGCGCAACTGCGCATACGTCGGTCCGACGTACATGCAACAGTCCGACACATGCGTGGCTGGTTAAGACTCACCCGTGGCTCTCGACATGTGTTGCTGGTTAAGACACATCCGTGGGCGGTAAGACTCAACTGTGGCTCCTGACATGCGTTGCTGGTTAAGACACATACAGTACGTGGCTTCCCTGCGAGGTTAGGGTTATGTTAGGGTTTGGGGTAGGGTGTCAGACTAATGCCTGTCCAACTGTTAGTACATCAGACCAAACACATGCACACATGTTGAATGCTCTCAACACGAATGCTCTCAACACGAATGCTCTCTCGCTTTGTGCCGCCTTGTGAGCTTTTAGATCGGCTATTTTCACTACTACTTTTCCAATTTATGGAACTTCTTAGATTTTTCTTTGATTTCTTCATGACATTACTGAAAGAAATCTTGCATTTTGTTTTTAATTGATGAAAATCTTAGCTCTAGACTCTAGAGGGACAGCGAGATCCAAAACCGACGCCCTCTCTCCTCACTCAGGATGTCCTTATACAGCAGTTTCCTGTCCGACGACCAGTTCCAGTGTTCCATCTGTCTGGATGTGTTCACCAACCCGTCGTCCACGCCGTGCGGACACAGCTTCTGCATGGGCTGCATCACCCGGTACTGGGACGGCTCCAAGGTACCTTTTCAGCTTCATTTCGTTACCCTCGTTCTCCAAGTAACCCATTAAAACCCATTTTGGTGTTAGCATTATGTTATGCTTTAGCTATTAAAAAATAGCAGCTCTACAAGCTCATAGCGCGCCACCGAGTGGCGCGCTACGAGCTACAAATGCCTTCTACATCAGTGGTTCTCACAGTTTTTCGTACCACAGGTCGGACACCCAAAATGATGTGTACCGGTATTTGGCCATGCAGAATCCCCCAATCCTTCCAGAAGAGAAGATTTGTGTTAAAGAGTGCAAAATTGTTCAAACAATATCAAGCGATTGATTGATTGATTGATTGATTGATTGATTGATCCATTACCAGGTGTGTCAGTGTCCTCTGTGTAAGAAGAGCTTCCAGAAGAGGCCAGAGATGCAGATCAACAGGACCCTGAGGGAGATCACAGAGCAGTTCAAATCCATGAGCGGAAAAGAGACGAGAAGAGCAAGTATAGGTGGAGGTATAGCTGGAGGGAGGGTGAGAAAAGGAGGAGGAGGAGGAGGAGGAAGAGGATGGGAGGCGGGGCCTGCAGGCGTTTTGTTTGACGAGCAGAAGAAGAAACCGCCGCGAGGACAGAAGACACTGGCGGTGAACATCCCTTCAGAATCACAAAGTCAAGGTATAGGCTACGAGACGTGTGGTCGGTTCTGTGACATGTTATTGTTCTCAGTCTTAACTGGCTACGTAGGTTAGCCCTAACCTCAGTCTTAACTGGCTACGTAGGTTAGCCCTAACCTCAGTCTTAACTGGCCACGTAGGTTAGCCCTAACCTCAGTCTTAACTGGCTACATAGGTTAGCCCTAACCTCAGTCTTAACTGGCCACGTAGGTTAGCCCTAACCTCAGTCTTAACTGGCTACATAGGTTAGCCCTAACCTCAGTCTTAACTGGCCACGTAGGTTAGCCCTAACCTCAGTCTTAACTGGCCACGTAGGTCGGTGTAACGGGATGTTGGACTCATGGGCAGTCTCCGGTTGGTTGGATGATTGGTTGGTTGGTTGGTTGGTTTGATGATTGATTCATTAATTAATTCGTTGATTGATTGCTTATTTTTTAAAGGGCAATTTCACAGATTTTTAGCCTGAATACATCAAATACATAGAAATAGTCATCAAGGAACCTAACATTCGTCTAACACTGGAATATCTGTGGAATTAATCTATGAGTATACACTAGTGCTATGTCTACATAAAATTCTATCTAAATTACATAAGTTTCGCTTTTGCATATCATATGTAAGGTCGTCGAGGCTAGTGCAAGTGCTACTGCAACAGTTAAGATGGAGGTGAGTTTTCAGTCTACGGCGGAAGATTGGGAGTGAGTCTGCAGTTCTGATTGCAATGGAGAGTTCTTCGATATACAGAGACAAAAGGGAGAAGAGTCTGGGACATGTGGAGCTTTGTCCCGTTGTCCCGATTCTGACAGCCTCCCTGTGTTGGCTGATCTGACCCCTAAAAGTCTGTATGAGAGTTATGGTGGTCCTTGAAAAGATTGTAATTGTATATAGCAGATGTGAAGTCCACATATCAGCTCTGACAATGTGATGAAATCGGTTCCGGAAACAGTTCCAAAATGTGACGGAACCGATACCGGTTCCTCGATGTTGGATCCGGTTCCGGAACCCCACCCTATTAAGGTCAGACGACCACTGACGACACATACGATGCTCTCAATCTGACTTCCCGTAATCGCATTATCTCCAAAGGCAATCCTTTCGTCACGTCGTGCTCGCCTGAAGATGCCACCCCCCTTCTGGCGTCTTCAGTGCCCAACCAGAGTCCCCTCGCTGCCATGGTCCAGGCCCAGAGCTTGAACCACGGCGCCAGGCCTACGCCGCTACCTCCACCTTACCACGGCCGTCGGCGCTTCACAGTCATGGCGCTAGACACCAGCGTGAACCTGCCCCTCTGTGAGGTCCATCAGAGGGGAATACTGGTACGGACTGTCACCATTACACATTTTAAGTTGGTGATTAATTGTCATGCAAATAATTGCGATTTTACGATTAATTTGTTTTGGGGACGAACTGAAATATACAGAGAAATTACTGCCATTTTTGTATGTATTTTATTCTGAAATAGCGGAAATAGCTGATATACAAGCTTACAAGGCGTCACAAAGTGACACCTTGTAGATCTGCTATTTCTGCTTTTATATGAACCTTTTTCAACATGGACACGATTGTGACAATTGTGCAAAATAATAATTTTCCTCAAATAATTGCAATTAGACGATTATGTAATTATTGTGACAACTCTGAATACTGGTATGGGCCTTTTACTGAGAGCATGCGCTTCATAACCCCACATTATCGTTTGAGACACATTTTCAAACTTTGTTCATAGTTTACCCTGAGATGGCTTTTTGTATCCCTTGGTTAAGAACTGACGAATGACAAAAAAAGTGAATGATTTTAAGAGTATACTGGATCAACTTACTATGAACTATATGAACAAGCATAAAAAGATCGTACATAACAGACATCATACTAGTATGTTAACAGACGGTAGCCAATGCCATTTTAGAATGGTAAACATTCTGTCATTTTAACCCATTCTGGGCGGGAACCCCTTTTGGTGTAAGCATTATGTTATGCTTTAGCTATTGAAAAATAGCAGATCTACAAGGTCATAGCTCGCCACCGAGTGGCGCGCTACGAGCTTGTAGGTCTGCTATTTTTGAAAAATCGAAGAACGACTGACCCAGAAACATAGCTTTTTCAGAAAACTGTCAGGTTGTAGAAGACATTTTTAGAATCTGATCTCAGGTCAGAATGGGTTGAACATCTTTGTCCTGTCATGTCCAGGTGTACTGCAGGACAGATGGGGTGTGTATCTGTCCCAGGTGTAAGACGCTGGACCACCAAGACCACGACACCGTGTCCGTGGAGTCTGAATGGCAGGAGCAGAAGGTAGGATGGAGGAGAGACTGCATGAACAGATGGATGCAGTGGTTGGAAAAGTACTCATATTTTATACTTTTGGTTATTTTCGAATGGCCGAAATGTATATAGGGCTGAAGTGGTTAATGTAGGCTATGTTTTGTCATAATTTTCGAAGTTATCAAATAATTGTAGCAGAGTTAAAACTGGAAATAGTAATAACTCAAAATTGTACTTAAGTACAGTACTTGAGTATATGTACTATTTACTTTACACCACTGGATGGATGGATGGAGGAAGAGAAAGGGTATAGGGAGGAAGATGGAGTAGAGTTATTAGATCACCAAGTGCTTTCAAACAAGACCTATCTACTGTAAATGATTCATTAGTGCATAAGGTCTAAAATGCATGGTACGAGTGCTTGAGGGTGTGTCCAAACTCCACTTTTGCGGGTTAAGTGGTGCATAATGTGAACTCACAGTAAGGCCCAAAAAAGTGCGAAGGAGCTACATTTATTTTCTAAATAAAATAAATCTGATTGAACTCTGGTTGTAACATGAATTTAACCAATCAGGGTGTCATCTCCCGTTAAGTGCCTGTACACTTATTCTTATTTTTGGAATTTAGAAAATTGTAGAAACGAAAACCTTTCTGCTGAGGAAGAGTGCTCATGGTCCTCTCTGCGGTGTGTGTGTTTGTGTGTGTGCGCGTGTGTGTGCCTGTGCGTGTGTGTGTGCGGCACTGTGCGCACAGGCCCTGCTGAGTGCGTCGGAGCAGAACACTGAGGTCATGATCAAACTGAGAGTCCAAAAGATCAAGGAGATCAGGATGTCTGTGTCCGAACTAGAGGTAGGAGACACACACCCGCCCGCGCGCACACACAGTCACACACACGCACACACACACACACACACACACACACACACACACACACACACACACACACACACACACACACGCATACGTTTGTATTACTATACTAATCCTAAACTGAATCTTTATCTAAACATTTTAACCATAACGCAACCATTCATAAAATTGTCCCTCACAATGTCGATTTATGAAATTCTAGTACAGTATTAACCTTGTGTCGACGCGGAGGAAAGCCTGGTATTCATTCTAAACTGAACCGTGGGGGGGGGGGGGGGAACGTTGTGTTGCTGGTGGCGTTGCATTTCTTTTGTTCCCCACATTATGCGAATAAAAGATGGACATACCAAACGATCATGGTATATAAAAAGAAACAATCTGAACAATCAGAAAAGACCTCCGAACATCGCGGTTAGTTCCAAACCACAGACAGTGCACTAGTTTACGAGAAAAAAGCTGGCAAAGGCCGCGACTAAAACAGAAGCTAAGGTTAGACCGTAAAACACAACAATAGTACCCAAACAAAAACTCTCTCTCTCTATCGGCGCCTACCTGCCAGGTGGCGGTGGAGCGCGAGGCGGCGGGCAGCGGGTGCGTACTGGGCGCCATGGTGCGCGCGGTGGAGCGGAGCCGGGCGGAGCTGCAGGAGGTGATGGAGACGAGCCGGCGGGCGGCGGAGCAACAGGCCGACGCCCTCATACGACAGCTGGAGCTGGAGGTTGGCGAGCTCCGCAGGAGAGGCCACGCCCTCGCCGAGCTCACCCAATCGGAGGACCACATCCACTGCCTCAAGGTATGGGAGACATGTTATTTCATAATCTTAGTGTTATACCCTGAAATCTTGAAGAAACAAAACTGTGAAGTAAAAAACTGTATAGCCTACAATATATATATATATATATACACACACACACACACACACACACACACACACACACACACACACACACACACACACACACACACACACACATATATATATATATACCGTATATACATGCAATTTTGCTTATTACAACTAGATTTAGATTTAGATACACGGCATTCAAATCTAGTCTCATATTGCGCATGCCAAGTTTGGTGTGGATTGGAACAACGGTGCGCGGTGTGTCATGGCAATTCTGTGTTGGGTATACTCAGAAAGCAGGACGCAAAATGAGGCAGATTTCAGAGTCGGACATACAATGCCTTGCACTGCTTTTCGTTTTTCTGGTGGCTTTGTTTGATTGACTCTGCAGCAGACTTGTGAACTGGAAACGGATGAAGGTGTCATTTACTGTATATATTGTGTTTCTGCTTCAAACCTGCTGTGTGGAAACGAAACTTAAAACCTGGGTATACTGCAATTATGCACAGTGAATGATTGTTGCTCACTTTATACTTATATCACTGACTTCCCTGTCTTTGCTCACTTCCCATCATTTTAGAGCATTGCCGCCCTCTCCGCACCTCCGCCAACCAGAGACTGGTCTGGGGTGTCTGTGAACTCTGACCTGGGAACAGTTACAGGGACCGTTTATAGGTCGCTGGCTGTCCAGGTCGAGAGGTTCCAGCAAGAACTTAAGAACGTGGCTGAGATAGGTGAGCAAATTAAGCCTGATTGACACTTTGTTGAACCACTGGTTCCCAAACTTTTTAGCTCGAGACAATAGACACCACTGAGACAATAGAGTGCCGAAGTCCTGACGTCGATCGCTCATCCCCTGGTTCACGGAAGTAATTTCTCTATGGAGAATAACATGGGGTCATCATAAAATCGTTTCATATAAGCATTGTGGTCCAAAGATAAACAAGCTGTCTCTGCGTTATTGTCAGGGAGGTGTCTCTGTATCGTTTGAGACAGTCACTCATATATGATACAGTCTGTTTCTAGCGAAGATGTAACTAATTCAGTAGCAGTAACAATAGCGTTTTCTCAGTTGATTCTTCATATCAATATGAGTGAACGCTTATTTTTCCCTGGCTATGGGGATTACAATGCAAATAAAAAGTAGCGGTACATGAACCCCGATATTGACGTCAGACTTCGGTGCTCTATAGCCACTGCCTGCATGCCTGCTTGCTCAGGGGATACATTGAATCTTGACCTTGCTTCAGGTCAAAATTCATGTCACACCAGAAACAGGATTATGTCAAAGGAGAGCAAGTTATTATATGAGTTTAACACTTGACACCACCACAGTTCAATGCTGCCCCCTAATGGTTCATAGTTTACATAACATCGCTGTTGGGCAGAAACCTATCTCTATATTCTAACTTTATTTTTTTATTTTTCTGTTGACGTATTATTTAATTATCAATATTCATAATAATTAGGCTATGCCAATGATAATGTTCAACTACATTTCTGTCACTGTGCTTAGTGGATGAGAAGCCATGTATGCATGTCTGGCCTGGGAAGCTTAATATCACCTACACGTTAATGGAAATTCGCATTGGCTCAAAGAACATCTGATCCTGAATCCATGTGTTACGGTTCCACTACAGGTTTTCCCGTCTCAGCGTTGAAGAGGATACAAGACTATGCAGGTAAGATGTAAGAAACAGAGGATTCATACACAATACACATATATAATATGCTTGTTTTTTGTTATGCTCTTTACCTATCTCCCTCTCTTTCTCTTTCTCTCTCTCTCTCTCTCTCTCTCTCTCTCTCTGTAGTGGACATGACTCTGGACTCCGACACCGCCCATCCCAGGCTGGTCCTATCAGAGGACATGAAGCAGGTGAGATCCCCCTCCAATCAAATGCAACGCCCCTTTCACAGTAGTGGCCCAGCCACCCCTTTCACAGTAGTGGCCCAGCCAGCGTGATTCCTGGTCTAGAGGGGCGGGTGCCGCTTAAATCATGACGGGGGCATTCATTTACTAAATAATATTGAAAGTTAAGATATGGGGATGAGAGGTTTCTGCCTGGCAGTGATGAAACATATTGCATTGTTGTTGTTGTTGTTGTTGTTGTTGTTGTTGTTATTTCCACTGTTATTATTATTGTGTGTTTTTGTCATCACAGGTGAAGTGTGGCGAGCGTCACCAGTTGGTCCCAGACAACCCAGAGAGGTTTGACCGAGTGTTGTGTGTTCTGGGAAGAAATGTTATTTCATCTGGCAAACATTACTGGGAGGTAAGGTGTGTGTGTGTGTGTGTGTGTGTGTGTGTGTGTGTGTGTGTGTGTGTGTGTGTGTGTGTGTGTGTGTGTGTGTGTGTGTGTGTGTGTGTGTGTGTGTGTGTGTGTGTGTGTGTGTGTGTGTGTGTGTGTGTGTGCGTGTGCGCGTGTGCAAATACATACTATTGGTATTAGTATTGCACAAATAGCCAAAAAACAGTAACTGTGTGTGTTACTTAATAGTACACAATAGTTGGTGCGAGATGATCATGAGTGGCAGTGAGAGTTTTTACCCCCCCAGTGACCTACTGTGGGGGTTAGCAGGGATGGATCACACATAGAGAGGCAGGGGAACTTGGAATTGGCTTAATTAACAAATTGTGATATGGGGCGCACTGATGAATTGAACAAGGTGGACTCTTGTAAACAAGTGTAATGCTTTATTGGGTCGTCCACTCACAGTTAACATGCAGTCATTGTGTTGAGTTGTGCTTGAAATGTACTGTAATTCTGCAAACTGTTAATAAATATTTCAATCAATCAATGTTCAGCAGCATAGGCTTCTCATTATTAGTTCTATTACCTTTTTCATGCAAATAAAAGACCTCAGAACTTATGTTGTATCTGCTTTAATCTATCATGTTACTGTTAAGGAACGGGTTCTGAGGTCATAAATATCATTGTGTATGCATTTATGTCACTGAAGATTTCAATAAAGAAAGTAAATGTTCTCCCGTCTCGTCTCCTGCCCTCTCTCCTTCTCTTTGTGTGTTTTGCGTGAAGTTCTTGTTTCACAATTCCGTTGCGATTCTTTCCCCCCGAAAAACCAGGTCGAGGTGGGCGGGAAGACAGACTGGGATCTGGGCGTGGCCAGCCAATCAATCAGCAGGAAGGGAAAGGTGGAAGTTAAACCTTGCAACGGATACTGGTTCCTCAGCCTGAGAGACAAGTGGGTTCACTGTAAAGTAACCTAGTATATTTACTCATGTACTGTAATCAAGTACAAGTTGGAGGCACTCTTACTTTACTTGAGTATTTCCAAACTCTAAAGGTGGTTGCACACTGGACGCGTTTTTCGGAAAAAAACGACGGAGAAACGCCGCTAGAAATCCGAAAAACGCGCTTGATGTGTACTTTTACTTCTACTCCACTACATCTCGGATCCAAATATTGTACTTTTACTCCACTAAAATTATTTGAAAACTTTAGTTACTTTGTAGATTGATTATTATTACAAAACATACACACATCACTTCAGCCACCCAAAATAAAAATATCTAGGGATGCACTGAATATACAAGCTCACAACGCGTTGCAAATGACAACGGCACGTGTATTAAGATCAGCTATGAAGGGCACCTACAGTAACTACAGTGTTGTGTGGGCTGATATCATTTGTTTTGTGTAAAACACCTGAATACGTCACTAATCCACCAACAGCCCAAGCATCAAATGGAGCAGTGAACAGTCGGGTCCGAAAACGGAAAGTTCCCCCTGGAAATCATTTTGGTAGGCATGTGCTGTTTCTATACGATATAAGAAACGCCTGCGTGTAATTCTGTTGATGTTGTGTCATTGCATACATGCAATGACACAGTGGTATATTTATTTCATAGTGCAGGGTGGGTATTGTATGTGTATGGGGTGCTTTCTGTCGTATAAAGTCATTCCTTATGGATTTTAAGTGTTTTTCTTTTTGACTCCTAGCTATTGTGTACCAAGTATTGGTATCAAAGTGTACTAACTTAAGCTTAAGGTACAAAAGTAGAACGTAACCATTATGCAAAATGTTCCATTTCACAGATGTACAAAATGTATAAATATCTTTTGAAAATAGCAGATCTACAGACGAACAAGCTTGTAGATCGGCAATTTTCAAATGTCCGTGGTCAATGTATGTTTTGTAATAATAATCCAAATCTACACAGTAACTAGTACCTAAAGTTTTCAAATATATGTAGTGGAGTAAAAGTGCAATATTTGGATCTGAGATATACTGAAGTAGTATTGGAAATTGCAAAGGCTCATGTAAAGTAGAATACTTCAAAATTGTACGTAAGTAAATGGGGACCACCAGTGGTTGTCGAGGGGGTTCCAGGTGGTCCCCAGCTAAATCATGGAGAGTTGGTAACCAAATGGACCCTTATAGATCTTTAACTCTTGAGACTGTAAAATTAAACCAAATGGACCCATATGGTAGAGTGTCAAATTAAAGGGACCCCTACACTACGGTTTCATTTGGTTTCATTTTACGCTCTGAAAGAAAGTATTGTTAAACATCTGCATAATTAGAAAATGTAGAAGAATTGTTATTTTGATCAACACTTGCCTGTTACAGTATCTCTCTTATGGTACCACATGGTAGGCTAGGCTACCGCAGCATGGAATTGTGGACAAAACATATTAAACGTTTTTGGTCTGAGAGGCTAAATCTCATCACCAAATGGTTGGTCCGTGGCTCAAATGAAGAATAAATAATGGACCTTCATATGAAAAGGTTTGAAAGCCACTTATCAAAATGGATTCAATATATAAAGATATTATAGAAACAACACAAAGTACATTTCCTCATAAAAGTCCAACTACGTTGGTTTTTTTGGTGTGTGCGTGTGCGTTTTCTCCCCGGTTCTGACTATCTCCTCTCTTCAGGAACAAATATACATTCCGCACAGAGCCGGCGACAGATGTACCGCTCAATCTCCGACCACGGAAGATCGGTGTGTTTGTGGACTACGACAAAGGCCAGGTGCAGAATAACAATAATATCTCAGATTTATATTGTGCTTACATGGGAAAGACTATGGGAAATGTTTGGGTTTTGAGCTACAGCCCTAAAACGGCCAAGAATTACTGTTACTAGTGTATCATATTATGTGTAGGCTACTTTTAAACCTGTGTGTGTGTGTGTGTGTGTGTGTGTGTGTGTGTGTGTGTGGTTAAATTTACAGTATTGAATTTATACTTTTCCGATTGATCTGTTCATATCCACAGGTTTCCTTCTATAATGTCGACGCTAATATCCACATCTACACGTTCACTGACACGTTCACAGAGGGCATCTACGGCTTCTTCAGCCCTTGCACCAACAAGTCGGGGAAGAACGACGCCCCGCTGACCATCACACCTGTAAACATGATCGAGTGATGACGCCTCGCTGACCATCACACCTGTAAACATGATTGAGTGATGACGCCGCGCTGACCATCACACCTGTAAACATGATTGAGTGATGACGCCGCGCTGACCATCACACCTGTAAACATGATTGAGTGATAACGCCGCGCTGACTTTGATTGATTGATTGAAATATTTATTAACAATTTGTAGAATTTACAGTACATTTTAAGCACAAACTCAATACAAAGACTGTCAACTGTGAGTGGACGACCCAATTAAGCATTACACTTGTTTACAACAGGGTCCACATTGTTCAATTCATCAAAACATTTAAAGACATACAGACATTTAGAGACATACAAATAGACATTTCTATGTAGCTAAAGTGCAGAACAGGAATTCATCATATGGGAAGCAAAAAAGGGAAAAGATACAATATACAGTGAGGGAAAATGGGGGGGGGTGGGGGGGATTCAGATTTTACAGAGGCCAGTTTCGAATTGCAGCCATCCGTAGGTGCCCTTTGAGAGCGGTTTTGAAGGAGTCAGTCTTAATGACTGTTGGTAGGGCGTTCCACATTTTGGTGGCATAGGAGCGAAAATAATTTAGTCCCTTGTTTGTGCCGAATCTGGGTTGTACATGGTTTGTTGCACTCCCTCTGGTGTTGTGGGTGTGGACTTCGTTTACATTAAGGAAGTATTTAGACAGGTACATGGGTATCTTGGTGGTGACCACCCTACAGTGGTGGGAAAAGTACTCAAGTGTTTTACTAAAGTAAAAGCATCAACAATACTGCAATCCGGAAATACTCTGTTACAAGTAAAAGTCCGGAATTTTAAGTACACAAGTATTGGCATCAAAAAGTAGAGGGTACTCGTTATGCAGAATAGAATGTCCCATTTCAAAAAAATTGTAAAAATCCTGAAAAGTACTTCAGTAAATGTACTTACCGGTAGTTACTTTACACCACTGCGAATGATACAGTGTTTACAGGGATGCACGATATTGACATTTTGGCTGATATCTGACAGCCGATTAGTTGCATGGTCAAATCGACCGGTACCAATACTATTGTATTAATAATGCATTGTACGTTTTTCTGTCCGGGTCCCTTTGAGGCCGGGCCCCCCGAGTGAGATGGAATGTGTGTATACAGTAGGCTATATACCATAATACATGACATACACACTCACAGGAAAGTACACATACAGTATATTACATACATACAACAATAGCTATTAAATGTGGGGTAAAGGTTTTTCGGGTAATTAATGCCGCAAACCCCATCAATCTTCAAGGACCTACTAATGTTCCAGTGTTTTTTTTTGTTGTAAATATTATAAATAAGATGTTACTTAAAGCTGTAGATGTACAGAAATTGGTTTATATATATATATATAAATCACTTTAAAAAGGGTGGCATGTTTGTATACAAAAATGTTCCATGCAGAAAATGTATTATGGAGCCTATGTTTCGCTGTCACTTTTTAGGAAATGGAAAAAAGAACCAGAAAAACGTTCCAGTGGATCCATTGTAGTTATTATTTAGCCACAAAGTTCTTGTTCAAACTTTAAAATGTGTTAAATAAAACCCATAGACAAACTTGACCACTTTCAACATTATTCTCCTCATGGATGCAGTTATACGTTTTCAACACTAGAGGGTAGAATCACCACAACTATGAAGTCCACAGGGCGGGCGACTAGTTTCGAGTTGGCACTGTTTTCCCTTTACTTTGGTGGTGGACTGGACAGTACTTGAGTTGCCTACTGTACTTTGTACTAAAAATAACATCTGTAGCCTATACTTTACTGTATTTTCACACTGCATTGCAAAGACAAATATTATAATTGTAACCCCACCACATTTCTAGGAAGGGAAAGGGTAGGCCTACATTATGAATATGATGAATTAATAACCACATAAACCATATGGCGTCGCCTGCTCAAAAGAACTGACCAGTACTAGCTATCAACGCGCAGCGATCGGCGACCCTTTGATAGTTGTTGATACCGTACGATAGCTTAAGGCCTATGTTCGCTTTGGAGCATAAGTGATGCAGATGTCAGTCATTCCTGCCTGATAGGGCTAGGCTGGTCTACAGTCCACACTAAATGCATTCATTTAGGAGGATAAATAAGCTACAAGCAGTGGTAAGTAATAGGTTAAGTGAAGTAAGTAAATAAAGTCTATAAATTGGGTATTTTTGCCTGTCAATTTGTAAAATTGTCTAGTCTACCCAGTCCATCAGATATTCCAAGAAATGTGATTTAAGAATATATAGGCCTACATCACATTTCTTTAAAGGTGATATGTGTTGGTTAAATCACTTGATAGTATAGCCTACTCATTGCTATGTGTTAGTTTGTTCAGTAACAGCTCTCCCTGTCTCTCCAGCTATTTTAATGAACAGAAAATACATTTTCAGGTATAGGTGACATTTCAGACAATCAGGAGAAAGTAGCAATTCAATTTGTCTGCTCAAGATCTTTGTGTCATCACTTCCAATTTCACTTGTTTAATTTGTATCCTGACCGTGTTCTCTAATCCTGATTGGATAAAATTGTTATCCGTATCCCAACCTGAAAATGCATTTTCCGTGTAATAAAAAGCTGGAGAGACATGGAGACTGTTACTGAACAAACACACTATATAGCAATGAGTAGCCACTATCACAGCTTTTTAACACTTATTTTAACCAATACCTTTAAGTTCAGTTACTTGCATTTTAAGTGAACAACACCCATTGTCATGCAGTGTATGTATCATCAATACAATTTGTAGGCCTATATAATGATATACAGTAGGCTACATCACAGTACGGCTACTGCTTTCAAATATAGTGACATATTATTTTCCACTATCAATAGATATATTTTTTTAAACGGGAAAATATTTATTTGGAAAATATCTAAACATCAGTAACTCAAACGCCAGCACAGCAATCAGAAATGTCTTTAGTTGTGTTTTAAAATAAATTTGAGTGTCGGCAGACCTGCAGTTTTCTGGGAGTTTGTTCCAGATAGGAGCATAAAAACTAAATGATTTTTGGTTTTAGTCTTTTAGGCATCACAAAGCAGACTCTTCCCATGGATGACCTGAGCTACTGTAGGTCTGGGTGGTTCATCATATCTCATGCGATCACAAATGTATTTTGGACATAAACCATTCAAAGCTTTATAGACCATGCAATAGCAGTATTTTTAAATCAGTTATTTGACACACGGGGAGCCATTTTAAGGATTTAAGAACTGGACGAGTGATATGATCCACTTTCGTATTGACTCGAGCAGCAGCATTCTGAATCGACTACAGTCCTAGTCTTTTGAATACAATTTCATTTAGTTTTAGTCATCTGAAATGTTTTGGTTTAAGTCTAGTTTTTGTCGACTAAATAAACTAAATGTAGATGCCAAGATGTCAAACTCCTCACTGTTGCCATCTGGGGCAACATCCTTGGTCCTTGTTCCTGCATAGTGCATACATGGTCTCTATTGCCCGGAGTAAGTTGGGAGGGACAACGTAGGGTAGGCATTAATCATCTTCATCTTCGTGCCTCTGTAGATCGAGTCAATTGCCTTTTTGAAGTCGATAAAGCACAACACGGCGGCCAGGTTGTTCCCTTTAACCTCCTCGATGATTCTCCTTAGGGCCAAGATTTGGGCCACGGTATAGTTCTCCCCCCTTGAAAGCATTTTGGTTTGCCCTCAGGTGGGGGTCGATACCAGGCCGTATCCGGTTGATGCATGTCAGGCTGATGCATGTCAGCCTTAGGCACCGGAATGATGTTGGAGAGAGACCACATGTCAGGCTTGCTTGTTGCAAGGTTACTGTAGGATATTGTTGACCTCTGGGGGAATGCCGTCCGGCCCAGCACTTTTGCCCTCTCTCAGCGTGGCTTTCCCCCAGGCTAACTCACTGACCGTGAAGGGACCATCGTTGATGTTGAGATGCTGGAGGAATGGTGGTATGTCTTGACTTCCTCCTCTCCAACTACTGTTGAGCCCAGCAACCTTCGGAAGTGGTTGAACCATGTCGTCACCCTTTCCTCAGGGCTGAGTACCTCCACCTGTCCCTCCTTGGTCATCTTACATCCTGTCATCACTTCCTGGACTCTCCGTACCCTCTCCATAAGTTCTCCTCCTCTTTATCGTAGGTGCTGAAGAGAAGCTGTTTGGCCTCATTCAGTAGCCCACGTCTCTCCGCAGTTGGCGCTCGCGCCAAGCCGAGCCGTGCTTCCTCCACCCTACCCCGTGCTACCATGACCAGAGAGGTTTTGGCTTTGTCCAGTATTTGCGACAACGAAAGAAACGCCTGTATTCACCCTCATCCAGCAGCCGAAAGTGCCTCCTGACCTCCTCCGTATACCTGGCTTGCAGGCCAGGGTCAGTCGAGAATGCCTTCCCGTCGTATAGGATCTTGGGGACTGAGGCTCAGTCTCACCCTCATGGAGACCACGCGATGATCAGAGCCAACAGAGCTGAACGTGCTGTATGGCACTTGTTCCCCCCCCCCCCCCCCCCCCCCATCCGATAGGGCTAGATAATGCAGAGTGGATGGGATTATGGGATGAAACTTTAATCAAATTAATTTCACAATTTAATTAACTCTGTTATTTTGACAGCCCTAATTAAGAGGGAACTGTCAACATGTTTCGACCATGTATCAGTTGATACACAGGCAATCTGGGAACACAAAACAAAGGGAAAACAGCGCTCTCTTTTCCGTGAGTCAACAGTCTCGAGAGACTAATTCACAGGTAAATGATTGGCACCCACGTGCATTTGACACCTCTAATTGCCTCATTGCAAAGCCTTGCTCTTGTTGTGATACATAATGAGTTAGTTTTTGATATTCTTCTTCATAATGCCTGGTTTTTAAACTTAGTTGCATGCTTAAACTAGCAGATCTACAAACTCACAATAACGAGTTGTGAGCTTGTAGACCTGCTATTATCAGCATGCAACCCAACATAAATTGACTGTCTTTTAGTTCTACTGGATTTATCCTCCACTAGTCCCTTCCTAATATTTTAGGCTAGTTTTTATTTGTAGACAAACTTGTCAATGTATTTAGTCTTAGTCATCATAGCTTATAGTTTTTATTTAGATTTTATTTAGTTTTTGTCAGTGAAAAAAGGTAATGGACGACAGCGTTACAGTCTACTGAAGATAATGTAGACTCAATACTGTAAATGCTCCATTCAGCAACATGACTTATATCTATGCTTACATGATGTATACTCACAGAGTTGGACTATAACCACCTCTCCACAGAAATCACACCTGAACTTGTCAACAGGTTTAGTAATATAAGATTACATTTAAGTAGATTTCATGACTTGTGTGCGTGTACGCAAGCGTGCGTGCGCGCGTGTGTGGTGTGTGTGTATGGCAGTGGTGTATCGCAGTGGTGTTGCAAGGTAACACAAGTGGGATCATGTCTTACTCTTTTCTGGTCCTGTAGTTAAATTACTCAATAGACCATACGCCCAAACACACACACACACACACACACACACACACACACACACACACACACACACACACACACACACACACACACACACACACACACACACACACACACACACACACAAACCAAATGGAAAACTGTGGAAAAGTCACGTGAAAAGACATTTAGGCTTTCTTTCTTTCTTTCTTTCTTTCTTGCTTGCTTGCCTTCCATCTTTCTTTCATCATGTGCCCTAAAAGCTGCACATTATGGCGTATGGACATGCGCACACACTCAACTTAAACATATTATGTACATATGTACAAAGTTACACACACACACACACATACACACACACACACACTGTGCCCCTTTCGAGGTAAATCCTAACGGTATTTTTGGACTGCTATCTGCCTGTTCCAACATGTTCCAAATAACTGTCAGGCTACATGGAGAAACACTGACAGTTATTATGAGAGGTGAGAGGGGGAAGGGGGGGGGGGTAGACCGGAGCAAGAGATGAATAAGAGAGAACAAGGGAGGCATGGAGAGAGAAAGGGAGGGATGGAGGGAGGGATGGAAAGATCAAGACATAGGGAGGAATTAGGAAAGGAAGCAGAGAGATAGTGGGGGACATGATATAGTCAGAGGAAGTGAGGGGGAAGCAAGGAGAATCTTTTGTCAATAACGATCTCCTCATAATACAATCCAATTCCAAACACAGTCAATACATTCGTATTATATGTGAGAGAGACAGAGATAGAGGGAGAGAGGGGGGGGTGAAAAAGTAATGAACCAGGGAGGAGATATAATGTATGTACCATGGGGATGTACCACAGAGTGTCCCCTAGAGGGCATGTAATATTCAACTTCATAATAGAATCACAGTCTACAGTATGTGGATGTAACTTGCATCCCCAAGGAAGTGCCTTGTTTCTTGTGTGTGTGTGCGTGTGCGCGTGCGTGCGTAAAAGCAGCAATGTTGCAAGGTAACTCTTACACACAGGTGTGTATGTCACTATACTCCCCACAAGCAGTGGTGGAAAAAGTACTCGCATGTTAAAGTAAAAGTATCAGTACAGCAATATAGAAGCTGTCCAGAATTCAAAATTTACTTGAGTAAAAGTACAAAAGTATTCCACCACCAGTGCCCACAAGTAGTCGCCCATATAATGGGGGGAAAACATCTTATAAATGCACCTGCATGTCTCTCACTATGTCTGTCATCCACGTAACTCGAGAACTGACTTCAAATTCGACACACACGTTCCACACCACCACAGGGCGTGCACTGCAGTGCCCGGCCTTGAGTGTGAACTTGCAGTAGATCTCCTATTTTCGGTGAAGACATTCAAACTTCAAAGTTATATTTTCTGATGATTGATATACAGGAAACGCTACTACTGTGTACCAGTAGTTCTCAAAGTGGGTGCAGTGATACGCAAGTCCAGGGGTGCCTCCGAATACTGGAGTTTATCAATATGACTTCAGTTTAACTACTGAAACCCTCTTAAACCTATACTTAGTAGATGTATACGTTTATATAAATGTTATTTAAAGGGGTGACCTGCGACAAAAAACGTTTGATAACCGCTGCTCTCTACTGCACACTCACAAATATTGACATATTCACATTTATGCACGCACGCACACACACACACACACACACACACACGCACACGCACACGCACACACCTTCCTCTTACTGAGGGTGTGGATCTTTTTAAATTCTTGCAGAAAAATGACGGCACACCATAGAAAACCCCTCCGACCTGTTATATGATAACCACAATTAACATTCTCCTTTCCTTTTATAGCCACTTTAACAAGCACTTTGATCTAATTGTTCCTCACAAATGCTCATTGTAAGATTTCTGCCTGCTCACTGTGACCCCTTTTCCACCGGTTGGTTCCCAATGGGAACCGGTTCAGTTCTTTTTGGTTTTTAGTCCATGAGCCAGAGCTCCATAATTGGTGGGCAAACTATACCCTATATTAAATTGTTTATAGGATCAATACAAGTAAATTAATACATGATAACCCTTCTACAGTAGTAGCTTTTTCATATTTTTGAGTATTGCATATTTTTCCTACATAATGCCTCATTTGCCTATTTAAAAATGTAAAATTTGTAATACAATAAATCATTGTCTTCGTGTAAGTACTCAATTGGTGAAGTTTAATGGCGATAACAATCTAATATAGGTATGGTTTTGCCCACTCAATTCATAATTAATGTTTCAATTTTGGAGCTCTGGCTCATGGACTAAGAACCAAAAAGAACTGAACCGGTTCCCATTGGGAACCAACCGGTGGAAAAGGGGCCTCTGCGTCTCAGACGTGGGCTATATATGGACACTTCACAATTCAACCATTCAATTCAAAATGTGCATTGGCCACATTAAGCCTGCAGCCTCATTAAGCCTTTTCATAATTCCTCATAATTTTGTCACAATTTGTTGAGATATTTCAATTTCTTGTTTTTTTATTTTAAAATAGCAACAACAAAAAAACAGCAGTGTCCGTCAGACCCCTTTGACAAAATGTGTCCAAAGGTTTCAAAGGAATTCCTAAATATGATTTTTATTATATTATATATTTTCTCAGCTGGTCTTATTTGTTTGTATTTAAATCTCAGGAGTGATAGATGTAGAATTCTCTTGTGATTTGTGATCTCGACGAGTGCTTCCTGGTTTGATAAAGGTTAAATAAAGACCAATGTTGTTCAATCTTAAAATATCTGGAGAGGAGTGACAGCTAGTGTTCAGGCCAAGGGGATTTACTACTCACCGACTGGGTTGATAATGACAGCGGTATGCCACGCACGCGCACACACACACACACACACACACACACACACACACACACACACACACACACACACACACACACACACACACACACACACACACACACACACACACACACACACACCACGTGATGTACATGTCATGAGAGACACTCGGAGACACACACACAGGTATGCAGCCTGACAGGTATAGGATTGTGTACCTGGGTTATTATCAGGCACCTGTAGTTAGCATAGGATAGGCGGATTATGAGACAAATGGGCCCCGGGCCACAGACATGTTTTACACTCACTTGCAGCCAACGGCACAATAATTCACCTGTACTGTACCTGATCAGGATTTACAGTGCACATAAAAACATCAATTAATGCCACCGGCAATATCAACAAGACATACATTCACCTTAGCACCGTTACCATTAAGAGGCTAGGCCGATTTCTACAAATGTCAAACTTAACAGTTTTCTGAAGAAAGAAACCAACAAAAAAGTTTCTAAATCAATTGTTATCTAGCCTTTTCATGTATTTGACTGCGGACACCAATCTCAAAACATTTTGTTCCTGGGACCCCCAGAAGCAAAGATTTAAAAAATATACTTAAAGATTTTCAGTTTTTCACAATTTTTCAAAACTTTTCAAAAATAGAAGATCTACAAGCTCATAGCGTGGCACACAGTGACGTACTATATATTATTGAATAGCCAAAGTATAAAACTATAAATGAATGGTTAAAGTGGTTAAAATTTAAAATGACACAGATGCTTTCTGGTTTTAATGGGTTAGATAACAATTTAAATATTTACATTATTTTTTTATTTTATTTTTTTATTTTTTTTTGCGGCTTACGCCTTTATTGATTTTTTAAGGGATAGAAAGTAGGCTGACAGGAAACGGGAGAGAGATGGGGGGATGACATGCGGTAAAGGCCGTGTCGGGTCCGGGAGTCGAACCCGCGGCACACCGCGACTGGATCACCAGTCCGGTGCCCAGACCGTTACGCTACGGCCTGGGCCATATTTACATTATTTTGACCTCATCTGTGGCCTAGTTCACTAATAGCGGACTCTATCGACCAGTTTCTGTACTAATTAATGTAAAGGTATTTTATTGCACATTTGTAGCAAACAAAAGCTTCTCTTTTTGAAAAAAATGACAGTAGGCTTAACAATATTATATCGGCAAACAAAAAATGCAGCATCCTGTATTCTGCATCCCCCACCCCCCAAAGAAAAAGAGAGAAACAAAAAGAAAAGAAAAGAATCGGTTCGAGTTGCATGGTGTGATGGTTCTGGGAGGGGTCTTTGACCCTGACATGTGTGTTGGAACGTGATGTGAGCATAGAATATGCAGATACCCTGTACACACTTATACTGTATGTTGGGTTGTTTACTGTTTTACTGTTTACTGTAGCCTACACACACATTCACACACACACACACACACACACACACACACACACACACACGCACACACACACACACACACACACACACACACACACACACACACACACACACACACACACACACACACACACACACACACACACACACACACTCACTCACCTGGGGACCACCAAAATAACTTTGTGACCCCCATTTGGGAACCCTTGCTCAATGCCTCCACTGCATGTTTGCCCCATGTACAGTACAGTAGGCCTATGTCAAAGAATGTAACTTTGTAACCTTACAATATAGGACACTTGTACAGTTTGGTTCAATTAAAAACATGTGGGCTTTCATAGGACAGGGGCCCTGTCCTGAGCCCAGGAGGAGGCCTTTTGTGGTGGACCCTTGGACACCCGTTGGTCCGACCGATTCGACACCGGGCACTGCACTCTCTGTGGGGGTGTGGAACGCGTGTGTCGAATTTGAAGTCGATGGAGTTGTGGCAAGATGCCCTGCTTGTGAGCAGCATTGACGTTTGGGCATATAGTGGTCAGTGCGGCATCTACTGTATGCATTTATGTCCATGTATGCAAGAATACATGTCCATGTATTCTTCGAAGGTTTGGGTTGGGTTAAGGTAGAACCCATGATTGGTCGTAACAGTGTGGTTCTAGTGTTACGTGATTTAGTTCAGGTTATCAATGCCTACAGCAACAAATCATATACTGTACACACACGCACACGTGCACGCACGCACGCACACACGTGCACACACACACACACACACACTGTATATGCAAATGCACACACACTTACACAGGTATGCTACCTATCCAGTGACTCTACCTGCAAACATAAAGTATGGCGCTGGTGTCATTACAGGAAGATAAGTGCAGAGAGTACTGGTGTTGGTTGAAAGAGGCTCTGAAGTGACTGTTAAATGTCTAAATTGAAGAGGGGAACAAGGCGCCAGGCGGTACAAGAAGCGAAATAACAATTGAGTCAATGTCGTTAATAAATCAGGTTTTTCTGCCCGGGACTATTTTTCTAGTGTATTTCCATGCTTTGAAATGCATTTAAATGTACAGTAGGCCTATTGATAATGATTATGCACACTATTGATGCCATGCAACTGTGTTGCATTACACATTTCAGGCTAATTCTCTCAATTGTTTTTCATAAATGTTCAAAAATATCAGATGTACAAGCTCGCACAAAGTGACACACTGTGAGCTTGTAGATCAATGATTAGTGAATTAACCCATTGAGTCCTGAGACCAGATTCTACAAATGTCATCTAAATCATATCTAAATCCATATAAATAACAGTTTTCTGAAAAACGTATGTTTAAACTTTCTATATCTGTGGTCAAGGAAGTAGGAACCCAACAATTATGTAATTGGCCGCCGAATTGGCCGCAGAAGAATATATATATATTCAAAGATATGCACACGTTTTCACATTTAAAAAAATTGGGATGAGGCACGTCCCACTGGGAGGAGACCCCGGGGCAGACCAAGGCGCAGTTGGAGGAAACACATAGACTCACTGGCCTTGGAACGTCTTGGGATCCCCCAGGAAGAAGTCACGATAATGTTGCTCTGGAGAGGGAAGTCTGGAACACTCTACGTCTACGGATAAGCGGTTGAAGATGGATGGATGGCAAATGGTGCATTTATATAGTGCCTTTATCCAAATCGCTTTACATAGATTGTGCATTACATTCACTCATTCATACACCGATTGCGGCGGAAGCCATGCAAGGTACCAACCAGCACATCGGGAGCAATTTGGGGTTCAGTGTCTTGCCCAAGGACACTTCGACATGTAGACAGGAGGAGCTGGGATTCAAACCGCCGACCCATGGATCATTGGACGACCTGCTCTACCTTTTGAGTCAGTCACAGAGCCACAGTCACCCCACCGTCTGACTACCAGCAGACAGCCTCTCTAGTCTCT